>NC_092690.1:17165581-17480822 GCF_964275005.1 Diadema setosum | reverse complement strand
AGTGCCCCAATAGCGACAAGCGTCGCCGACCCTAGTCTTAATTTCTAGCAGTTTTTATTTCGTCTTTATTTCTCTGAGTTGCAGCTTGTGTATTCTGGAGAGCCCGCTGTATTGCGCTAAGCCAAATAAGTGCACATTCCAAGTGATTGCGATTCGGGCGTCACAATCACTGGGTATGCGCTCTCACTCGGCTAGCTTCAACTCGGAGAAATAAAGACGAAATAAAAATGGCTAGAAACTACACTACACCGACCACAGTTTGGCGTGAAAAGTTAGTTTGCAGGCAAAACCCCTTGTTTGTCGAAGAAAAAGTATATGTGCGCTAAGACTACTACACGTAGCACTGGTACTGGCACCTGTAACAGTGCTAGTGGGTGCGTGTAATAGTCTTGGTGTGCGCAAACTCTATTACGTTTGTTCCAACAAATAATGATGAAAAGTCGCCAATAAAATTCTACTGACACCACAATTTGGAATCACATACTACCTGGAGATGTTCATGGAGGTCCCATCTACCGCCCTGTCTGGTCAAACCATTTCTGCGGGGTGGGTTGAACGAACTCCTTAATTAAGCCCCTTACAGGAATTAGCGCCTTGACTATATGTCAGGAAATGTTTCTGCACACACATGCCCTTTCAAATGCATGCTGCCACACTCGCCTTTGTTCTTGTGTTCGCACAGGCGTGACGTCCCTTTTGTTGAAAACGCATGCAATTGATTGTGCGGGACAAGCAAAAGGTATAAGCGTGTGTGTGTGTGTGTGTGCGTGTGTGTGTGTGTGTGTGTGTGTGTATTTCATATGAGCGTTGTTATGATCACTATTCTGCTATGTCAGGTTCCAGCTCACACATGCCCCTATGAAATGCCTTATACGAAACACGCCTTTGTTCTCAGACGTAGTGTTCGCACAAGCGTGACGCTATTGTTCGAACCCTAAGTAATTGCTTGCTGAATGCAAGCAAAAGGTATGTGCACAAGCAAAAGATTATGCATATGTATTTAAGCAATTGCTTGAGCTACACCTTTTACTAGACGAGCTTGTGCTTTTGCTTGAAGCAATTGCTTACAAGCAATTGCTTGTTTTATGCATTCGGCCCATTGTTGCACCATTTCTCGTTTACGTATATGCAGACACCTCCTCCCTTCTCCTTCCCTGACTGTGAGTTCCTGTCCATTCGAATACACGCAAAGTTATCAATGTCGCTACTAGCCTCTGTGACATTTGCATTAAACCAGGTTTCAGAAAAACACAAGAGGCAGCTATCCCTATATTCATAATTATATCTCACCTCGGCCTGAAGTTCATCTAATTTGTTGTTCAAAGACTGTGTATTACCAAGCATAATTGATGGCAGGGGTGGGTTGAAGCGCCTTCGGCGAAGACGAGTGCGAAGTCCACCTTTCTTTCCCCTTCTTCGTTGGCGTAATTCCTGAGGAATGTCCGTATGTGATGGCTGCAGGGTTCTCGCATGGCGGTCGCGAAGTGCCCGCAGCTCGCTGGGTGTGTGTCGGATGGCATTTAGGCTATGCGATACTGTAGGCATATCACTGCATTCAAACTCGTGTCCATGCCCACGTGAACGTGTACCATGCACTCTTCCTCCATGGAATAGCAATAAAAGACAGAGTCCCAGGCACACATAGATTGTGAAATACGGCTTCATATTTGGTCCAGGAAATGACAGGTATTAAAACACACAGTTTACGGGTAGAACGATGTCCAAAACAAACTTTAAGACGAAAAAAAGACGAAGAAGAAATCATAGATAACGACGAACAAAAATCACCTGGTGGTCGCCACAGTGCATATTATACATCGTGTCACATTCCCCCATACTTATTATTATAGGCTCAAAGCCATCATGATTACAAAACACACACAATAGGCGTTTTCACATCAGCTCGATAAAAATCTAAGCTCGAGATATTTTTCGCAGAAAATAGCAAAATAGCGCGGTATTTCGAAACATCGGGCTGTTGTGAAAACGCCTAATGACAGTCCATATCGTCCGATCTCAAGCTAACTCTGAACATCACAGTAGAAAACAAAGAAACTGGATCAACGGAGAAACGAGCATATGGCAACATTGCAAGTTTTCCTCATTCAATCTTATGATACATTGATATATGATTTGCTTTAGAGAAAGAAAAAATCAATGTATCAGTTGCTGCCATTAAGCAACCAACCAGAATATTCCTATCTCAGTTACGAGGAACTGCTGTAATTGTTGACGAGGAAAATGACAAATAGATCAAAAGAAAATCTCTTTAACTCTGAAACCTCTTACTTCTGTCAACACCAACAAAACGACTCCATCTTATAATCACAGACAGTTGATGTACACATTGTACATCGTGTCACATTTCTCCACACTTCTATTACAGGCTTAGTGCCATCATGATTACAAACTCACACAATGACAGTCCATATCTTCCGATCTCAGACTAACTCTGAACATCACATTAGAAAACAAATGAACTAAATAAACGGAGAAATGAGTATATGACATCATTGCAGATTCATGCATTCAATCCTATGATACATCTATATCTGATTTGCTTTACAAACAAATTTGATTTCCTCGCCAATACCATAAGCCACCTTCAACCACTTTCAATGACAGCGTTAGTAGTATCTTCCAAAAGGCGTATATCCCCAAAACTATGGTAAACAAAATTTCATTTTTTTTACGTTTCTTTTTATGAGGTTCTTTCTTATGTATATATATTTTCCAAACTCGTAAAACAAATCCTCACCATTAATATATATATATATATATATATATATATATATATATATATATCGCCGAACATCAAGAAAATATACCTAAATGTGTGAAATGTTTCAATAAACATGTTGTTAAACCAAGCAAAGTCCAAACATCCAAATAAAGTTTCTGTCCCTGTTGCGTTCATTATAATGATAATGACACTCGATCACTTCCCGTCTCCTCCTCTAAAAAGATATGCGTTTTATATCCCCAGCACAAACATAATGATACTATCGGATGTCACCCCCCCCCGAAAAATATGCTTTCCATATTCATTCCCATTTGGCGATGAAAATTTCTTCTCCCATCTAATATATCAGAATAATAAATGAACTAAATCCATATAGTCTCAATACTGATATCATATTCATTTTCTTATTACCAAAACTGACGCATTAAATGTATGAAGCATTATAACAGTGCCTATCGATTCTTACCATGAAGATGCATTATTCAAATACCTGATTTACTTATGGGGGACGATTAGAATCAGATTTGTTTAACCTATCCAAAACTTAACAATACAAAACACTCAATCATTCAATGTAATACCTTAAAAAATTAAAATCATTCATAGATACATCATTATGATGTATCAAATTAGGTTGAGAGAAAAAAATGCTACACTCAACATCAAAATCAATGAGCGGACGATCATGATCGAATTGGAACGTTCCCAACTATCGGGGGAGACTGCAGCATTCATTATGCTTATCAAAACACCAACATTTCATATGTTGGTACATTCCTTTGCCTAGATCATTTCAAATAAGCATAAAATTTACTATATTCATACCGTAAGAGGAAAAGAGAAAAAAAAAATGTTAATCCATAAAAAGGGAAAAATCAAAAATATCAAAGTAATTTTGTTATTCTTAACGCTGGGATAATGTGTCAAAAATTGATATAATCAGAGCAGGGTAATATAAACACATTAAGTAGAATATTTAAAGTAATAATAAGTATCCAGTATCATAATAAGTTATACAAACTTACAAGCATCAATATAAATTTCAAATAATAATTATTATATTCAGTACATTTATCGGATATCAATCAGGAAAAAATATAGAACGTTTATTCAAATACATACGGGGCGCCACCGAGCTGGCGCCACTTCCCGGCGTAGGAGCGGAGTTTTGTTCCCGAACTGTAGAGCTGTTGGACCTACTTTGACCATTTCTTCTTTTTTTTCCGCGAGGTCGACTGCTGTTAGATCATCGATGACGAAGTAGATTTCGTTCTTCAACACATTTCTGCAGCTGCGCATCACATCCACTTTGTCCCGGTAGGACAACAGCTTCACTAGGATGAGACGTGGACGGTCCTTCGATTTAAGACCGTCACGATGAGCGCGTTCCACTTTGGCTGTGATGTTGAATTTGTCGCGAAGGATCTTTTCCGAAGCCTGGATGCAGTCCTCTCGCTCGTCTCCTGGTGGAGCTTCGGGAATCCCGACGATTCTAACGTTGTTTCTCCTCAGGAAACGCTCACTCTTGTTGACGGCGGCTTCGCAGATGATGGTCCGGGCTCGAAGGTCATCTGCCTCCTTCCTCAGCTCGTCGATTGTCTTTTTCATCTCCGCCTGCTGTTTCTCGAGGGTAATGTTCTTTCTCAGATTAGGGGATTGAAAAGTTTATAATCGCTTTTAGATAATGTAGAACAGGACAGTTATTTTGAAATTGCATTTGTGTCATCATCTAAGGTTTAGCCTTTTATTATGATGTTGAACATCTCAAGACAAATAAGTATCAAATGTTCATATGTTATTATTTCTGATAAACAATCTTGATGTTGGCTTCAATTCAAGTTTTGGTGAGCTCTTTTTTCCCAATTCCTAGGGAACAATCCAGATTGAGGTAGCAAATTCGGATAATTTACATAAAAAAATAAAACATCTTTCATTTCATTTCATTTCATTTCATTTATTTCATTTCCAACAACATTTTCATACACAAAATAACACAACATCAATGCAATGTAGTAACAACGAAAAATACGTGAAGTTGACAATACTACGCATCACAAAAGCAAAGTAAACAATGAAAATTGAATTGAACCTAAAGTTGCAGGAAATGGAGGAGACATGCTAAAAAGCTATGCTTGTATTTTGCAGTCTCCTCTTTTTGTTAGTAACAACCTTCTGATATCTAAACAGCACTGAAATTTATAAACAGTGTAGCTGCATGACAGAAAAAAAAAAGATTTTTTTTTTTTTTTAATGTAGATTTTGCCGTTCATATTGTGCAGGGGTATATGAGTGGCATCCATTTTGAAGTCTTGTATTAAGAAGAACATAAGCCTACAAACGATATATTTCTGTTTGTTTGTTTGTTTGCTTGCTTGTTTTGCTAGTGGTACTCATGAGACTAGCATTGCACATGCAAAACTTGATAAGAGCGTAGGCATGTGACTTGAAATTTGTCTTCTATTTCCATGCATATTTTTTTTTTGACATTCATAGTACAGAAGTATAGGAGTGGCCGCAATTTTAATTGGAAATAAGCTTAAAGTACTAGATGTACCTATTACTTTAGATGAAAATGTTATTTCATGTGCAAATAGAATTACTCAAGGAGCAAAACTTTAAACAGCTTGATTGAATAATTGGTCAGAAAATTGACATAACTGGGATAAATAATAGCCTACGGTCACAACCCCCAAAATCAGCCTGCTCGGCGACCGCTCGGCGACCGCTCGGAGAGTTTTTAGCCAAAATCGGTCTGTCGCCGACCGGTGACCGACCAGGCACTGCTGATTTTTAGGGCATCGGTCGGTCGCCGCTGAAGTTTTAGCGCGGAGTTAAAATTTCACCGGTGACCGCTCGATTTCTACTCGCCGTCCAAAATACGCTCGGTGCCTGGGCGGCCACCGCCCAGGCCATTGGCGTAAATCCCGGGGGGGGGGGATGGGGGGGATATATCCCCCCTGAAATGGAGGAGGGGGGGATGGCCTGTACAATCACCCCCCCCCTGAAATTTGAGGAAAAAATGGAGGAAGCAGAAATGTGCTTTTATCAATATTGACATATTTTTATTGAAAGGCCCGCCTTCAGAGAGGTAACAGAGCTGAACAGTATTCCATCTTGTAGGATAATGTTATACATAATTTTCTCAAGCGCTCGCTCGCTTCTCTCGCTCGCGAAGAAAGTATTATCGACATTTTATGGTCCAGACGTTGACAACGTCAAATAGCACAGGCTTACATGTAAACATGCTATGACGCGAGCAACTCGGGACCATCTGCAAATTATGTACGAAAACAAACAAACAAACAATAACTAAAACCATACCGCCATAATTGAACCCCCCTCCATTTCCTGAATTATTATTCCTGAAACGATGACGACTCTGATACATCTATGGGCATACCCAGGGATGATCAGGGGCGTCGAATCTATCTCGGGGGAGGGGGGGGGGGGCAAAGAGGCATTTGCTCCACCCCTGCGGAAGTGTTGGGGCAGAAAAGTCATTTGTCCCCCAAGCAATTCCCGAGATAAGGACAAATCTCGAACTTTCTTTGTGGAAAATTGTCCAAATACCGCCAGAACTATGCACCAGATTTCGTTGAATTGCAATCATAAGCATGCAAAAGCTCCGCTACTGGATTCCTTTCGATAGATTTTGAACACTTTTGAGATTGACGTATTTCCTAGTATTTTATCAAAGAGCGTGCAGCAGATCTTTCACTTACAAAAGCTCCCTCATATGCAGAGGCGTCGATGGGGGGGGGGGGATGGTACCCCATAAAAGTATTGGGGACAAACATATCATTTTGCTCCTCGTAACTCCCGAGATGTGGAAATGTTCTTACTTTTTTGATAGAAAACTGTCTAAATATTTCATCCAAAGATGGCTGAATTTCAATTCTACAAAATAATACAAAATCTCCCTCGTGTAAGAGGGGTTAGGCCTACCCCATGCCTCCTATACCCTCCCTGTTCAGTCCTTTCTACTTAATACACTTTAGATTAACATATTTTAACATGTTTCATCTAAAGTGTGCACCAGGTCTGTTACTTCAGTTTAGAAAAAAATGCAAAAGTTCCGTGGGTGGAGATATCTATAGATACCAACGGAGGGTTCCCCCCCCCCCCCCAAAAAAAAAAAAAAAAAAAATCTCTGATGTTGCTGCCAGTAAATGCCAGCAGTTGCGCCCGTTGCGCCCCTCTTATTTTCCAAAGCGAAAAAATAGCTACAAAAGGTGTTTTTGGACCGTAAAATGTCAACATTTCCAAGCTCGCTCGCTCGCATTTAATCGCAGTGCTATTCTCCCGATGTTGCTGAAAGTTTTTGCCCACAGTTGCACCCGGTGCGCCCCCTTAATTTCCAAAGCGAAAATGTATAGCTAGAAACGGTAATTTTTGGACTTTAAATTGTCTAAATTTTCAAAGGCGAAAAAATAAAGCTACAAACGGTAGTTTTGCGACTGTAAAATGTCAAAATTTTCAAGATCGCTCGCTTCGCTCGCTTGCATGTAATCGTTATGCTATTCTCCTGATGTTGATGTCAGTAATTGCCAGCAGTTGCGCCCGGTGCGCCCCCCCCCCCCCTTAATATCCAAAGCGAAAAAAATATAGCTACAAACGGCAGTTTGGGGACTGTAAAATGTCAAAATTTTCAAGCTCGCTCTCATTTAATCGCTATGCTATTCTCCTGATGTTGCTGCCAGTAATCGCCAGCAGTTGGGACCGGTGCGACCCCTTCACTTTCCAAAGCGAATAAGTATAGCTATACCAAACGGCAGTTTTGTTGTTTTAGAATGTCCAAATTTTCAAGCTCGTTCGCTTCGCTTCGCTCGCATTTAATCGTTATGCTATTCTCCTGATGTTGCTGCCAGTAACTGGCAGCAGTTACGCTCGTTGCGCCCCCTTAATTTCCAAAGCAAAAGATATAGCTACAAACGGCAGTTTTTGGACTGTAAAATGTCAAAATTTCAAGCTCGCTCGCTCCGCTCGCTCGCATTCAATCGCTATGCTATTCTCCCGATGTTGCTGCCAGTAATCGCCAGTAGTTGGGTCCGGTGCGCCCCCCCCCCCTTAATTTCCAAGGCGAATAAGTATAGCTACAAACGGCAGTTTTGTGGTTTTAGAATGTCAAAATTTCAAGCTCGTTCGCTTCGCTCGCTCGCATTTAATCGTTATGCCATTCTCCTGATGTTGCTGCCAGTAACTTGCAGCAGTTATGCTCGTTGCGCCCCCCCCCCCCCCTTAATTTCCCCAAAGCAAAAAATAGGTATACAAACGGCAGTTTTGGGACTGTAAAATGTCAAAATTTCAAGCTCGCTCGCTCCCCTCGCTCGCAGTTAATCGTTATGCCATTCTTCTGATGTTGCTGCCAGTAATTGCCAGCAGTCGCGCCCGATGCTTCCCTCCCCTCCTTAATATCCAAAGCGAAAAAATATAGTTACAAACGGCAGTTTTTGGACTGTAAAATGTCAAAATTTTCAAGCTCGCTCGCTTCGCTCGCTCGCATTTAATCGTTATGCCAATCTCCTGATGTTGCTGCCAGTTATTGCCAGCAGTTTTCGCCCGGTGCGCAACCCCTTTCGAAAGCGAAAAAATATAGCTACAAACGGCAGTTTTTGTACTGTGAAATGTCAAAATTTTCAACGCTCGCTCGCATTCAATTTTTATGCAATTCTCTTGATGTTGTTCCAAATAATTTGTTGTTTCACGCCGTCATTCTAAAAAACTTACAAATGTTGCTCAATGACAGCGCTGTGGAATGTATGACATATCGTTATGTACTGTAGTCCCCATTAAGTTTGCAGACTGACAGCGCACGCACACACGCGCACACACACATACACAAGCATACACACCCTCAAAATTACTTTTTTACGAGGTGCCCCCCTAATGTCTTGACCCATGGTACGCCACTGTGTGTGTGTGTGTGTGCGTGTGTGTGCGTGTTGAGGGGGGGGGGGGGTGGGGGCACCAAGCTTCTCCACCCCACCCCTCCCAAGGCTGCGCCGGTCCAGTTATGGGCTTGTAATCGTGGTGATGGTGACTATCGCCGATCATCCCCCCCCCCCCCCCACTCCTCAGTACGGATTTACGCCGTTGGCCCAGGCACCGCCCTGGCACCGACCTAATCGAGCGGTCGCCGTTGGGCGGTTTAGGTTAAAAAAGATTAAGCCCCAAGAGAATCAGTTGCCGAGCAGTGGCCGCTCGATGACCGATGGGAGATCGGTTGGTCACCGGTCGGTCACCGGTCGGCGAGTTTAGAACTGACCGGAGTCCGGGCGGTGACTGCTTGATTTACAGCGGCGTTCCGTTATAAAGAGCTGCCCAGCACCCGCCAATAGAAACAGTAAGATTTCTGAACGAAGTCATCAACTCAGCCTGGTTTTCCCAACAATTTTCATTCACAAGAAAATGCCAAAAGCGCAAAGGAAAAGCACTTCAAAGCGACAAGAAGGGGTGGAGGAACCGGGGCCGTCTGGAACAGGTATGGAGATGGCCTGGTACACCTCGGGGATGAAAATAGAGATTGTATTGTGTGCCACCTGATAGCTGAACTCTAGAGACCTAAAAGAGTTACCGGTGGCTAGGAAGCGCAGGGGGATCGCGAGCTTCAGACCAGGCTGCAATGGAACTCTGCCTCTACAAAAAGGAGAAACAAAACGTGAAATAATCATAAGAAAAGGCATGTTTCACTCACGATCCACCAGTATTAATAAACACATTGATATGATATGGAATCTAATATACACCAAGACTGACGAATTGAATTCACAGGGCGCAACTTTTTTAAAAGTACATTGTATGTTTGTACCAAGGAAAAGAATAAAATGAAATAGGACTACAAATATATGATGATAATAACAGTTGTCATCAAGTATTGTAGGCCAGGTTCAGCAATACCTCTTGAGATTATGTTATAATACTTTAGCAAAACTGATTTCTTTATCACTTGAGTGAGTGTATACGGTAAAAAAAAAAGACGTGACAAACGATTGCCCCAATCCTCTGTCTAAAATCTAGTGACACCTGTGTACTCTTTCATCTCTCACGTAAGCAAGGCTTGAGAGATAAATTTTATGGATTTAGATTATTTGCAGCGTCACTTATTACTTAAAATTTACCTATTAATAACGCAGAAAAAGGTGATACTATTAAACAGTATGACTTATCTAATTATTTAACTTTAAAGTTGCAATTCATGATATTATCCGGAAACATAGAAATTCCTAAACTACTTACTTTGCACTCTTCTCAATCCGTGGACTAACTCGCCGTACCAGCTCGAAGAAAAGATCTGGCTCCATCCGCAGGAAGGACTTGAAGTCTGCAGGATTTTCTTTCCTGAGCTCCTCCATGAGCTGCTCGTACTAGCCATAGATTGGTCTCCGGGCAATCCACGGCCTCACCCACCAACTTCTCCTTCTTCTTCTTCTTCGCAGGAGCTCCTCACGTCTTTCTTCATCTGTCACCAGGGCGGCGAGAGCTGCGAGCACAAGATTATAATGGTAACGGGCGTGCGCCACCCTCTCCCTCAGCCGAGCAAGGTGCTGGACTTGTGGATCTCGTTGTCGAAGTAGTTGAGGTGGAATCAACGACATCTTAGACCTCGTTGACCTCTCTGATGCAGAGAAAGAGCGTTATTGTTTATACTCAATGGACAGTCACAAAGATTGCTCGTGAGATCATCCTGGCAGGGAACGACGGGCCACCGTCCGTACGCCGACAGGAAACCTCTGATGCCCTGCCGATCATCGGTCGACCGCTGGTCGATTTTTAAAAAATCGACCGGAGGCCGGTGGGAGACCGTTCAGTTGCCGACGGGTCATCGCTCGGTGACTGATCGGACTCTGCGCTGAGAGGATCCTCGCATTTCGCCAAGTTTGACCTAAAATCGGCCGGCAACTGACGGGTCACCGACATGTCACCGACAGGGCATCGACAGATCATCGTTCGGGCACTGCTCGATTTTCGTTTGGGGCTGTCAGCCTGATCAACAACTCCAAAAACTGCTGGGCAGTGCCAAAATCTCAGCGGCGACCGAGCAGGCTACAAATCGGTCGGTCGCCGCTCTGAGTTGTGACCGTATCCTTAGCATGGCCAAATTAGCTTATCTGGCGGCCATTTTGGATTTTTGCATTTTGCCGAAAACGCTCAAGGTTACGCGAGTGGCATCAATCAGATTTGGAATCAGCATCCTCAAATTGACAAGAACCATCAAAAAAAATTTGTATATATTGCAAAAACAAGGCTATGTGCACTTTCTATGGAGCCTAGCCTGGACTATATACCTTCTATTACAAAACTACAAGGGTTTCTGATACTACTTCGTCATTTATTGACAACATTTACAAATTAACCTCGCGTTGCCGATCAAGTAATAATTCTTTCTGATATATATCGGATCACTTCCATGTATTTATGACGTTACATGATATTTTTGAAGAAAGTAAAATAAATTATGATAAAAAAGGATTTCGAGTAAAATCACAACAACGTATAGACAATTTTAAATCGCGTCTTGATCATACCGACTGGTCAGTAATGCTGTTTATAACATGAATGACGCTGATATAGCTTTCAATGTATTTAATGAAACTGTTCAGCGTTTATATGATGCTCATTTCCCCATGTCTTTGGTGAAAACGAATTACAAAAAAAAAAAAAAAATCCCAACAGTATTTTGAGATCCATTAATCGTAAAAATGATTTATTTTATAGATATAAGTCTATTGACACTGAAGAAGAAAAACGTAAATACCCAGTTTACCGAAATACATTGACTTTCGTGTTACGTAAAGCTATAAAAGATGCTTTTCTTTCCAATTTTAAATCTATAAAAATGACAGTAAGTCTACTTGGAAAGTGATAAATGACGTATTATTTCATTCTTTTCCAGCGAATCCCAATCCTAGCTCTTTGTCTTTTATGCCCATAAATGGATTGGATGTTATTGATATTGTAAATAATTTTAAAGCTATTATCAACAAATCATTTATGAAGTACCCGCGCCTTCGACCCATGTTTTCAATTTGTCTTTAATGACTAGTGTTTTCAATGAATGTTGGTAAGATCATTCGTGTGAACTCGGCAATTACAGACCTATATCTCTGTTATCGTTATTTTTCAAAGTACTTAAAAAAATTGTCTACTTCCGAACTATCAAGTTTTTAAATGATCATAATATCCTACTACATATTCAACTTGGTTTTCGGGAAAAAAAAAAACCCATTTCGATTACTCACGCCGTTTTGTCGCTAATAGATAAAGTTGTTCAAGCTTTTCGAAGCTAAATCTCACACTGATGGAGTTTTTTTCTGGACCACTCCGAGGCGTTTGACATAATTAATCATGAAATATTGCTGATCAAACTGTCTCATTACGGAATTCGTGGCAGCGCCTTCGAGTGGTTCAGAGATTACCTCACAAATCGATCACGGTTTGTTCACATTAATGATTCCAATTCAAGCACAGCAAATATAAAATGTGATGTTCCACAAGGCTCCATTTTCGGACCAAATCTTTTTATCGTGTACAATAAATGATTTGCCCAGGTCGTCCGTAATCCTTTCTTCCCTCCTCTTTGCGGACGGTTCAAGTCTTTTATTTTTTTGACGCACCAAAATCCTACTGAGTTACTTTATTCTGAGTTGCATCACGTTAATGATTGGAGTCAAAGCAACAAATTATCCCTAAATCTAAACAAAACTGATATTATTGTGTTTAGTAATACAATCCATGGGCGTCATCGGGGGGGGGGTGCCTTGGGTGCGGACGCACCCCCTTCAGACCCCCCCCCCACCCCCAAAAAAAGAAAAAGAGAAAAAAAAAGAAAGAAAAAAGAATCATCACTTCAGTCTGCGAGCGACCTCAACGCCGGACGCTAAATAATTATTTTTGCAGCAGGGACAACAAAATCGTGGACAAAAACAATCTCATCCTGGGCTCTGTCAGCACTGATTTTATACATATCTACGAGTATTCTACAGTGTTTACTATTTATCGACGGTACTGTACATCCGTACGGTACGGAGCACGTACACGTTTGCATGTAAGTGTGCTTAAGTGTGTGTAAGTGTAAGTGTGTGTACAAGTATGTAGGATCTATGTACAGCACATTACTTCTGACCAATCCATATTGATAATGCGAGCCCTTAGTGTGAGCCTTAGCCTCATATTAAAATATATTATAAAAATGGAGTGGCAAATATATCATTTTGCTCACCCCCCCCCCATACTTCCCCAGAAAAAAAAAAAGTTTACCCCATAAAAACATTGAAAAGGCAAGCATATTATAATTTTGCCCCCCCCCCAAAAAAAAAAAAAAAGATTTTCTTGCTTTCTGACAGAAAAAAAAAAAGTTGGCTCCATAAAATGTTCGAGGGGCAAGCGCACCATAATATCTGCCCCACCCCACATAATTATAATTCCTGAGATGAAAAGATTTTCTTGCTTTTTCGTTAGAAATCTGTCCAAATATTTCGCCCAAAGTGTGCACCAGATGGCAGTTTTCTGAATCTCAATTCTAAAAAAAGCAAAGTTTCTCTCGTATGGGAGGGGGATACCTCTTCCTATACCTTTCCCCGTTTGGTCTATTTTCCATGGGCTTAGTAGGGCCTACACCTATAGATTGACAGATTTTCAAATGTTTAATCTAAAGTGTGCACCATATCTGTCACTTTACTTAATAAAAAAATGCAAAGTTTCATTTGTGGGAGAGGGGATATTACCTCCTTTCAATTAACAATTAACACTTAACCCTTTCTATTCATGGCTCAGCCAGGGGGGGGGGGGGGGGCGATGGGGCAGTCGCTCCCCCCCCCCCCCCCCCCAGATTTTGACCCGGAAATTGGAAGGCGGAAAAAATATAATCGAATATGGTATAGAGGTATCTTACCACCCTCCCATGGCCTTGTCCCTTCTGGTACACTTTGGAAAATGTCAATTTCGGATTTTCCGCATCGCTTTATTTCAATTCTAAAAACTCAAAAGCTCCGTCGAGCATCCTCCCCATAAGCTCTGCCTCACTATGCTTTGTACACACACAGAGATGATGCATGGTGGCGTTCATATCATCAGTGTTAGATAAAAAGAAATACAAGCAGTTAATTTTAATGATACCATTCTATAGGCAAAGTATTCATTAACAATTAACATCAAAATGTACTGCTACCTTTAATAAACAAATGGGACTGTTTCATGTCGATAAAACACGCAAAAACCTGCTTCAAACCGCACCATTTACATCATCAAAATGAAAAAAAAAAAAAGTTCTCACCGTGGGAGGGGGACAACCCCCTCCCACACCCTTAACCCGCGCTCGCTCTGCTTGTTGGAGCTCGGTCGCGTTAATGACATCAGTGTTAGAATAAAAAAAAAATACAAGAAGTTAATTGAAGTGATACCATTCTATAGGCAAATTATTCATTAACAATTAACATCAAAATGTACTGCTACCTTAAACAAGTGGGACTGTTTCAAGTCGATAAAACACGCAAAAACCTGCATGAAATTGCACCATCTACAACATCAAAATGAAAAAAAGTTCTCACCGTGGGAGGGGGACATCCCCTCCCACACCCTTCCACACCCTCCCCTCGCTCGCTCCTCTCGCTCTTGTTTCGTCGCGTTGATAATTATTATTCAGTGTAAATATTAAAACAGGAAGTTTATTTTGATGATACTATCTTACAGGCAAATTGTTCAACAATAATTTACCCTTAAACAAGTGGGACTGTTTCAAGTCGATAAAACGAGCAAAAGCATGCATGAAATTGCACCATTCACAACATCAATGTGCAAAAAATTTCTCACCGTGTGAGAGGAACAAGTGGGACTGTTTCAAGTCTATAAAACAAGAGAAAAAATTGCATCAAATTGCATCATTTACAACATCAAAATGCAAAAACTTCTCACCATAAAAGGGGAACACCCCTCCCACACCCTCCCCCTTGCTCACTCCCCTCACTCTTGCTTGGTCGCGTTCAAGATAGTGTAAATATTAAAACAGGAAGTTTATTTTGATGATATTATTTTATAGGCAAAATTGTTCAATAATAATAGACATCAAAATATACTGCTACCTTCAATAAATGGGACTGATTCAAGTCGATAGAACAAGCAAAAACGTACATCAATATGCAAAAACTTGTCAGTGGGCGGAGGACAAAACACCCCCCCCCCCCCCTCCTTGCTCGCTCCGTTCGCTCGGGCTTGGTCGTTTCGCTCCCTCGCATACTAGCAGCCCCCCCCCAAACAAATAAAAAAACAAACAAAAACAAAGAAGAAAAAAAGAAAAAAAGAAACAGATGAATTTCTAGCTACGCCGGTGCCCTTTCCCCGCTTGGTTTCCCTGAAAAAACCCTAAAAGTCTGGGAATTTAGAGCATCCTGAATTCGAAATGTCTGTCCAAAAAATCTCGTTACATTTATAGTGCCAAAATGCACCCCCCCCCCTTAAAAAAAGGTGGTGACGCCTCTGCAAGCGCAATACAGGTGGCTATTTCGTTATACTCTGAGGTATTCTATTTGTTTCTCTTGTTTTTTGTGCTCTATTTCCTTTACGTCCCTTTCCTTCCTTTCATAGTTTTCGTTTCTAGGTTGTTTTACAAGACCAACATTTTCATCTATATCGAGACCAGTACATTACAAGCTCTGCTTTTTAGTGGGTCCCCCATATTTCATGTTTGTAAAACGTATTGTCTTCTCTTGTATTCTTTGTAATTACGAGGCTGTGTCCAGTCTTATGTTCAATCGATTGTATCATGTTATGTGTTTGAGATGTGGAATAATAAAATCAAATCAACTCAAATCAAATGCACTGGCCCTAGATTTTGGAATTCTTTAAGCTGTGATATTTAAAAAAAAAAATCAATCTTTTTATTCTTTTAAGCGCAAGATGGAATTGTTTCTGTTAACTTCCTACTGATATATTCATCATTTTATTACCTAGCTGGTCTGCACAATGTCAGGGCTCATCATGGGTGCAATATAATGCTAACCCACACTTTTGTGAAAAATGAGTTACATGCATTTACACCATCCTGTATAACCCCTCTATAATCCATAAAAATGCCATCTTGAAATTCAATCGATAAATAGGTCAATTAATGCAGGCACCGTTTTGCCCTGAAAAATAATCACATCTTATAAGCGGGAATATAGTGCTACGCCACACTTTTCAAGGTGGCGACCACCATGGCAGCAGACAGAAGGATGTCTCAAAAAGACCTAAAAAAGAACAGTGAGCTGACTTTTTCATCAGAATAAATGAGTGATTCTGATTCATAATATATTTCTTACTTTTCTGGAAGTTATGAAAGTAGAGATGAGATAAACATTAGTGAATTTTGAAGGATTTAATGCGTAATTTTTGCTATTTTTGGTACTGTTGGGGTTAACACTATTTTCATGCTAAATCCACAGATCACGACATTTCCGCCAGTTTCTTCTTTTTTTTTTTTTTTTTTTACTTAAGAATAAAAATACCACGATCATTGGTTTTAAGAGCATGTATTACTGAGTTAGCACTTTATTCATCCTGACATTTCACTTCAAAAGGAAAGCTTCATTAAAATTGATTGGTAGTTAAATGATTGGTGACGTATATTGGAAACATAGATCTACATTTGTTATATGTAGGTTATATAGGTTATATAGGTTACCATGGATTTCCAAATCAATTCTTCGTTCAATAAACAGAAAAAAAATCGACTGTATTATAAATACAAAATGTAAAAAAAAAAACTGAACGAACAAAGAACAAATATACATCATATAAGAACACATTAACCAGGATTTTATGTTTGGAAAAGTAAAGGTATTTTCTCAGCAGCTGTTGAGATACAAGTCTGATATCAAGAATACCTGGAAAGTTTTAAAACAGGCTATGAATATTCCGAATAAAAAAGCAGAAATTGAAAAAAGATGGCGGCGCACACTAATGCGTGAACACGTGTGGGTTTTCGTGTCCTGAATTTATTTCAATTTTAGTCTTGATACTGCTATTTTTTACATCGTATGGACAGTTGTGAACGCAAGAATGGACTCAACCTCCAGCCTGGCAAAGAAAAAGGCAAAAACAGGCCCACTTTCTGATGTTTCTGTGATTCCAAACGAAAACTTGAGTGTATCTACAGCGATGCCGGAGGGTGACGAACAAGCCCCGGCATGGGCCCGGGCGTTTGAAGCCCGTATCCACGCTAGATTTGAGCAGCTGGCTGCGGAAATTGCATTAGCTAAGGCAGAAGAAAAAAACGACGACCTAGAAAACCGCTCGCGGAGATCTAACATTATTATTTTCAACCTGCCAGAAACGGAAGGAGATGATGCACATGAAGCTAGCGCGAGTTTGAAATCAGTGAAGCTCCTACTTGCTGAGGCCAAGATTAACATAAACATTGAAGATGAGACCTCCAGAATCCATCGCACACCTACATACCGCAGCAACCAGAAGAACTCTCGCCCTCGCCCTATTCATATCGGGTTCAACAGTTATCGTGTAAAAGAACGAGTCAAGAAGGATCTGATAAAGTTTGTTTCAGGTCCAGACCAGAGATGCAGAAAGATTTTTGTCAACGATGATATGTCTAAGCGGGTGTTGGACCAGAGAAAGGCTAAGCTGACCAAGTTCAAAGCTCTCAAGGAAAAAGGTTTCATGCCTTTTTTTATCTACCCAGCCATTGTGAAGGCGAGAGATTCTTCGGGCAGGATCGTAACACCAACGGCAAATACCGACGTTCCCAGAGGAAGTTAAACAAGGTGTCTTGTTTCATGCTTCAGGAGCACCAGATCGGATTTTTTTTTTCATATTCGCTGTTGTATGCTTTTTAAACTGTTTTTCGTGATTATAAAGGCCCGGTTTGCAAGCTTTTTATTTCATTCTGATCGAGTTCTAATTGATATCGTTGGTTTCACTGTATACAGAGTAGAATTAGTGGTACAGTAGCCAGTAACTTGTATAATGGGTGTGTTTTGTTATTTTATTTTAGTACTGGTTAAAGAGAAGAAGTGACTACAATTGATTATGCATTACACTCATAATAGATTCTTATTATTTTTTTAAATGTTATTATTTTAATATTTTTTTTTTCAAATTTTTGATCTTTAAGAATAAGATCTTCATAATCCAAGTTTGTTGTAAAAGATTTTATTGGTGTATTTTAAAGTAAAATTTCCCTTTTTTTTCTTCCGTTAATATCTTTACTGTGGAAAACTAAATAAGGTAAACTTGTCTTTATTTTATTTGGAATACTAATTACATTTAATTAATATAACTTATGTGGATTCCATTATATTGTTAGCAGAAAAAAAGGAAGAAAATATATATATTTTTTTTCTTTGAGGGGGAACCCGAGTGGTTGTATCGACTGTTCATATGATATATTTTGTATTTCATTTTTATTTTGTACCAATTCATATGTATTATGAAGGGCACGATTATGATATGTGTTTACGCCCCCATGCGCCGATGGCCATTGAGGCCACTCCAAATTTGCACTTTTGGCCCGGGCCATTTCACAATTTGAGGCCCGGTGCCACCCTATCTTGTGCACCCATCCTTTTGTTTGTTTGTTTTTCCAATTGTTTTTCTTTTGTTAATCATACCAATTTTTTTTTCTAATCTCACAGCAGCCGCAAGTATTATTATACAGTATGTTTTTGTGTCTCATAATTTTAGTTTCTTGGCAGTTATTTTGTCTCAGGTGCTCTTGCTCTCAAACTTATTTAAAGTCCTGTATAAAGGTAATAAGAAAAGGACTGTTTTCCCCACATTACAAATATGGAGTTAAAACTTACATTTGATTGCACGGGAATTCAAAATCATGTAAAAAGACGCAAAATTTTTCATTATTTAAGATCCATTGAGAGTGATATATTTTTTCTTCAGGAAACCCACTCTTCAAAATCGGATGAACAATTTTGGATGCAACAATGGGGTGAAAAATCATGGTTTTCCAGCCATTCTTCAAACAGTAGAGGTGTAGCCATTCTAATTCAAAATAGGGTTTCATTAGTCCTTGACTCTTCTTATATTGATCCTAATGGAAGATACCTGACAATATCTGCTAGTATTAATGAAGTTCCTTTAATTTTAGTTAATTTGTACGGTCCACATAATGATGGCCCCATTTTTTTTTAACAAATAAATACAACACTAAATAAATTTATATGGAGTGGTGGAAGTGATAGGGTCAAAAGACACCTCTTGTGAAATGATTACTCTTTGGGTGGTTTAAAAATGATTGATCCATACATGTTTTTTATTGCACAAAAAATGACATGGGTCAAAATGCTTCTTGATGATAACTATCAAAGTATGTGGAAAGTTATTGAATTATGTACTTCAGATGATTTTAGTGGTAGAAAAGATATATTGTGGAAAGCACATCCCCCCAAACATGGTACATTTTTAGAGAAAAAGTTGTTAAAGATGAATTCAATACAGCTTTTTCTGCAATTGGTTCTTGTCAATGCATTTGGTTTCACAGAAGTATTCGTTCAAAATCCAAACAATACTTCTTGTATGAAGATTGGTTAGACAAAGGTATTGTCTTTATAAGTGATCTACTCAACCCTCCCCATTCAGGTTATAAATTATTTCAAGAACTGCTTTTGGATTACGATATTAGCAAAAAGGACAGGCGGAAATACAATTTTTTATTGAAAAATATTCCAAAAGATTGGTTTGTTTCCTCTGATTTAACTCCAGACAAAATATTTGAGGAAATTAAAGCAAAACTTTTAAAAACTCAAAAAAAAATCCAAAGTTCGCTTACAGCATAATGCAAGAAACATGTTATCCAGAAAGACAGACTGTATTTTGGAGTGACCTCCAAGAGTCCGAAGAAATCAGTTGGGAAAAGGTTCATGTGAACAACTTTTTATGTACCATAAATGCACTGTACACGTATTCGATCTACTTATTTTAAGCTATTTCACAGAGCTGTAGGTTTGAATAACTTTCTATATAAAGCTAAAAGAAAAGATTCTCCCAATTGCTCATTTTGGAGGAATGTGCCTGAAACAAAAGATAAGAATGACCCTTTGTTATTTTTATGTATTTTTTTTCATCGCTACATTGTATTTTGTGAGTATTTTTAATGTATACATGGTCATTTGTCAAGAATGTCTGTAATTCAGCCTCCGGGCTGCGAAAAATATTGATTGATAACACACAATTTCAATTCAATTCAATTCAATTCAATTCAAAACCTATATTCATATTTTTGTTCAATGTCCTTCAGTTCAACCCATTTGGGAGGATACTCTTAAAGCTATCTCTCAGAAAATCAATAAGCCACTGAGCAAATGCTTGGTTTTGATTCTGATAAATTTTTGACATATCTTTTTCTTTTACTTAAATATTATGTTTATATTTGTAAATTTCAAAATAAACCACCACGTTTTAAAGGTTATAAATCGTATGTTATAGCCAACATGGAGCTTGAGTATAATATTGCTAAAAGAAATAACAAACTTTCGATTCATTTCAGGAAATGGAGATTTGATCTGTAAATAGTATTTTTAGTTTTCCAGACGACATCTCACATGGGTCTGTATGAGTAGTTTTAACCTTGGCATGTTTTGATGGTATACAATGTGTATATATTTTACACGTTTCTGCAGAATCAGCCATAATTTTTATTATGTATAATTCAAGAAGTTTGTTATTTTATCTGTTCTGTGGAATTCGGTGATTCAAAAGCTTTTTTGGTTTTTTAAGGCTACAGGTCTGTGGATGATGTTTTATGGGACATTATATTGATTAGTTAAAGAGGAAAGCTTAACTGCTATTGTCAAATACATGTAGCCATGTATCATGCATCTTTATCTATAAATTGAAAAACCCCTCATCTTCAATAAGTTATATATATATTTTTTAATGTAACACAATTTTTCATATTCTTAGTACATGTTCTGTATGTGTCATGTTAGTGACACTTGATGTGGATTGGGTACAAATTCTCATGAGACAGAAGGACTGCCTTAATTTTCCCTTATACTGTACTAGGATTGAAATAGGTACATGGAGGTTGAGATATTTTATTATTTGTTAAACCTGAAAGAATGTTATGTACAATAGTACATACATGTACTTATTTTGGTTTTGTATGAGTATTATGCAAAATCCATTCCAGCGAGTCACATACAGTTTATACTGCCAGCAGGTTTGGGAATGATTCCGGCTTTCTGTTGGTGGCCTTGTGTGCCTGCTGGGTGGGTTTGCTGCTCTCTCTATTCCGGCCTAACCCGATTGGCTCTGTGGGCAGATTCCATTTTGTATATTGATTATTGTGTGTGTGTATGCATGTTTGCGTAAGTGTATGAAGAAAGAAGGGTTGAGTAAAGAGTATCGTAACTGTGGGTGGATGATTTGTCATGTTTAACTAAAAATGTAATACTCGAATAAAGAATGGAGTCTGCCAGGGGCCCGAATTGGTGCTGGTGGAGTGAGCGGCGGTCCGGCTGGCATGTTCGCGGGCTTGTCGGCGGTTTGCTTGGGACATCTCTCGTAATCCTACATTATTTTGCTTAAGATGATTTGTGAAAATGGGTGACAACTCCTATTTGTGAAATACTTGGTATGGCAGCTTTTTTGTTTTGTTTTGTTTTGTTTTGTTTTGTTTTATTTTTGTTTTATTTTTGTTTTTGTTTTTTGCTTTGTTTTAATTTTCTGTATGATTTGTTTTTGAAAATCAATAAAAAAAGCAGAAATTGGTGAAATAGAGTGGGATGATAAAATAATTGATAACCCTGTTGATATTGCAAATATTTTCGATTCTTATTCTTCAAAAATAGGTGAAACGCTTGCTCATGGTATTCCGGCTACAGAGCAGAATTTCACTAAATTTTAGGCCAGAATAACCCAAATTCTATTTTTTTTTTACTCCAACAAATAGACATGAGATTATCGACATTGTATCCCCTTTAACAAACAAACGAAGTTCCGGTTATGATGATATAGATAATTGTATCCTTAAAGGTGTTATATCCTCAGTTGCAGACCCCTTGGCCCACATTTTTAATCTGCAAATTTCTAATAGTATTTTTCCTGATAAAATGAAATTGGATAAAGTAAGTCCAATATTTAAAATAGGTGATAATCTGGATGTCAGCAATTATCGCCCAATCTCTTTATTATCCTCATTGTCGAAAGTTTTAGAAAAAATGATATACATCAGAATTATTGATTCTTGTAATGTGCACAAAATATTCACAAATTGTCAGTTTGGTTTTCGAGAGAGACACAGTACCATCCATGCAGTTCTTCATTTTATTGATAAAGTTGTTTATGCAACCGACAACCATTCTCATTTAATTAGTATATTCTTGGACTTCTCCAAGGCCTTCGATACGATTAACCATAAAATTTTGCTCCATATTATAATCGCACTATGGAATACGTGGGAAGGCCTTGGAGTGGTTCAAGAGTTATTTAGCTAACAGAAAACAATTTGTTTCAATTAAAGATAATCATTCAGTTATAAGAGATGTTAAGTGTGGCTTTCCACAGGGAAGTCTCTGTTATTCATAATTTATATCAATGATTTTTCCTCTGTTTCATAGCTATTTTCTTTTATACACCTTGCTGATGATACCAATGTTTTTTTGCCCATAGCGATATCGATGTTCTTGTTCAACAAGTAAATACGGAATTGAAAAAAGTGACCAACTGGGTAAGAGCTAACAAGTTATCTTTGAATGTTCAAAAAACAAAATATATGCTTTTCAGCAATACTGTTGATTCTTTGAACTCAGAAATAGTCCTGAATGATTGTAATTTAGAAAGTGTGTCATATTTTAAATTTCTTGGTATATTTGTAGATAATAAACTTTCTTGGAAATACATATTGATCATATCTGCAAAATTATTTCTCGCAATATAGGTGTTATGAATAGACTGAAATTCTATATTCCTGAAAAGACCCTATTAGTGTTATACTCCTCTTTGATACCCCCTTACCTTAATTGTGGAATTTTAGCTTGGGGCAATACTCATCACACACTGCTGAATAGAGTGTTATTATTGCAAAAGAAAGCCTTCCGTATCATTTCTAATTCTCCTACACGTTCACATACACATGCATTGTTTGACTGTTATAAGCTATTGAAAATCAACGAATTATTCCTATCTAACTTAGGTCAATTTATGTATATGTATGATAACAATTTACTCCCACCTATCTTTGATTTTATGTTTCAAAAAAGTCAATCATTCCATAATTACCCCATCCGACGTTCTAACGAGTTTCATTTACCACTTCTTCGAACGATTTTAGCAAAGAATACACTTATTTACACTGGATCAAATTATTGGAATTCCCTGAATCATGGTTTAAAATCTGCTCCATCTATATACTCATTTAAAAGGAGATTAAAGACTTTTCTTTTACAATCTTATAATGAAGACTCGCAAAATCAAGTTAGTTAATAGGGTTACTTTGTTACTCATCCGCAATATCGGCATTGCCGTTCTCTTTATTTTAATAGTAACTATTGCTCAAGCCTTGATTATAAGAGTTTCTTTAACCTATACTTCGTAGTTGAAGGGTTTTTTTCTATATTCTTTTTTCTTCTTCTCTTTCTTCCTCAAACCTCCGAGGATCGTCATCTGTGTTGCATATTCCTGTCTATTTTGTTACCTGTTTATCACGATAAAGTCTTGTTTCCTCTTGTGTCGTCAAGTCAGTTTTTTTTTTTCTTGTTTTTCCTCCTACAAGTAGTCTTGTTGCTGTCCCAGTTCTGTTACATGTTCATTACTCTGTTTGTTGTTGTTTCATGTATAACTGTTTGTTCGTCTGTCTCTTAGTGGGCTGCCAAACTTTTTGTGACGAACTTCTTATGCGGATTTTCAATTCAATTTTTACATCGGACTTCTAATGAAAGAGGGGCCCACACTCTACAAGCTCTGTTTTTTTAGTGGGTCCCTCCGTTTTTTTTTTCACACAGTGCATATGTGACCCTGCACCTCAAAACAAAGAAAAAGGTCGCCAGACCTGAATTTTTAGTTAAGAGCATATTCTGCAAGAACAGACTTTAAGCTTTAAAATGATGTATAACTCAAATCAAATATGACCCTGCACCTCAAAACAAACAGAAAGTCGCCAGACATGCATTTTTAGTTAAGACCATATTCTGAAAGAGCAGACTTTAAGTTTTAAAATGATGTATAACTCAAATCAAATGGACTCTCCTAACACTATCTAAATATTGGAAAGAAAGCACAAACTCAGGAAAAGTGTGAATTGAGAAAAGAGGCTCTGAAGTACAGTGTCTATTCAAGCTCTTAATCTTTACCAAACCGTGCTGGTTGTGCGATGAATGGGACAAAAAACAGGAAGTAAGCCACCAGAGTAACAACAATGAAGAGATTATCAGATTAAACTGAAATTAAGCATGCCTCATTAACACATTCTGTTCATAATCAGTGCCGATTTTTAAAGCAGTAGCAATATCCTTTCAAAATTTATTAGAGTTGAAAGTGAAGAGTGTCCACACGGACAAGGTTTTTCAGAAATGAAAATGGGATTCTAAAGACACACCTAATCACACTATTCTACCAAAAATGTTAGAGATAAACTGCTAAAAAAACACACTTTCTTGCCCGTTTTATGATGCCAAATTTTAGCATAATGTAAAAGAAGACAAGCTCTTTAAGAAAATATGAAAAAGTCAAGTTCGGCTAGGTTGACCCATTTCACTTGTTTTCAGTCCTCAGGCAAAATCAGTGTGTGCGACTTTATGTTCGTTTTGAGGTGCACGGTCGCATATATTGAAAACTATTTCACTTTCGTTATCTTAGCAACTATTGCATTGTATCGCTAGTGTTAGTTTTTTCCTATTATTGTTGTTTTCTCTGTACAATTGTATGCAATGATTTTGTCACTTAAAAAAGTGAGATTTATGTTTGTATTATATATTGTGGAAAAAAACGAATAAATATTTCATTCGTCGAAATCGCTTGTCGTAATAAGACTGTTGTCTCTTTATTATTTTTTTTCTGCTATGAATGTGATCTGAAAACGTTCATATGGGTAAATAAAAAATGTACGGATAGCTGAATATTTGTCATTTTTCTAAGTGAATCTTATACAGGGTTAGATGAGTAGTGGAACAAAACTTGAAATTGTCTTTTTTTTTTTGCAACTGTGTCGTTTTTTGATAAAATGCAATTTTCTATGCTTTCTGTGCATAGACAAGAATAACAACGTTTTCTTCTTTTGTGTGTTATAGCATGGGGGACGATTAGTGCAGTTCATCAAGATAAAAAAAAGGATAAAAGACTTGACCACCAGAAGAAAGCTGACCCTCTCGCTTCGAGGAACAAGGAGTGTCAAACCAAATAAACAATGTAGGCCTACTATGAATTACAAGAACAAGGGAAGACATACGATATCGAAGAGAGAGAGAGAGAGAGACCAAGCAAGAGGCAGTAGGCTACTAGTACATAATGCCTAACATCAGACACAAGTACAGCATATCACAGCTAGTAGACGCTCCTACGGCTGCGTTCACACAGAAGTATACGGTATTCATTACTCGCTATTCGCTATGCGCCGTCAAGTCCACCCAGTACACGATCCCCCGCACCATCAACTCCGTACTTATTCCTCCTATACAATCATCCCAGCAATAACAATTATTTCTAAACTGCGTCAGAATGTCAGTCAAGATGCTTATTTTTGCTAAAGGGCAAATCCAGACCAAAATTTTCATCATTTCATAAACGAAAGATGGTATACGCTGCTCGAAAATCGAACAAGCGCGATTCCCACTATGCTATACTTTTCTATGCTATTCGGTGTTTTCGAATAGTGCCCACCTATGTGAACCGGTGTTAGGAAATCCTATCGTTCGATTCAAGCTATTTGCGTGCCCTCGGAAACGAGCACCGAATACCGGAATAGTATACTCCAATTTGAACGTAACCTTACTGACCATGTCGAGTAGTACGCTTGGGTCGCTCGTAAGGCTGCGTTCACATACTATTCGTTATTCGGTCTTCTTTATTATCTTTCAGAAAATATGAAAAAGTCAAGTTCGGCTAGGTTAACCCATTTCACTTATTTTCAGTCTCACGCAAAATCAGTGTGTGCCACTTCATGTTCGTTTTGAGGTGCACGGTCACAATACAATACACAAGCAAAATGACACGTGACAGATATGTTGAAATTGCACTCTAATTCCATTGCCTAAACCTGTTTCTCGTTGCCATGGAAACAATTTTGGCAACCATGGTTAGCCTTACAATGAGTTTAGTCATCTAGTGACTGGATACTTTTACCGGGCACCTACTTATTTGAAAGTCATTAAGCTTAATGTATAACCATTTTCGTACAAAGAATTACATTTTATCATTTAGGGTTTTTTTTTTTCATGAAAGCGTTACCATGGCAATGACTATATTTCCCCCCATATTAACACATGATTAAGACGGAAATTGGTTTGGCACTTCGCTGAAACCAACAAGACACATACAAAAAAAAATTATTTAAACCTTCTTGTTATATTTCAATAAGTTAAATGAAAATTGAGAAAATTATTATGAAAATTTTTGTTTATTTCTACTACGTCAGTGTAAGGTTGCTACAGAAACGCTATTGATATGCGTGCAACTCACCAGCTCAACTGAAAATGAGCATAATTGATGGCTGATGACCTGAGGTACATGAGAAATAGCATTGCTGTAGCTAGAATCACTTCCTTTCCGAAATATTCCATTTTAATTAATTTAGAGATGTCGAAGTGACAATTACTCTAGCAAGATTGCAGTTCTTAAGAAGCCATTTTGATGACGTCATTTGAGCATGTTCCGATTAGATTTGTTTTGGGTAAATTTTATGTGGGATATTTGTGGATGTATACTTTTTAAAAAAGTTAAAATTTGCTTGTTATACGATAGTTGCCAGTTGAGCCTTTTTGGAGCCAGTTTTTGGCCATCGTCTGCAGGCCTAACTCTGAGACGTCTATTGTGAAAATACGGTGTCTTCGAGCAGTCGCAAAATGTTTAATAACACGATTTAACAATGAGGCTGACCGATTGAAAAAAAAAAACCACACAATTCTCAATCTGAGCTGTCTGACCGGTAGAATAATGTCCAGATGGATGAAAAAAGAAACAAGCATAATAATGGAGTCCATATCAATTATTAAGATATCTATGAATTTGCCGGTTTCACTGGTACAGCAGGAACGGATCCAGGATTTTGGAAAAGAGGGTGTCCGAAGCACATGGCTTCTTACCCGAGTATTCTATTTTTCCATGCCAGCGCCGAAAAGCGCGAAAGAGAGACCGGGGTGGGAGGAGGGTTGCCGGTTGAAAGAAACTAATTGGCCGTGAAAAAAACTTGCCCTTCGTGTACTTCTATCCCTGTTCACAGAACCACCTACTGGCGGGAGCTGATAAGCAAAAACAAAAGCTAAAAAAAGGGTCCTGCCACCGCCGAAAGTGGGAAGTGCTTGCTTACTTTTCTTTGTACATATTTCCTCTCTAAAAATATGACTGTCAAGATTATTTGTTGCCATTTCCATGATTATTCTTCTTGATAATGATATGAATCACTATGATGATGTTCTGTATAATCAAAGGCCATTTACATTATTTTTCAGGACATATAAAACCTCTTAAATTTTCCATATATCTCAGAAACGCGCGCGTTATCTTGGCCTTGCCCATTGGTGATGATTTTGCATATTTTTTATATTTCACCACATAACGACATAATGTGACACTCTAAGATTTTAGATTTTTTCAGTTTTAAGTTCAGTGCTTTCAATTATGACCTATAATTTTGGGAAAAAATCAAACTCGGGGCCTACGGATATTAAAAAATAAACAAAAACATAACATTTTATTCAGTAGATATATGAAAACACGAACACAAAATAATACATTTGGGTATGTGCGGAATCGTACATTATAGTCTGGGTGCCAAAGCCAAAGCCACTTTTTGGACCTAACCTTGTTTTACCGTCCACCCAATGTTTTTTGATGGTTTTACCCTATTTTGGGGATGCTGAATCTGAATCTGGATGATGCGACTCTTGTATTCTTGAGGGTTTTGATATATTCAAGATGGCCGCCAAAATGGCCGCCCGAACTGGAAATTCCCATGTATTTCCTTCTATATGGTGATAAATTGAAAACAATTAATGGTTTTACCCTATTTCGAGGATGCCGAATCCGAATCTGGATTATGCAACTCTTGCATCCTTTAGGATTTTGAGATATTCAAGATGACCGCCAAAATGGCCGCCAAAACCGAAAATTCCCACGTATTTCCTTCTAAATGTGACCCCCTACAACAAAAATATCCTAAAGTCGCTGACGGCCGAGCCGAGAAAATCAAGTTTGAAGTCACATCATCAAAATTGGTTAAAACAATCGGATTTCTGTTTTTTGCATAATTTCGTAGTGTAATGTTTGTTCATCATCTGCCGAAATTTTGAAGCTAAAATATGATCAAAGGAAATGCTAGAAACCAGCGTTTTTCTGGGTCATGATTTTCCGACTTTCAATGTAAGAGAAACGTGTCCGAAGATTTTGATTTAGCGCCGCCGCTAGACTCCGCCCCTAGCAACGAGGTAGTGATCTGATTGGTCAGTGCGTGGCATCCTGGTTACCGATTAGTCGTGGATGGACCTCTGGCGCTAAGCTTGAATGAACACGACGGAGGTCGCTAGGAGCGGGCCTTCTACTGTCAAGCGGTGAAAACTGTCTCGCCTCCCCTTGATCATGAGAGCGTCGGAAGGACTACTTTGAAGGCTTTTTTCTCGAAACTCTAATTTCCTCAACCACCTGACGTGGCCAGATAAAATCATCGATATCTCCACAACCGAGTACTTTTATGAGTTGTGCTATCTATGAAATTAAAGGAGAAGATTATGGGAATAATGTCATGCCATTTTCTAAAAATTTTCATCCCCAACTTTCGGATCCTTTTGTTGTAGCGGGTCACAAATGGTCAGAAATTGAAAACAATTGATACTTCTACGCTATTAGAAGGTGCTGAATCCGAACCTGGATGATGCAACTCATGCATCCATAAAGTTTTTGAGATAGGTGCCTATTCAAAATGGCCGCCAATTAAAACAGGAATTAAAACCGGAAATTCCCACGTATTTCCTTCTAAATGGTGAGAAATTGAAAGCAATTGATGGTTCTACCCTAATTCTAGGGTGCTGAATCCGAGTCTGGATGATGCAAACTTGCATCCTTTAGGGTATTGAGATATTCAAGATGACCGCCAAAATGGCCGCCAATTAAAACCGGAAATTTCTATGTATTAGCTTTTAAATGGTGACAAATAGAAAACAATGAATGGTTTGAGGGTACTGAATCCGAATCTGGATGATGCACCTCGAGATAGTCAAGATGGCCACCAAAACGGCCGCCAAAACGGAAACGCTTATGTATTTCCTTCTTATAAATGGTGAGAAATGTATAGCAATTGATGGTTTTACCCTATTTTTCTTTCGACTGAATGATTTCATGTTTTCGTCAATGGCACAGTTTGAACTTGCTGTATATACGGTGAAACCAGCTCTACCGGATATCTTTGAGTTGGTACGAGACAAGTGTGCCCGCAATGAACCCTTCAAGACTACAGATGCGGTTGAATAATAAGCGCATTGGTACGAATTACCTTTCTCTTTTCTCAGTCGGTTAGGGGCACTTCACTCGTTTTAGAGCGACATAATTCATAAGCTTTACATAACAATTTATGGGATTCACAATCCTTATCAAACAAAGAATAGAGTTGTGTGGACCAGTTGAGTAGAATGATCCGTCAATTTACATTCGGGAAAGCATCCATTTCATTATTTTGCATTGAATGTATTGATAATCTCTTTCTATTGATGTTGCCAAATACCACTTTTGCTGTCAGGTGAATGTACTGGCAAGCAACATTTATAAGCATCTCATGAATAATCATTACATTACATATGCTTATCCCAGTGAATTTAAAAACCATTATGCCTGATGTTCCGAATGACCTTGTTTCTGCTCATGCGCAAAGTGGAACTAAGAACTGGCTTATAAGCCAGTTCGGAGCCTCGGATAGCTCATGTGCAAATGGGTACAAAATGACCTTTCACTTTTCTCAGTTGGTTAGGCACTTCACTCAATTCAAAGCGACAGCAGCTTGCCCAACATAGCAATTTATGAAACTCGTATTCTAACAAAGAATGATTCGTCAATCAACACTTTGGGAAGCATCCATTTCATTGTGCTGTTTTGAATACATTAATAAACTTTATCTGTTAACATTGCCAAATACCAGGCTTGCTGTCAGGAGGATGTACTGGCAGGCACCATTTATAAGGATTACATGATAAAATCATAGCATTACAGATGCTTATCTCAGTGAAATTAAAAACCAACCTGTCTCTCGGTACAATTGACCTTTTTCTGCTCATGCTCAAACTGGAACCCCGAACTGGCTTATCACAAGATTATACTGTTTCCTCTACATAAAATGGATAAGTTTTGAACACTAACAATCAATGGACAAGACATGTTCATCTAATTCATATTGTGATAGTGATGTAGAAAAAGTGTACTGAATTACCCAACATTATCTGTCTTTATTATCCATGAGCAGTTTTAATTTCTTCATCCATGAACACTCAAATGGGTTGTTTGGTTTATATTGGTGGTCTTGATGACATTGTTGAAGACACGAATGGGAAATTTTTTATAGATATGCGTCAACATTTTCGGCAATATGATGTAACATTATATATGTACACTCAGCAAAAAAAAAAAAAAGAGAGTAAACGCTTTTTCAAGTTTAGATTTCTCATAGAATATTTGGCTAAAAGCTAATGTATTATATACCATATTGAAGGTAATTTGATTGGCTATCAACTTGGTAGATCATCAAAAAGGGAAATTTTATGCATGAGTGAATACCATTGTTTTTCTCTTCCAGGGCACAAACGTAAAAATTGCAAAACCGAACAATTTGCCATTCATGCGTATGTGCTCTTCCATAGAACAATAAGAACAAACAACAAATACCGAAACATGAATTCAGTTGCAAAAATAAACCTTTTATCTCTATGATATCTTTAAAGACCAAAAGATCAATGAAGACTACAAATAAAGGGGGAAAATAAAGCATCTTATGTCAAATCTAAATTCAAGTGAAATGAGAGAAGTAATAATTAGCAAAAATGGCAGAAATTTGAGGTTTTTTTTTTTTTTCAAATTTGGAAATTGTAAATAATGTTCGGTTCTTGAAATTGTCACATGGACTCTTAAGTCACTAGATTGAAATAAGTAAATAAAGAAATTCTGCTCATTTAACCATCTTTATGCTTATTATTCCCATTGTCATTTGAAGATTGACTTGACAGAAAATTTTTGTTTTCCCCTTTAGTTTCCCACTCTGTTTTCTTACAGGTTATAAAGAGATAAAGAGACCAAAAACTTATTTTTCCTATTTTATTCATGTCTCTAATTGTGTTAAACTGGTCTTTTGTTGTCAATGTTACCGTGAAGGGCATTTGCAAATAAAAGAGAATTTGTCAATTTTGGCAACTTTTAATTGTGTGCCTTGGAGGACACAATCGAATGTGCTTACTCATGCGTAAAGTTTTCTTTCTAATTAACCTATTAGCTTAATAGGCAATTAAATTACCTTTAATATGGTATATAATGCATTGATTTTCATAAAAATCTTCTATGAATAATATGACCTCGAAAAAGTGTTTACTTTCTTCTTTTTTTTTTGCTGAATGTATAAATGTATAAATATGTAATCTATTACAAACACACACGAGGGGACGAACAAATCATAGGTAACGCGCCGTTAAAAAAAATGAATCAAAAAACAAACGACAACTAGAAGGTAATAGTCGATAATCCAGTACTTACGAATATCATAATCGCTTAGTACTTTTGAAATTACCCTTTATCGATATTTACTATAGTGGTGATGGATGCAACCATTTCCAATGACGTAATCACAATATGCGACAAGTTTCATAAGAATACGAGGCGAGACTCATCAGAATACAAGACAAGTTTCAACCCCAAATACCTACATGCCATAATTTAACTGTACTCTATTGATAGCCGAAAAGGATCAACTTCACCTCTGTGGAGCCATGTTATTGGCGATTACAAGCATTATCTTATAACAATTACGCATAAAGAAATTTTCAGTCGTATCTTTGTGTTTGTACGTTTCAGTATGATGTCAATATAACTTCTGTTTGTTTTTTTTTTTTTTTTTTTTTCCAGTACGTGTTAACCCGTTTAGGACGGTTTGCTTTGGCGAGCGAACACCCCCACAGACGGACAGGTTTTCCAAAATCGAGCTCGAACCGAGGGTTACTAAGGGGGTGTGACTTACGGTCCCGCTTTACCCAATCATCAAATTGCCGTGTATGCGGTGTAGGAATCCGCTTTCTGATTGGATGAATAACGACCGCTCATGAATAATAATGTCGCTTCCCTTGGCTATCTGAGTTCGCGCGCGCGGTTTGAACTTCACGTACTGTACGATCGTCAATTTACGTTCCCTCGTCAACTCAAATGAATAGCGTCTTTTATTATTGGGCACCAGGCTATGTCGAGGGTGTCGCAAATTTCTACTACATAATTGTCTTGAATTTACTGATTCATGGAGGCAATCTTTTATGGAAACTGTAATCCGTTGATCACAAGCCTTCAAAGTCTTTCAATGAAAAGCGATCGATCGGAGGATTGTGTACAGGCTTGCGTATTTCCATTTACACGACTGTAAGATACGCCAAGTAAATCTCGTATTGTGGCGATATCAAAGGCACACGAACCCACTCTTGACTTCCTGTTGTTCACAAAATTCCTTACCATAGCTAGTCAATGAATTTTGGAAACAGAAGGAAGTTTATTCATTGTATACAACATTTGAAAATCTGTTACACCTTGTTTGTCCCCGCTACTTGTATCCAAATACAAAGCTCGCGTGTCTGTAACAGAAGCACGTGGCTTTATTTCAACACTAGGCAAACCATCAACGATGTAATATTACAAGTAGAATTGGTGATACTGATTTATCAAAGTCGAATTTCCTAATAGAATAACGTCCACTTGAGTTTATTTCTTGGTTCTGTTTCAGTAATTCCCATAAAATTGACAAGAGCCTGGAATATGTTCAATATTCAAACAAATCTTTGCATCTTTCTTTCTTTGAGACGAATAAAAATGCATAATCCACGCTTGCGCGATACCTGCCATCCCCTGAAGAAGTCTGTATAAAGAAGTTTGCTTCCTGAAATTATCAATCGTGACTACCTACAAATTTCGATTAGCGACTTATAATAGGTTTTCATTGGATGCATACAAGATATCACCGAGTGGATTTGTGAGTTTATTATCGGGGTTTGATGCTGCTATTTTTCTGTGCGATCTTACAATTCCTTTACAACTTCGACGTAATGTCGGGAAGATAATGATTATTCACTATGTATCAAGTGAAATGAGATTTCACACAGTGATACAAGACATATATTTAAATATTATAAAAAGTAATCACCAACCTAAATGAGTATCGTTATTTCTTACATAGAAAAAAATAAACTAAGAATAAAACACCGGTCCTGTTTAAGCCAGTTGACAGAACATGTATGAGCTCTTCAGATGAAACAGGGGAGTCTATACGATGAGAAGAGAAAAAGGAGAGAAAAATAGGCTGGTCATCTAAATTTTGTTTGATTGACGGTAGATAATCTGAAAAGATTTTTCAAACGTAATGTAAAATTATACAAGATGAGGTTTGCCTACAACCTGTGTTTTGGTAATATCTGTCTACGTTTTATATAATACATATGTAATGTATATAAATTTTATGGGCAGATTATCTTGGAGAAGCGATCATCACCATCAATGATAATATTCATTCTACACGTTTGTATATATGGGAATGAAGAAGGGGATAGCTGGAAAGGAAAGTGATGAGATGTAATGAGATAAAATGAAGGAACACTAATTGAGACAAATGTATTACAAAGGAAGAGCAAAACGGCAAAAAAGGGGCAAAAGGGTACAACATTATGCAAAGATTTTGCAGTCATTTTTTTTTGTGTACGTTTGCCTTTCAATTTCGTAGTTACGTAATTCAAAATAGCCAACAAAAAAAAAAGAAAAAAAGATAGCGCCATGAAGATGTTCATTCAACCTCGTTTGCCTTTCACTATGTCCTATCACTTCAAAAAATGTAGCATTAGCAGAATTCAAATTAGAATTCCCATCGAGAATTCAGATTCGCATCAATGTGAGAGAGTATCTTTTCAGACAGGGTCGCAGGTGAGCATTTCCGAGTTCGTCGGAGAAGTTCATTCATATTGGAAACAAAAAGGTTGACCACCCGGCAGCTGATAGAAGAAGACGACATGACCATGGGAGAACGGCGAGCACATGTCACACAAGCTTGAAGGTCTAAAATCATTACATCACTTCAGAAAATAACGAAAAGATGATATGTTTGTTGAAATAAACGACATTTCTCCCGACATTCTTCGATCTCTCATAACAGACGGTTAATTTTGCTGAAATGATCTTCTCTTATGCCATGAGTGTAAATCAATATTATTTTGTTTTATTGTGTATACCAGTCATCGCCCGGTAAAAGACAGAAAATGAAGTACTATTCTCATTCAATTAGCATAATGTATAAAGGAAACGAGCATTTGCTGCAATCGTTTATGAATATGAAAATGCTTCAATGCGATTTCACGAAGTCTAAAGGAATGAATGCAAGTAGGTCTACGTAAATACAGAGATGTATAATGCAATTATTATAAAAAATACGCAGCCACGATAAGTGCATAAACCACTTCAATAGCAGCATGAAAACATTTGATCACATCAATATATGAGATGGACAAGAACATTTCATGCTTTTATTGCTCGAAATTCCTTGCTCCTAAACAAAGTAGAGTGTACAATTGAAGCGACGGGTTATCACATCTCCGTCTCTCGCAAAACTGAATCATCACTTCGCAAATTTGGAGTGCTTTCTACAAATTTACATAAAAAAGTTCATTTTTTTTGTTTAGGCATGAGTTACCATAATTATGCTACTGATTATAAATCGATTGAGCTACAAAACGGTAGTGTGATGCTAAAACCATTATAACTCAATGATCGCGAAATCATTTGACTTGTGAACATCCGAAAGAGATGGACTGAAAAACCCAGACTTCTAAACGTATAAATAATTGACAGAGCGACTATAGCCGAAAATTAACATATTATGAAGAATTCATACAAAACTAGAACCAAAAAAGACTAAACAGTCAGCATCACCATTGTCGGTAATGTCGTAATATGGGATGTAATTTTATTTTGACTGCCTCTTTGAAATGCTGCAAACATCAAATACTGAACATCATAATTTTTATTTGTGAATTCTAAGCGTATGAGAGAGAGAGAGAGAGAGAGAAAAAAAAAGACAACTTCTGCCGTATGTCTTGTTTCTCGCTTTATTGCAGCGTATGTCATTGTCGAAGTTTAAATTCTGTAATACATGTTCGTATCAAGTACATGAGAACTTGCACATTGGATTTTCAACAACCATAAAATCATTGGGGTCCGTAAAAGCGGTTACGTAATACATACGAAGCACATCACTATAATGCATTCTATGGACCGGTGCAGAATAAAGAGACTGTCTGTAATCGGCCTTTGAACTTCTCTATTATGCTCATAATCCCCGACTTTTCGGATGGTGTCTACGAGTGCGTTTTAGGAATGTTTTTGTATCAACATCCTGTCTATTCAAGGAGGTACAATGTAACCTGATACTCTGGCCACCTGGTCTATTCAAAGTTTTCTTGCCTATAACACGCGCACATGTTACGCTGTGTTTCACCATGATGAATATAATTGTAAGACCCCATAGTGGCAATATCGGCTCTTGCATTGTATGAAAATGATGACTATTATACAGTATATCCTCTATTTGGTTCGTTGGCCGAGTAGATTTTTTTAACGATCTTATAGCATAATCACGCTGTCATTCATAAGTATGAGAGAGAGAGAAAAAAAGCTTCAAGCAACATCGAAGTTGAGTTTCTCAAACCAATTTTCCATTTGAGTTTGTTTCTTGGTTTTGTTTCAACAATTTTCATAATGTTGACAAGAGCCTGATGGGATGTTCAATATTCAGATAAATCGTTGCATCTTTCTTGCAATCTTTGACAGCTAATGGTGACTAAACCTGCGAACTCCATGCATTTTTGTATAAAGACGTTTGCTTTGTGAAATTATCCATCATGACTGCCTCCAGATTTCGACCATAATTATATGACTTAGCTTTCCATGAGATGAATAAATGAGATCAACGAGCGCATTTGTAAGTTTATTGTCGGGTTGTATGTTGCAAATTTGATGTTCAATCATGATTCCCTTACAACTCTACCGTAATGGCGGGAAGGTATTGTTCACTGCACATCACTTGAAATTAAATGTCACATAGTGATATGATAATCATCATAATCATCAGCAAATGGGATAGATTATTGTATATATATATATATATATATATATATATATATATATTCCCAATAACACCTATTCAAGTCAGTTGATGGAGCATTTATGAGCTCTTCCGGTCTGCAAACGAAACATCGGAGTCTATGCGATAAGAAGAAAGATTGAGAGTTAAAGAGATAAAAAATAGGCTGGTCTTCTAAATTTAGTTCCATGCACGGTAATCTGAACACACTTTTGCAAACGAAATGAAATATTACACACGCCTAGGTTTGCCTATAATCTGTGTTATGGTGATATCTTATGAGATTATATATAATAATACGGGCAAAGTATCTTGGAAAGGTGATCGCCACCATCAATGGGGATATTCAATCTAAACGATTAATTGTAGATGATGGGAATGAAGAAGTGGATAGCTGGAAAGGAAAGTAATGAGATGCAATAAGATAAATCGAAGCAGCACTAATCGAGGCAAATGTATTACAAAGGAAGAGCAAAACGGCATATTCGAGTGTTCAAAATGGTTCAACATTATGCAAAGATTTTGCAGTCATTTGTGTGTGTGTGTGTGTGTGTGTGTGTGTGTGTGTACGTTTGTCTTCTAATTTCACAGTTAGGTAATTCAAAATCGCCTAAAAAAAAAAAAAAAAAAAAGATCGCCCAATGAAGGTGTTCATTCAATCTCAGTTTCCTTTCACTATATCCTATCACTTCAAATTACGTAGCCTTAACACAATTCAAATTATAATGTCCATTGAGAATTCAAATTCGTCTCAATATGAGAGAGCGTCTTTTCAAACAGGGTTGCAGGTGAGCATTCCCGAGTTCGACGGAGAAATTCATTCAATTTAGCAACAAAAATGGTTGGCCATCCGGCAGCTGTAGAAGAAGCCGACAATGATCATGGAAGTATGGCAAGTACAAGCCACACAGGCTTGAAGACCTACAATTATTACATCACTTCAGAAAATAAGGAAAAGACGATATTTTTGTTGAAATAAACGACATTTCTCCCGGCATTCTTTGATATCTCATAACAGAAGGCTAATTTTGCTGAAATGATCTCCTCTTATGTCATGAGTGTAAATCAATATTTTTTTAATGTGTATACCAGTCATTCCCCGATAAAAGACAAAAACAAAAATGAAGTACTAACAATCTCATTCAATAAGCATAATGTATAAAGGAAACGAGCATTTGCTGCAATCGTTTAATGAATATGAAAATGCTTCAATGCGATTTCACGAAGTCTAATGGAATGAATGAATGTAGGCATACCTAAATGCAGAGATATACGTAGACATAAAGAAATACACAGGCACGATAAGTGCATAAATTACTTAAATGGCAACATGAAAACAAAATTTGATTACATCGATAAACATGAGAAAAGACAAGAACATTAATTTCATGTTTTTATTGCCCGAAATACCTTGCTCCTAAACAAAGTGTTCAATTGAAGCGATGTGGTTATCACATCTCCGTCTCTCGCAAAATTGAATCACCACTTCGGAAATTTGAAGCGCTTTCTACAAAGAAAAAAAAAAGAAAAGTCGGGTTTTTTTTCGGTATAAGTTGTCATATTTGACTGATTATAAATAGATTGAACTCAATGATCGAAAAAAAAAAAATGACTCGTGAACTTACGAAAGAAGTGGACTGAAAACACCTCAGACATCTAAATGTATAAGTAATTGACAGAGCGACTATAGCCGAATATTAGCATATTATGAGGAATTCATTCAGAACTAGAACAAAAAAGACTAAACAGTCGACATCACCATCGTCGGTATCATCGAAATATGGGATATTATTTTATTTTGACTACTTCTTTGAAATGCTGCAAACATCAAATACCGAACATCATAATTATATCTACAATTTTTTGGCGAATGCTAAGCGTATGAGAGAAAAAAAAGCCATATATCTTGTTTACTCGCTTTATTGCAGCGTATTTCGTTGTCGAAGTTTAAATTCTATACATATATGTTGGTTACAACCACATGAGAACTTGCACATTCGCTTCCCAACAACCATAAAATCATTGGGGTCCGTAAAAGTGGTTACGTAATACATACGAAGCACATCACTATAATGCATTCTATGTACCGGTGCAGAAAAAAGAGACTGTCTGTAATCGGCCTCTGAACTTCTCTATTATGCTCATAATCCCCGACTTTTCAGATGGCGTCTACGAGTGCGTCTTAGGAATGTTTTTGTATCAACATCCTGTCTATTCAAGGAGGTACAATGTAACCTGATACTCTGGCCACCTGGTCTATTCAATTTATATGAATTTACGACTTCGATGAAGTAGCACAATCGACTGCGTTGTTTGTATGCAGTACATCCCCTACTCGGTTTGTTCTTGGCCAAGTGGTTTCTTTTTTTTTTACGATTTTATAACATAATCAGAATATTATTCATGACAGTAAAACTCTTCAAACAACTACAAGTAACATCGCTGTCATGATAACAAACAGACACAAAAACATTCACACACATCACATGCATGCAGGGACACGCAAAAGATTTACTTTTGAATTTATTCAATTCGCCGAGTTTTGGCAAATCCCAGGACTCGGCAGCGGAAGAAGAAGGCCAACATTTCATGCCAACAATGGTAAGCAGGTTGTCATGCCGAGGTGGCTTTCATAGAAGATCCATAAGTACGACATTGCATTCCTGATAGAACACGAAGTAGTATGCTACAATACTTTATCATGTAAATGTGTGCTAATAAGGTAGGTGCGTGCACGCAACGGTCTTGACCGCCGCACGCACGCTTTTCACTTGAGTGTGACAATTTGCATACCGATGCAAATGAGATCGCCAGAGCGTGCGGCTGGTCGCTCGTCATTGGTCAGTTTCCCGACCGTTGCGAAGGTCTGAATGTCGTGAAAATTGCACTCATGTTTGTCAATATTTTGCTTGTTTATAGACATAAGATATGACCAATCATCACAAAATGTTCACAGATGGCAACTTTGATGTATGTAGTCCCACAAAATATAAATCATTTTCAACATAGGCATCGTATTGTTGGTGAAATTCTAAGTGTAAAAATGCGTGTTCATTTCACTCTCTCAGCCCGAGTATACTCGGGACCAGTCCACAGCCTGGAAAACGTCAGCCCGAGTATACTCGGGACACGTCCTAAACGGGTTAAAGTTCCGTTTGAGACATATCGGAATATCTGAGTATATCACAATACCATTGTGACAGTCATTTTGGATGCCAATAACTTTTGGCTGTTTTGACAAATTCGCTCAACTGATTTGAATTTAAGAATACGAATTATTGCTTTTCACCCTGCATTGGTTTAACCCCCGCTTCACGTTAGAGCACAATACTTCATCATTTAAGTATATGAAAATGTTAAGGAGTTTCCGTTCATACAGGACATTTATAGATGTCCCAAAACCTTCAAAGACCTTCAGAACTCCCTAAATAGGGTAAGAGCATCAATTTATTCTAACATTTTCACCATTAAGAAAAACATTTATTAACATTGGAATTTCTGCCATTTATTTTGGCTGTCATCTTGGACGTCTAAAAACCCTAAAGAATGAACGAATTTCAACAACCAAGTTTCGAGGGTGCTGAATACGGTCTAAAACTTTCCAATTTTTGACAGTTATTTTGGTGGTCATCTGGGACGTCTCAAAACCCTTAAAAAAGAATACGATTGGTCGAGTAAAACCGCCATATGTTTTCAGTTTTACACCTTTAAGAAGGTCATTTAGGGGCCATTCTGGGGGCCAACTTTATTATCTCAAAACCCTCAAGGAAGCAAGAGCTGTATCCTGGATCTCCAAATTCAGTAAACTCAAAATAGTGTTAAACCACCAACTGTTTTATATTTTACATCATGTAGAAGGAAATAGGGGTCTACATATGAATTTCCGTTTTTCGGGCGATCATTTTTGGGGACCATCTTTATCATCTCAAAACCTTCAAGGATGCAAGAGTTGTATCCTGAGCTTCGCATTCAGCACACTCAAAATAAGATAAAAACCATCAATTGCTTTCAAATTCTCACCATTTACAAGGAAATGCATGGGAACTTCCGTTTTGGGCAGGAATTTTAACGGTCATATTGAATATCTCAAAAATTTCAACAATGCAGGAGTAATAGGGATAGAAATAGGGTAAAACCACCAATTGTTTTCAATTTCTCACCATTACAAGGAAATTCATGGGAATTTCCGATTTAAATTGGTGGCCATTTTGGCGGCCATCTGGAATATCTCAAACACTTCATGAATGCAAGAGTTCCATCATCCAGATTCGGATTCAGTACCTTTCAAACAGGGTTGAATCATCAATTATTTTCAATTTCTGTAGCCCAGTAAGCTGTAGCCCTTCTGCGTTATTCATTGCATCACTGTTCTGTTGGACATTTATGTACAGGCAATGAAGAAATGTATTGCTGTATATTCTAAAGGTAATGAAAAAAACTCATTTTGTTAGCAACTTATGTTCATGTATATCCATTTATATGTACGGTACCATTAATGTATATGATATATGTTTATGTATCTGCATGAGCAATGATATAATGCAGGAACCAATAAAATCAAATCAAATCAAATCAAATTTCACACCATTTAGAAGGAAATAGACCTACGTGTAGTCCAGTCAAAATAGGGTTTCACCCACCACTAATTGCAACAGTAGGAATTCCACTGCAGTGAAACTTGTTATGGGCTCCTAAACACCATACTAAAAGTCCCAAGAGATCCAGTGGGGCAAGGTGGCTAAATTTGCATAATATGCAAATCAGCTGCCATAATGATAAAAACAGTGTTTCCAGGAAAACTACGCTTCTAGGTTTCAGATTGGAACACCGAAAGTGTTGAAACCTATGTTTACAATGTCAGTTAGTGCGATGCAAACATTTCCATGTAGACAATCTGGGCCTCATTGGCATAATATGCATATTAGCTCCCATAATGATAAAAAAAAAAAAAAAATCAGTGTTTCCAGGGAAACTATGCTTCTAGGTTCAGATTGGAACACCGAAAGTGTTGAAACCTATGTTTACAATGTCAGTTAGTGCGATGCAAACATTTCCATGTACACAATCTGGGCCTCATTTGCATAATATGCAAAGGGTACCGAGCCAACGGAATACAATTGTATTCAAATGCGTAAAAGTGCCCGATATGAGCATTTCAAGAGTGTTCAAATATGATATTTCACTTTCTCTTCACCAAAAACAAACTGTACACCATTAGTAACCTAGCATGAATAATATTATGCAAATTAGAGTTTGTTATCAGACAGATAATGATAGCTTATCCATTAATTACGTAGAATCAATGTACGAAATCAAACAAGTGTCAACATCTATAACTTGTCCAATTTTGTAATTAATGAACTCTATTTGGAGGGTGGTTTATTCGAATCTTGATGATTCAGCTCTTGCACTCTTGAGGGTTTTGAGATATTAAAGATGGCACAGTCAAAGGAAACCCTGTGGGTAGTGCCCAAAGTTACCCCTATCGATCATGTTATCCCCAAGACCATTTACAAAACATGCATCAATCAACGCGATTTCCGTTGTTCTAAGCGTACAAGATTTTTTTTTTTTTCAGAGTCGTTTGGCCGTCTAGCAAAGACTCTTTGATTTCCATGAAATAGAATTGGCATTGAGAGCGGAGACATTCTACAATGTGTATATTTTTAAGAGGTGGTGCACAGTCAAAGCGACTCGCAGGAAGGTACCCAAATTCATCCCTGCACCCTCACGGCCCGGTACAAAACATGATTATACACACGTAAATACAGCTGTTTGAAGCGGGAAAACCTCTCTAACGTCTTTTTCGTTTCATTTCCATTAAAACTCAATGGAAGTTAAAGAAGAATTATTGTTCTACAATATCCATAAGGTGAAAATGGTTGTCAGGGGGAACTTACTGCGCTACTTTACTCTAGTATAGACCACGTAAATAACACAGCGTGAAGATTTTTGTTTTGGATTCAAAATGCAATAAACAAAAATTTAATTCCTCTGCGGGTTCTATGTTTTCTGACAACTCTCATCATAACGCAATGCAACATAAATGAATTATCTGCTTTAATATCAACTTAAATCAAATATTCAATTGAATTCATTAGATTAAATCAACCTCATCAAACTCCCTGTTACAATTACACTACACTTGTACTACTGCCTACGGAGCTCCTGTAACTATGAATCAACTGTCAGGCGTTATCTTGCCGAGCTCTGTGTCCTATGACGTCGCTGGAGGGCGCCCTCGTGCGTCTTGTATATCGCTAGGGTGCAGCGTCGGTGCCGACGTCGACCAGTCTGGCCCGGCCAGTGATGACAGCGTCTCTGTTGACGACCGTGACTGTGTCACCGAGCAGCGGCTGGTCCCGGACTCAGCTCGTAGTAGTGCGGCTGTCTCAGCTCGTAGCACTGCGGTTGCCTCAGCTCGTAGTGGTGCGGCTGTCTCAGCTCGTAGCACTGCGGCTGTCTCAGCTCGTAGCAATGCGGCTGTCTCAGCTCGTAGCACTGCGGCTGTCTCAGCTCGTAGCAGTATAAGGATGCGGCTGTAAATTTACAATTAACCATCACTAACACAATAATGTCCATCCATATTAATACTATTCTATACTGTTGGATATACTTCTGGACTTTATTTGTGTACGAACAATATTACCACCCTTCTTTCTTCAACATATCATTTCATTCTCACCTTACACATCAAATCGTTCTCTTCATACAAAAGAACTAATATTGTCATTTACTACCAGGCGCCTCTCTTTAACAGCGCCTCTATAGAGTCCCTAAACAAAACTAACTGGAAGAAAATTACTGAAATCAGCATTTAAACTCCACTTACAGTTATTTCTGCCCTGCACCCGCGCGGAGAGTTGCCGTCTGCCCTCGGAGTTGTCGTCCAGTACCCCGTCTGCCAATTCCGCTCAGCAGCAGGAATACTTTAGCTTCGGAGTATCACAGGTTCAATTTCTCTCTCGCTTTCTCCCTCACAGCCTTTTAGCTCGGATCTCAGCGGAGTCTTATCCTGGATTCCCTCCTGATTTCGACGAGCCTGGACCACAGAACTCTTACACATGTAAGAGTTCTGTGGCCTGGACCCTTCCCAATGGGCACAAACGATCTTTCCACTCTCGCGTCGGATTAGCTTCTCCTCTTTTATTCCTCCTTCACAGCTATTTATCTTCTCTCCCGTTCCCTCTCTCGCTCTTAACCTTGCATACATTATCACTCGCCAATCAGCGCGATTCCCTTAAAGGGAACACAAACCCAAAGAGCAATGTGGATTCACACACAACCTAAATGGGTCAATTCCTGGCCTGACTAGCATTAAACTAGTCGAGCACGGTTAGTAAATATTGCTATACGAACATGATGATATTGTAATGCGGCAATGCAGCTAGTAATGCTCTGCTGGATTAAATCAGGCCATGGTTTACTAACCCAAAGCTAGTCAATCAAGTCTGACCAGCATAAAATTGTATGCTGTACTAGTTTGCAGTGTATACGCCAAGAATTAGTCAAAGTGGAAGAACTAGTGCAAAGCTAGTCGAAGTGGAGAAACTATCATAAACTCGTTGATCTTACGAAAACAGCGCATGTTAGTAAAACTGAAGGAACTAACCGTGAACTAGTAAGTCAAGCTGGCAGAACTAGGGTGAATTCCAGTGAATACATAATTGAATGCATTTGGTTAGGCCAATAGAAATTGAGAATTCCCCTGTCATGTGTTTACTTTAAGCCAATCACCAGCCGCAATTTCCCCTGGCTTGGGCGCGGGTAGGTTATTTTACCTGAGCGACGCGTCGCCTGTGCGTGGACGTACTGTGTGTATGATGTGCTGTGCGTGTATTTATATTATGCATAGGATTTACGTGCGTGTGCAATCGTGAGAATCAGAGCCTGGATGTAATGGACGTGAGAAAATTTCTGTCTTCAAATGGAGTGGGGCGGAGATATTATTCACATTTTTGAAGGTAAGCAAAACATAGACCGATCTAATTATAACTTGTTGAGTTTTTCCAGTATTATGGGCTAGTCTACCTCTCCGTAAACGACCATCTAAGTCACCTTATGAATAACCCCGGGCCCGGGCCGCTCCTTGTAACGTTAGTGTACACAGTTAGCTATGGGGCTGGTCGCAGTTTAGCCTGACCAGACCCTGCAGCGGCTGCGTGTAGTTAGTCGCAGTTACGATCTAACACCTAACAGTTAGAATCCGAGGCCGAAACTCAACTGTTAGGTGTTAGGATCTAATACTACAGTAATACTTTGAGTCTTTGTGCATGTTGGGATGGGACTCGGCCTATTCGCGGACTATAAAGTCTTTAACTTTTTAACGTTAGAAATGCATTTTTCAAACAAAATAGAGTCTAGACCAGGTTATGATTTCCAAAATTAACAAAAATGAGTGACGAATGTAACCGTCATTGACATTGTACATCTGACATTGTAACTGTGTTAGGGGGCTACTTTTGTAGGCACCTATATAGAGCAAAGTTGAAAAAATGCCTCTCATGATACATCGATCATCAGGAGCTATAATAGGCCTAGAGTTCTAAAAGTTCTAACATGCGTTTCAGAAAATATTGGGACACACTATACTCTGAGTCTAAATTCTCCAGAACGTTAGTCGTAGGCCTAACTGCTAACAGTGTAGATCTTAGAGAAACTACCCGAGTCTAGACACGGTCTAGACGTCTAGTCTACATGTACTTGGGGTTCTACCGAGGTAGGGCTTACTGTAAGTCTAACGTTAACTGTAAAAGTCTAACCGTTAGTCTAAACAAGTCTCACAACCGTTGGCGTTAATTGTAGGCCCTACTCATTTATTCTATTCCAACTAGAACAGCATTAACGCGAAATAGGCCTACTGTTGTAGTAACGGTAGTACTTACCGGCACTACTGGTGAGTTGCAACTGTAACTTGTCTTGTAGCTCAGTCAGTATGTCTTTCAACCAGGTTCCAGGTCACAACTGAGGGATGCGCGCACTGGCAATCCCTTTTATACCTCCCCTGTAGACAGGGGGGTTAGAATGAGACCGCTAGGGGGCGCTACTACTACATTCCCCCCCCCCGTTTTAAAAAACAAGGGGCATAATAGGAAAAAAAAAAACCCGGCCAAAATAAAGACCTAACTATAACCCCCAAATCCCGCACAACCGGGGATCTCGCAGAGCCCCACCCATGGGAATGCACAATCTGACCAGCCCTCGGGGGTCTGCCGAGAGCAGTTCAGCGGGCCACCGCCTAGGTCACTCATGTACTGAATGGAGGTGCAAGGGACCGTTGATGTTGGGAGGGAGTAAAGACCCTATAGCCCCAACTAGCATTAAAAACAACACCTTAAATTAGGGGAAACACCCCTCTCATGGGATGACCTGAGTCCCAAAATATAAGACTGTTCCTATTACAAGGAACACCAATATACAAATAAAAACCGCCAAAGAAAACATTCTTAAAACAAATACGTGCATAGAATGCAACTGAAGCTTAGTTGGCGAACCATAACAAATATGTTGTTTTGGCCACCAAAACCAAAAATGCCTTTAATTTTGTTTTCAAACAGATACCTAACCAAATCCTTTTTATCCTACAAAATCCTACACAAACTATACTTTATACTTGCGTGGGGGTCTGATCCTCCCATTAGGTTATAGGACTAATATATAGTGGTGACAGCCACCACTCTCTTTACAGGTATTGGGCTGTATCAGCTCCAAACAGGCATGGGAGTACTTCTTACACCCAAGAAAGGTGATGGGATCTTCCTCGCCTTTTAAACATACTCCTCCCTAGTGTCCTAACCACCAGAGAAGCTACTCGCCCAGCATACTGGGGAGTTATGCAGGGTAAACGGTAAACCCCTACCTGGAAGGTGTGATAAATCCACCTTCCACAATCACAGGAGAAAGCATAGAGGTGGTTTGTTACACCTCTGTTAACACCTTACAGGGGGATGGCCCTGATATCTATGCCTATCCCATCCCTTTCACCTTACTGCATAAGTAGCGTGGGATACCGCCAAGCATATCCTGGGTAAACTTAATCCCAAGATCTTTCTCTGGCTGGTGTATCACACCAGTAACCCTCTTCAAGGTGTTTGGAGGGATGATTGCGCGTTTCAACAAGCACACGCAAGAAGCTCGTCCATATGGTGACTGTTCACCATGCATCATTGGGATGCAAACATTCCCAATTTCTAGCCGTGAATGTTGTAGTATAATTCTATACTTACGGAGGAGATCTAACCCCAACAGCATTTCACCTTCGATAGGGCCCACACAAACCTCCGTCAAGAACTCACAACCCCCTAGCTTGATCCGAATGTGGTCTACAATCATACCTTGCATCCTCAAATCACGGCCATCTGCAGAAATAAACACATCCCTGATCTTTTGTGGACAAGGTTGTAACTTTTCATACACTTTGTGGGATACGATTGATATTTCCGCCGCAGTGTCCACCACTGCCTTTAAGGAATGATTACCTACCTTTATAGGTACTGCAAACAAGGGAGTTGATCTTACCTTACATACAGCCACCTCATCTTGGGGTGTTTGAGGGTCCAACTCCCTCAAGGGACTCACTCCACAGGATTTATCTCCATCTCTTGACTGACCTGTATTTCCTTTCTGACTAGAGGGTGCATCGCCTACTTGGTTTACTCCCTCTTTGTCTGGTGACAATATAGGAAATACTGGAATAAATTCAGGCTGGCTACTGCCATCCTCATCTCCAGCACTGTACTGGATATCAGTGGAAGGTTGGCCCTCAGTTGTGCAGGTCGGAGCAGGGCCTAATCCTCCGACCCCGAGGAGTTTGACTCCTCGGCTTTCCTGAGTGACGCCTTCTTGTTGTTATATCTAGACAATTTTGGGCAGTTCCTTTCAACATGCCCTTCCTTTCCACAGTGGACGCAAAGGGGTTGCTGTCCTGGAGAGTTTGGAGCTCCCCCAGAATTACGGGGGTTCTGTCTCTCCCTTTGTTGATTCAACTGTTTTCCTAAGGAGGACAAGTTGTCTAGCTTCCTTCCCATGGATCCCAGTATGTTTTCCATGGATGCTAGGCGATCCAACCTCTTACTCAGTCGCTCAACAGAGCCTTCTAAATTTGATAATCGGCGCTCCATTGTGGGCAAAGGTTGGCCATTTCGTGTACCTCCTTGACCTGAATGGAAGGGGGCATTTTCCACCCTACAGTCCTGGGCTTCTCCCTCATCTTCTGGGTTGAGGGCCATGGTCTTGACATGGCGTGGCCTGCCATACACTGCTATACGGGAGTGTTGATACCACCGTAAGGCTTCCACTGCGTCGTCTACATTCAGGGGGTGTCGGTCAAGGGCATACCACCCTGCCTCCTTGTCAGTACACCCCTGGCATAGACGGAGTACCAGCTGTCGCTGCACCGCTCTCTCTGGGACTTCTGGAAATGCGCGACTAGCAAGTTCGTTCAAACGATCCGCGCTTTGACTGGCAGTGCTGAACTCTAATTGCGCGGCCTCCGCTGGCTCCTGACGATCGAACCGTTTTGCAAAGCGATAGACGACTTCGCAATATTTGAGCTCCGGCTCGCGACTAATTAGGAGCTCAAAAAAATTGCTAGCCTGGCCCACCAGGCACCAGCATAATTGATCCAAACGCTGGGCCGGGCTCCAGTTTCTCGCATTTGCGAAAGCCTCAAATTTGCGGCAAAACGCCCTCCAATTACCTGTTCCATCGAAGGTAACAGTCTTTGGGAGGGATTCGTAACCCCAGTGGTGTGGTGGGTCCATCCCAGGTCTAACATTGGAGAAGTCATGGGAGTCACTTCTCCTGGCAGAGCTAGGAGGGTACCCCTCCTGCCTACCCCACTGGGTTTCATTGTAATCCCATCGCGGTGCCCTTCCACCCATACGTGTGTATGAACGTTCTTGGGGTAGGGAGTGAATATTCTCTCCATCTCGGGAGTACTCCCTATCATTCCAACTACTCCCTCTGGGAGCTCCACGTCGCTGAAATCTTTTCTGTCCGATTGCTACACCCTCAAATTCTTGGGAGTCGGAGGCAGAGGTGTCATAATCGAAAGCACCTCCATATGACTTCCCACATAGGGTGTCTTGTCGGGATCTATCTTGCTGCACTGAGCAGTGACGCAACTGCCCTGCATGAGAAGATGGGGTCTTCCCTGTTTGATTCTCCCTGGGGGGAGGATATACATCATGGGGGTACAGGGAAGTCCCCCGAGATTGGACTCCTCCCCTTGATGTCTCAATGGGATCAGCAGTCGCACTGTCTGAAGGTAAAGACTCTTCAGGCTGTAACTGAGGACAGAACACAAATTTCGGGATGAGATCCTCGATCCCTGGAATGTCGGAGGACTCCAACAAGTCCTGAGTGACATTTCCATGCTCATTCCGGAGCTTCAAAATGTCATTGACTTGGATTAACGACAATCCAAGATGTACAAACTCATTACGGGATAAATAATTAATGGGCATCGCCATGACTAGCAATCATACAAACAACCTATTCACTCAACGAATATGTTTAAAACTGGTCCAATAACTAAACCAAATCAACATGTACTAATGAAGAAAAGACCTTAAACATATACTCACTGGTACTAACCAATGATATACCAATTACCACAATCTGTAATTATCATAATCAGCAACACATCATTTGACACACAAACTATTACTCACTTTAGTTTTTACTACTCAAACACTCCCAAAATACTATTCAAAACAAACACCAGATACAATTGTAAACATATATGGCTACTAATTACGAACCTAAAATGGAAAACTACAATTCGTTTCTACTGCCTGATGTCACTTGAAAAATAATCACAGCTGTTCAGATCTCACTCCTCCCTTATCACAAGAATAGGGAGGTCACAGTGACAACTCAACTTGGGTAAGACTCAGTAGTCTAGGACCCACAAATATAAAACCAGAATAGAATATGGCAATGCTAGAGAAATAAATATGTGCTTGCAGGAAAACAGATATTTATGACAACACAATCTCTTTACACTAGAAGTTACCGTACAAACACAAAGGCAGAAGCAAAACAATCAATCACAATCAACTTTACCACCAGCACAAGTGAAAAGGACAACACGCAATCAATGTATCATGCGACACACCCGACGCACAGCAGCAATACAGCACACGTCATAAGCAGTATAAACTAGGCCCGAGTCAAATGTGGTTACGGATACAGAACTATTTTCGTATCTGCAAAACAATCCAAAATGACAGTAACAGCATGAAGGTTTATACACTACAGATAATCAAAACAAATAGTAATAATCTATAATCCAAACAAACAAATCAAAAGTTAACCGAGTAATGTATCAGATACAGTGTACTCACCGGAATGATGTCCTTCAGCACCGCAAAATGATGCAGAATGAATGAGCCAAGTTGTAGCACCAGTCAGGCAAAGGACAGTCACACAAACAATTAAAAATTATTGTATAAACGGTTGCAATTCCGCACAGAAAAAGGAGAAATGCAATCCAATCCTCCTATTAAGTAAGGAGAAAATAATGACAGGCCCTCCTCACCAAGAGGAGTGAATGGTGCCCACCAACTTCCTCCCTCCTTCCCAATCGAAAAGGAGGACGTAGCACTCCCTCACGTACGTAGAGGGGGATACCTCCCACAAAAAGTGGGGAAATGCACAGACTTCCGCTGCCGCTAACTAATCGCGGGGCAAAATACTCCCGCGAAAATAGAAAAACACGAACGTTCCACAAGTAACAGCTTGAGAGAGAGAGGAGAGCACTGGAAAGGGCAGAATAGGGGTAGCAAGAACAGTCAGAATGACAGAAGAAAGTGAAAATGTCGACGCAACAAACAAAGAGAGAATGAGCGCGACAATAGAAAACGCGATCGAGAAAGGAAGGTGATCACGCTTCGAATCTCGCAGGTTGCGAAAAGTAGGATCAGGAGAGAGCGCGACAGAGAAAACAGAAGAAGAACACGAATAGCCGCGCTATACGAATACACACTGAAAGGGGAACGCGATGCCGGAGAGGTCCAGCACAACAGGCGCGCAGCTCACCGCAGGGAAATACCCTCCCTCCTTACACACGATGGACGTGCAGAACTGTGCACGCCAGAGCCTGAACACACTGGAAGCTTTGACAGAACGGCTAGCGAGTGCAGTGAATACACCCCGCACACACGAGCTATCCCTCAACGCTATCGCGCGAAATATCAGGCAAGTTAAAACTCGCCTGAACTGGGACACACAGGTATACACAGGGATACAACACGCAACGAATACAGTGATATCACGCCACGAATGGGGCAAGGGAGGTCCACCTACCCAAGCCACCGAGACACACGTGTGGAACGAAACACGTGAAACAATGACAAATGTAGATCTAGCACGCAGGCGACCACCACGCAAATACACGTAACGCGTATACAGGGCTAGACCGAGATCTAGACCTGGACCACGTTTAAAAAGAAAAACGCACCACGCAAACAATGACAATCGCACTCACAAGCTGAAATCACGCCGAAGAATAATTTCAGCAAACACCATCGACAATCAAACTAACAACGAAACACGCTTGCAACTAGAGCAATCAGAAAGGATGATATTTCAATGAATTTGGAGCTCCCTGAATACAGGTGGGCCTGGTCTAGTGCAAGATGTTACAAATCACGCACTGTCACTCAAACAATCAACACACTCCTCCTCCCCAACAAGCAAAATTACCAATGAAAACGATTTACACCAAGACAATTAGACAAAACAAGCACAAGACAAATTACACTACAGGAACAATCGACAAACGTGGACACCGCCAAGCTCCCTCGCGCTGCCAAGAGCTCTCTCCTCGGCTCCGTCGCATATGCTCCACCCTTCGCGTATCGGTGCGGTATAGGAGTGCAACGCCTGTTGGCGAAAATAATAGCGGCAGCGGAGTCAGCTTAAATTGCGGCTCTATGTCCACGAAAACAATGGCACAGGAAGTAGGACAATTGTCCGTGACGCCACTGTTGTAGTAACGGTAGTACTTACCGGCACTACTGGTGAGTTGCAACTGTAACTTGTCTTGTAGCTCAGTCAGTATGTCTTTCAATCAGGTTCCGAGCAGGTCACAACTGAGGGATGCGCGCACTGGCAATCCCTTTTATACCTCCCCTGTAGACAGGGGGGTTAGAATGAAACCGCTAGGGGGCGCTACTACTACACTACTATTACTAACGGGTTAGGCCCAACTAGTAGGTACGGTAGTTAGAACTCCGGTTAGGTCCCCACTCACCCTTCACCGCTATAGCTGGGGACTTCTTTCAACCCCCATAGACTTTGCACATAGTGGAGACAAACATGCAGAATGAGAGGGGACCGATATCACGATTTAGCCCTAGTAGAAGTAGAACCTAGCCCACTGTTAAACATCTAGGGCCTACACTGAACGGTTTTCCAGGATAAGCTATAATAGGTCCGGTTCTTATTGCGGTAAGACCTAACGTTAGGCCTACAGTGCAGTGGTATGAACTCTACATTGGACTACAAGCATATCATCATGCACACAGAGATGATCACTGTAAACTATGTAGTCGAGTTTAGACCACGGTTAGAGATCGACGTATATAAAGCTGTGCTATACTAGTAATTAACCCTATTTTAACTGGGGGGGGGGGTCAAATTGACCCTCTTCTCGACATTTCACGCCACGATTCCGCAAGGCGCAAAGATTTTGTATATATGCATGTCAACCCGAAAACAGCTCAAATTCATGATTTCTGTGCAAATCCTATGCAAATTGTGTGTTTGTTTTGTTGTTTAATTGATATAAATTAGATTATTTCAACTTTTAACCATTGAAATTAATCAATTCTAATGTAGATAAGCTTGAAAAAGTGCCTGCAACAAATTTTGGAAAAAAAACAATAGAAAACAAAAGATCGAAAAAACAGTAAAATACATGAAAAATTAACAAAACAATAAAAAACAAAAGAAACTGATTTTGACTGCGCTGTTTTTTAAAAGAAAATTGTTTGATTTGTCCTGAGGAACTCTGACACAAAAATTTAGCAATCCTTCAGTCTTTTTGATGGAGTTATAGGTAAAAATATAACTTCATGCGTAAATTTGCATAATTAATTTATTCAAAAATATAAAATCAACATTTTTCTATTGTATGACCATGTAATCTTGTAGTTGACATCCGGCTCTATTTTCAGGCAAAATTTTGCGGCGATTTTGTGGCAATCAATATACGATGCATGCACTGTTAAGTGTTAGTCCACTGTGACATCACACTTCTAGCTGAAGATCAGCGAGCTCACACATCATGGAGATTGATCCCCCCCTTTAGCAGACGACAACGGGTTCTATATTTGAACATTGTTTTTTATGAAAGTTATTTATGAAAGTTGCAGGTGACCTTAGGCATTGAAATTTGGCAGAGATCGTCTTTGGGTCTTTCTAAATATGCTGATCGATGTAGCTAAAAAGTAATTACTAGCTTTTCTATTGGTGCACACTTAGTATTTGTGTGGACAAAACAGAACTGCATATTGTCTTGTGGAGATGAGTTCTAAATCCATTTCTGAACATTGTGTTTTCATGCTTTCCTCCAGATAAAAAGACGTAACATGACAGTTCTTCTGGAGTGATGGTGATGGAACTCGGTATAGGGGTCATCATTTGGAGAACGAAGACAGATATTGATAGCTGTACAGTCTCTGTCACACCACGAGGGTGCAGATCACCAGATTGAAGAAGTACATGTACCAGATGTGGCCAACGACTAGCCATTGAATGCAGGGTTGACGAATGCTGGAAACACCGGGCCAACATCAGCGAAGGAGCCTCTGAGATATGGACTTCCATTGCACTAACCCTGCTGTAAGCTATTCTGTTGTTTTCCACGATGATTAATGAAGGGAGACTAGTTTGAAATTGATTCACATTTATTTTACATTCTAGAGTCTCAGTAATTACATAAGAGGCTACATTAAGAGACTGAAAGCTTGATTGGTTTTGTTTTGTTTGAAGAAATGATTTTCAAGTATTTTTATACTTCATGGAGCAGTTTTGGAGCTGTCCTTCCCTCTGAAAATGAAAGCCTTGAGAGGTTAGTACTCGTATTTAAGAAAAATGTGTACATGCTGTATCGACAGAAGTGAAAACCATGTTATGGTCAGTCTTGAGTTGTGTATAGTAGAGCTGAACGTTGCTTATGGCAAATATGTATATTAAATGATTTTGCACTTCCAGTTTATAATGTAAACTGGAGGAACCTATTATCCTCATGCCATAATTTGTATGATTTGTAAAACCTTTAAATTTTACTTATTTGACCAGGAATTCAACACACACATCACTCCAAGGGGGAGGAGATACTTCAATAGCTGATGGAAGGAGTTCTGACTGCTCCAAGGAGACACCTGCTTATCCAGATCATCGTAACATATTTCTTGTTGAAAATGGAAGCAGAAAACTGTACAGCGTAAGTTCAATTATTTGAAAACTGGTCTGGAAAACCAGTTTCCCATTGTCATGTCTTGTACTATACATTTCCATGCAATATGGCACCATCTAATTTGCCTGTTCACTTTTGTTTTTGTCTTCTCAAGTATAGAGAATAACAGACTAAAATGTGCCCCCCCCAAAAAAAAAAAATAAATAAATAAATAAATAAATAAATAAATAAATAAATAAAGGGACCGGTAAGTATAACGTTGTAAATGAAGTGATGGTTATAGATTTAAAAATAAAGACTGATATACTTGTATGAAACATGTAAACAGAGTGTACCTACAAGACTCCACGCTGACTTATTTTCTTGGTGGCCCCATCGGGCCACATGTAAATGATAATTGTCCTAATACTTATGATATAATTATAATAATGATGAATAAAAAAAATGGAAATTGATTTGCCATAAAGTTCGATGGATAATCACATCTTGTATTTTTCTACTAACTCTGCACATCCACACTTAACGCGTCTGCATGAAATTTTCATTTGTATTAACTGATATTTGGTGTAAGTAGCACATAAATAAATGTGACACGCTACAACAAAATGATCCTAAAGTCGGGCGAGGTCGATTATTTGAAAATTGCATGACACAATTCCCTAATCTTTTTGCTTTAAATTGATATATAACACGTCTTATAAAAATAATCGGCTGCGGAGATATCGATGTTTAAAAGAGAGCATGTCAAGACGTCTAGGAAATCACTGTTTCGAGAAAAGCGCCCTAAAAGTTCTCCTTGCGACGCAATCACAATCAAGAGACACGCAAGTCAGTATTCACCTCCGGACAATAGAAGTTAAGCCCTAGCAACCTCCGAAATGCTCAGGCATAGCGCAACCCGCCCGCACGCACCAGTCGACTGGGCAGTGTGCGAGCTTCACGCTTCGGTTAGCGGCAAGCAGCAAACTGACCAATGAGATCACTCTGGTCGTTGTTAGGGGCGGAGCCTATGTGTGGCGCTCAATCCAAATGTTCGAACCAGTTTCTGCTTCGTTGAAACGCCAAAAAAAAAAAAAAAAAAAAAAAAACATGGCCTAGAAAAACGCTATTTTTTGGTCTTTCCTTTCATCATTTTGCTTCAAAATTTCGACAGATGATAGAAAACATGTCAGACTCTAGTAATATGTCAAATTCAAAAAATCGTAAGTTTTGACCAATTTTGATGCTCTAACTTCAAACTCGATTTTCACGGCTTCGACCGTGCGCGACTTTAGGACCATTTTGTTGTAGCGGGTCACAAATGTACTTGAAACAGCGGTACTGAATAGCAATAGAAATTAATGCCAAGAAAAAAATCATGAAAATAGTTCAGCCCCTTAAAGGCATAATTTACCATTTGCAGATGAAACAAAAACCCAACACTAGTGCTTCAAAATAGTTCTAAAATGTGAGTTAGGGATAGAAACAACCACTGTAAAAATTTGAATCCATATAATCGATGTTAAGTACTGTTAACTACACAAAATATAAACAATAGTTATAATAAGAATGCTTCCAGACTAAACCGTATACAGTTATGGTTTATTGAGAAAAATGCTGATATCTCCTCATACTTTAGGCTTTATTGCAAAAATTTTATATGGTAGGATGTTTTGTGATACAACAGACCTACACATATGCATCAAATGTGATATCTTGAACATTTTTGAAATCACTGCTCCCAAAGGTGAACTGGACCTTTAAAAGATTGAAATGAGGGCCAATTTTTTGATGTTATATATTTGCTTCGTAGAATATGATTAACATTACTTCTTGCTTTCTTTTTAGATTCAGATATCCAAGTAGTGAGCAAAAGACGCGTTGAAGCCAAGGCAGCTGCGATGCAGTACCCCACTTTGTGAGACACCACACAAGGTGCAAAAGGATATGTAAGTTTATACTCATAAGTTTATGTGATCTACAACTTTTTTAGCCCTCTTTAGCAGAAAGCTTAAGTGACATACATGGTATCTTACTCATCTAGCTTGCAAAAACTTGAACATTTTCAACTTTTCTCCAGAGATAGTGGACAGAATTCAACCATACTAGGAGTTGATCATCCTTGTGTAGTTAGGGGGCAAGGACCCAAAGTTGTTCAGGATGTGGTCATGAGCCCCTCCCCCCCCCCCGAAAACCGGCCTTTACAGGGAAATTAATTGCATTTATGTCTTAATTAAATCATTGGGCAAATATACAGGCAATGTGGGGACTTTTGATAATCTTTGATGTACATGCTCATAGATGTCTAATAAATTTTGTGTGCAGATTGGTCTGATTCCATGACTTAGGTTGGATGTACGTAAACTCCAACGTAATGTAATGTAACGTAAGCTCCAACATGCCAGTTGCGCCATTCATTTATGATAAACCTTTTCTCGTTTTCTTCCATAAGAATGCCACTACGTGTATTTCTACTGCTATCAGATTTTCATCAGTTATAGTCAACTCTGTGCCAAAGTGAAATTTGTTGAGACTCGAGAAAAAGCTTTGACCTACAATGCATTCTTATATTTCAGGAGTACCTGTATGACAAGGATCTCGGATTCATTGAGTATCGTTTGGAGACCTTGAGGAGCTATGCCACCACTCATCAACTCAGGCAGAGAGAGAGAGAGTAGTTGCAGCTCCCACCAAGCCCCTGACTGAACACAATTCCAACGTTAGATTAGAAGCCCAACGAGAAGAGACAGCTACCATCGGTGTATAGGCCTACATATCCTTGCTTTTTCCTCTTTTGAGATACAGTATATGCTGCTCTGAAGTTGGAACTTACATTCTTGTTGAAGAGTCAGCCTCATCAGGCTCATCTGTAGTTGAACATGAAGCTGTTACCAGGACGTACTGCAGCACTTCAACACTAAAAGTAGAACAGGGCTCGTCGATGAAAAGAGTTTGTTTTGAAACTTCAAGCTGCCCTGAAAACAACCTTATTATAGGGAAGATTTCATTTTCCCAAACAACTGGCAGTATTCACCAAATATTGTGATGACACATAACGATCCAAATTCTGTATGTTCAACCATGCTTCCTTCCATGTGTCCATCTGTTACAGTTTTAGTAACTTTTTGAACTTCAATTATAACCAAACTTGGATAATAGGTGCACTATGGTAACTTTCCCCTTATGACACACTTTGAAGTCACATGACAGGGTCAAAGCCTCAAAGGTCAAAAGACAAGGTCATTTGAGGTATAATTGTTAGTTTATTTTGGTTAACTGTTTCAAATTGCTCCCATTTGAAGAAGTTTTTTGTCAATTAGTGCTAGTTGATATTTAATTTGAATATTAGATGATCAAATATCAGTAACACAATAAACTGCCTTTAGTCAGAAACTGGCTTTCTGGTGAAAAAAAAAAAGATCTATTTTTAGGACAGAGACTGGTCCATCCCTGTACTGTTTTCAAAATGTGGTCTGAACAACTGCTAGTGAAGTGGGTAATGTTCACAGCGTCTATTTCAAACTCAACTGAGCCAAAGGCTTGAGTGAGCTATTGCGATCGATCGCTTTTTGTTCGTCATGCGTCGTGCATAGACTTTTACATTTTCATCTTCTTGTCAAGAACTGGTGGGCGGATATCAACCAAACTTGGTGGGGATCATTCTTAGGGGGTAGGGACCAAAAGTTGTTCATGTGGAGCATGTGGCCCAGGGGGACGGCCCCCAAGGGGAAAAAGGGGGTAATCTTTAAAAATCTTCTTCTCCAGACCCCAAAACAATGCAGTTAATAATGTTATTTGTAGATCTATACATTTATCTATAAAGAATATAGTTTGTTCATAGAAAGACCCAAGTTTCGGTGGTGGGGGCCAAGGGGAAAAAACACATGTCCATCTTCTTCAGAACCGGAGTCCAGATTTCAGTCAAACTTGGTTGGGATCATCCTTAGTGGGTAGGATCCCAAGGTTGTTCATGTTGAGCATTTGGTCGAGGGGAGGGGGGGGGGGCAAGGGAAGATGGGAGAAACTATCGTGCTCAAGATCCAAAAGCATTATAGGCAAGATATGTTGTATGTGGGTATCTTTATAGGTGAAGAATATACGTTGTTCATGACAATGCCTCAATACCTATGATATAACCTCCTTGGAGCTGGGGGGGGGGGGGGGGCAGAGGATAGCGCCCCCAAGAGAGAAAAAAAAAATCTTGCTCTCCAGACCCGAAAGCATTACAGTCAAGATACGTTTTAAGTAGATACCTTAAAGATAAAGAATATTCATGAAATGTTGTTCATGACAATACCTCGGAAAACCCCTTTGGACAGACTGTTTTGTGTACTAACATCGGTCTTGTACTAGTCTGATTTCATACCTTGATACCACCTTCAGAAATGCATCCTTTCTGTACAAAATGGCATGATATAAAAAGAAAGTCAAAATCTGAAATTTTTAGAGAATTTGTTCCGTTTGTTGTATTTTTAGATCAGATTAATATATACATTACATGTACCTACATTTGTATTGGATGTTACATCACTGCCAGCCTCATTACATCTTTTCCTTGTGGACAGTAATGTGTTTGTGTGTGAAAGTTTATGAAATATACTCTGTAATAACGAAATTGTATAGGAACCACACACATTATCTTAATGAGTTATTACTAGATATATGTTATAATCATTTGTAAGAAAGCAACCAGAGTCAGATTTCTCTAATTAAATTCCAAAATACATGTACTGTACATGTTTAGTACACAATCCTTGGGAATGAATTTCTGCTTTAGTCTCAGACTTTGCCTTGTGGCTGCTCCTTGACACAGCTTTCGAGTTGTATAGCCACATATAATTTATAGTTCTTAATACACTGTACAATAAAACATGCGTTATGAAGCTGAAATAATAAGGATGAGAAAGACTCAAATCAAGTTTGTAGCCCATATTATACCAAAATTATGAATTATAATCATAGAAAATTTTGCTCTCATAGTGTTAAGTTGACTTGGTCATATGATTAAGGCTTTTGTGACTTGATTTGAGATAATTATCATTGAGAAATTTATAATGCATTTGGAGTTGGATTATTATACCTGTCCTAGCTGTAAGATAAAACCAAAATCGACTGCCTAGTTCCTAGTATAGCAAAGTTATTCACATTATTAAAAAAAAAAATCGCTCCCATAGACTTTATGTGTACCGTTTCTCTCCCCTCTCCCCTCCCCCGCACCTTCATCGTTTTTTTATTCTATCACTTGCCGTGTCACAATTTCATGTGCTTAATGAGCTCATACACACACAACCTAAATTGGTAGGCAGGACTAATAAGAAGCTAGTCCAGATGGTGTCACCCTGGACTAGTGTTATTTTAGTAATGCTAGCTTGACTTGCTTATTGGACTACCGTGAAGTTAGTAATGACTACTGGACTTGGTAAGCCAAGGCAAGTAATGACTTCTGGACTTGCATAATGCTAGTCATGATGTTAGTTAACACTGCTGGACTAGGGAAATCAAGCTAGTAATGAGCATAAAACTACTCATCATGTTAGTAGTGATTGCTGGACTAGTTAGGCAAAAGATAGTCAAAGAGTGCTGGACTAGTTCAAAGCTAGTCATGTCTGCTGAACTAAGTTACTAGCTTTGGATTTCCATGCTAGTCATGACTGCTGGACTAGCATGAGACTTGTAATGGATGCTGGACTATGCTGGGTAAGGCTAGTCATTGCTGCTTGACTAGAAAACGACTAGCTTTAAACTAGTGTAGATGGTGTCAAGTTACACTAACATAGAGCTAGTACAAACAGCTAGACTAGCTTATTGCTGGTCTGGCCCTTTTGACTAGCTTTCACCAAACCTAGTGCAGCATGCGTGACAAGCCAAAGCTAGTCAAGGTCTCGGAGATGAATCTGAAATGAAATTACATGTATGCAGATAATGTAACTGTGACGAAAATACATTAAAACAAAAGCAATAATATCAGGTTAAAAATCTCAAATTTTATTCATCCAACGAATGCAGCAAATTAATGTAGGCATCATGAATATCACAAATGAATCTTACATAATTGAAAAGAAATTGAATTGCTGCATTGAATAAACATATGAATATACAGGGTTACATAAAAACACTCAATGCACAATGGGAAGCATGAAATAAATCAAGAGTCGAGCTCTACAACTGCATATCTCCTTATATACAACATTTATATAAAATTGAACCCGTAAATGGCCATGTGTTGTGAACTTGCACCCCAAAAGGGTGGACCAAAAAAAAATTATGTTATGATTCATTGTTATATGAGCTCATTAAGCACATGAAATTGTGACACGGCAAGTGATAGAATTAAAAAAAAAACGATGAAGGTGCGGGGGAGGTGAGGGGGAGAGGGGAGAGAAACGGTACACATAAACTCTATGGGAGCGATTTTTTTAATTATGTGAATAACTTTGCTATACTAGGAACTAGGCAGTTGATTTTGGTTTTTTCTTACAGCTAGGACAGGTATAATAATCCAACTCCAAATGCATTATAAATTTCTCAATGATAATTATCTCAAATCAAGTCACAAAAGCTTTAATCATATGACCAAGTCAACTTAACACTATGAGAGCAAATTTATTATGATTTATAATTTTGGTATAATATGGGCTACAAACTTGATTTGAGTCTTTCTCATCCTTCTCATTATTTCAGCTTCATAACGCATGTTTTATTGTACAGTGTATTAAGAACTATAAATTATATGTGGCTATACAACTAGAAATCTGTGTCAAGGAGTAGCCGCAAGGCAAAGTCTGAAACTAAAGCAGAAATTCATTCCCAAGGATTGTGTACTAAATGTACAGTACATGTATTTTGGAATTTAATTAGAGAAATCTGACTCTGGTTGCTTTCTTACAAATGATTATAACATTGGCATATAGTAATAATTCATTGAGATAATGTGTGTGGTTCCTATACAATTTCGTTATTACAGAGTATATTTCATAAACTTTCACACACAAACACATTACTGTCCATAAGAATAAGATGTAATGAGGCTTGCAGTGATGTAACATCCAATACAAATGTAGGTACAAATTTGTATATGTAATGTATTAATCTGATCTAAAAATACAACAAACGGAACAAATTCTCTAAAAATTTCAGATTTTGACTTTCTTTTTATATTATGCCATTTTGTACAGAAAGGATGCATTTCTGAAGGTGGTATCAAGGTATGAAATCAGACTAGTACAAGACCGATGTTAGTACACAAAACAGTCTGTCCAAAGGGGTTTTCCGAGGTATTGTCATGAACAACATTTCATGAATATTCTTTATCTTTAAGGTATCTACTTAAAACGTATCTTGACTGTAATGCTTTCGGGTCTGGAGAGCAAGATTTTTTTTTCCTCTCTTGGGGGCCCTATCCTCTGCCCCCCCCCCCCCCCCCCCGAGCTCCAAGGAGGTTATCATAGGTATTGAGGCATTGTCATGAACGTATATTCTTCACCTATAAAGATATCCACATACACCATATCTTGCCTATAATGCTTTTGGATCTGGAGCACAAAAGTTTCTCCCATCTTCCCTTGCCCCCCCCCCCCCCCCTCGACCACATGCTCAACATGAACAACCTTGGGACCCTACCCACTAAGGATGATCCCAACCAAGTTTGACTGAAATCTGGACTCCGGTTTGAAGAAGATGGACATGTGTTTTTTCCCCTTGGCCCCCACCACCGAAACTTGGGTCTTTCCATGAACAAACTATATTCTTTATAGGTAAATGTATAGATCTACAAATAACATATTAACTGCATTGTTTTGGGGTCTGGAGAAGAAGATTTTTAAAGATTACCCCCTTTTTCCCCTTGGGGCTGTCCCCCTGGGCCACATGCTCCACATGAACAACTTTTGGTCCCTACCCCCTAAGAATGATCCCCACCAAGTTTGGTTGATATCCGCCCACCAGTTCTTGAGAACAAGATGAAAATGTAAAAGTCTATGCACGACGCATGACGAACAAAAAGCGATCGATCGCAATAGCTCACTCAAGCCTTTGGCTCAGTTGAGTTTAAAATAGACACAATGAACATTACCCACTTCACTAGCAGTTGTTAAGACCACATTTTGAAAACAGTACATGGATCGACCAGTCTCTGTCCTAAAAATAGATCTTTTTTTTTTTTCACCAGAAAGCCAGTTTCTGACTAAATGCAGTTTATTGTGTTACTGATATTTGATCATCTAATATTCAAATTAAATATCAACTAGCACTAATTGACAAAATTTGAAACAGTTAACCAAAATAAACTAACAATTATACCTCAAATGACCTTGTTTTTTTTACTTTTGAGGCTTTGACCCTGTCATGTGACTTCAAAGTGTGTCATAAGGGGAAAGTTACCATAGTGCACCTATTATCCAAGTTTGGTTACGATTGAAGTTCAAAAAAGTTACTGAAACTGTAACAGATGGACACATGGAAGGAAGCATGGATGAACATACAGAATTTGGATTGTTTTGTGTCATCACAATATTTGGTGAATACTGCCAGTTGTTTGGGAAAATAAAATCTTCCCTATACTAAGGTTGTTTTCAGGGCAGCTTGAAGTTTCAAAACAAACTCTTTTCATCGACGAGCCCTGTTCTACTTTAAGTGTTGAAGTGCTGCAGTACGTCCTGGTAACAGCTTCATGTTCAACTACAGATGAGCCTGATGAGGCTGACTCTTCAACGAGAATGTAAGTTCCAACTTCAGAGGAGCATTTAATGTATCTCAAAAGAGGAAAAAGCAAGGATATGTACGTAGGCCTATACACCGATGGTAGCTGTCTCTTCTCGTTGGGCTTCTAATCTAACGTTGGAATTGTGTTCAGTCAGGGGCTTGGTGGGAGCTGCAACTACTCTCTCTCTGCCTGAGTTGATGAGTGGTGTCATAGCTCCTCAAGGTCTCCAAACGATACTCAATGAATCCCGAGATCCTTGTCATACAGGTACTCCTGAAATATAAGAATGCATTGTAGGTCAAAGCTTTTTCTCGAGTCTCAACAAATTTCACTTTGGCACAGAGTTGACTATAACTGATGAAGATCTAATAGCAGTAGAAATACATGTAGTGGCATTCTTATGGAAGAAAACGAGAATAGGTTTATAATAAATGAACGGCGCAACTGGCATGTTGGAGCTTACGTTACATTACGTTACGTTGGAGTTTACGTACATCCAACCTAAGTCATGGAATCAGACCAATCTGCACACAAAATTTATTAGACATCTATGAACAAGTACATCAAAGATTATCAAAAGCCCCCACATTGCCTGTATATTTGCCCAATGATTTAATTAAGACATAGATGCAATTAATTTCCCTGAAAAGGCCATTTTTTTTTTTTTTTTTTTGGGGGGGGGGGGGGCTCATGACCATATCCTGAACAACTTTGGGTCCTTGCCCCCTAACTAAACAAGGATGATCAACTCCTAGTATGGTTGAATTCTGTCCACTATCTCTGGAGAAAAGTTGAAAATGTTCAAGTTTTTAAAAGCTAGATGAATAAGATACCATGTATGTCACTTAAGCTTTCTGCTAAAGAGGGCTAAAAAGTTGTAGATCACATAAACTTATGAGTATAAACTTACATATCCTTGTGCACCTTGTGTGGTGTCTCACAAAGTGGGGTACTGCATCGCAACTGCCTTGGCTTCAACGCGTCTTTTGCTCACTACTTGGGTATCTGAATTTAAAAAGGAAGCAAGAAGAATGTTAATCATATTCTACGAAGCAAATATATAACATCAAAAAATTGACCCTCATTTCAATGTTTTAAGGGGCTGAACTATTTTCATGTTTTTTTTTTTCTTGGCATTGATTTCTATCGCTATTCAGTACCGCCGTTTCAAGTACATTTATTCATGTGCTTCTTACACCAAATATCAGTTAATACAAATGAAAATTTCATGCAGATGGGTTAAGTGTGGATGTGCACAGTTAGTAGAAAAATACAAGATGTGATTATCCATCGAACTTTATGGCAAATCAATTTCCATTTTTTTTTATTCATCATTATTATAATTATATCATAAGTATTAGGACTATTTTCATTTACATGTGGCCCAATGGGGCTACCAAGAAAATAAGTCAGCGCGGATTCTTGTAGGTACACTCTGTTTACATGTTTCATACAAGTATATCAGTCTTTATTTTTAAATCTATAACCATCACTTCATTTACAACGTTATACTTACCGGTCCCTTCATTTTTTTTTTTTTTTTTTTTGGGGGGGGGGCACATTTTAGACTGTTATTCTCTATATTTGAGAAGACAAAAACAAAAGTGAACAGGCAAATTAGATGGTGCTATATTGCATGGAAATGTATAGTACAAGACATGACAATGGGAAACTAGTTTTCCAGACCAGTATTCAAACAATTGAACTTACGCTGTACAGTTTTCTGCTTCCATTATCAACAAGAAATATGCTACGATGATCTGGATAAGCAGGTGTCTCCTTGGAGCAGTCAGAACTCCTTCCATCAGCTATTGAAGTATCTCCTCCCCCTTGGAGTGATGTGTGTGTTGAATTCCTGGGCAAATAAGTAAAATTTAAAGGTTTTACAAATCATACAAATTATGGCATGAGGATAATAGGTCCCTCCAGTTTACATTATAAACTGGAAGTGCAAAATCATTTAATATACATATTTGCCATATGCAACGTTCAGCTCTACTTACACAACTCAAGACTGACCATAACATGGTTTTCACTTCTGTCGATACAGCAAGTACACATTTTTCTTAAATACGAGTACTAACCTCTCAAGGCTTTCATTTTCAGAGAGAAGGACAGCTCCAAAACTGCTCCATGAAGAATAATTAATACTTGAAAATCATTTCTTCAAACAAAACAAAACCAACAAAGCTTTCAGTCTCTTAATGTAGCCTCTTATGTAATTACTGAGACTCTAGAATGTAAAATAAATGTGAATCAATTTCAAACTGGTCTCCCTTCATTAATCATCGTGGAAAACAACAGAATAGCTTACAGCAGGGTTAGTGCAATGGAAGTCCATATCTCAGAGGCTCCTTCGCTGATGTTGGCCCGGTGTTTCCAGCATTCGTCAACCCTGCATTCAATGGCTAGTGGTTGGCCACATCTGTTACATGTACTTCTTCAGTCTGGTGATCTGCACCCTCGTGGTGTGACAGAGACTGTACAGCTATCAATCTGTCTTCGTTCTCCAAATGATGACCCCTATAGGCCTACCGAGTTCCTTTAAATCACCATCACTCCCGAAGAACTGTCATGTTACGTCTTTTTATCTGGAGGAAAGCATGAAAACACAATGTTCAGAAATGGATGTAGAACTCATCTCCACAAGACAATATGCAGTCCCGTTTTGTTCACACAAATACTAAGTGTGCATCAATAGAAAAGCTAGAAATTACTTTTTAGCTACATCGATCAGCATATTTAGAAAGACCAAAGATGATCTCTGCCAAATTTAAATGCCTAAGGTCACCTGTAACTTTCATAAAAAACAATGTTCAAATATAGTACCTGTTGTCGTCTGCTAAAAAGGGGGATCGATCTCCATGATGTGTGAGCACGTTGATCTTCAGCTAGAAGTGTGATGTCACAGTGGATTAACACTTATTTCTTACTTAGATGATTGCCACACATGACGTGGGAGTGCAATAGCACTATGGTATTCTCCCAGCTGTGTGGATGCTCGAATGTGGTGGCAAATAAAAGTCCTTTTTACTACATAGGCCATCACAATTATATAAATCACCAAGTCTCACCATTTTTTTTTTTTTTTATTACCGTATCAATCGAGATCACCTTCTGGCAACACAGTGCCAGTGATTCGGCTGTCGACTCAATAGCAATGTAGAGTTTCTAGACGCTTCTAGTCTATTGCATTAACCCTATTTCAACTGGGCTATTGGAGACCAAGTTTTTACGGGGGGGGGGGTCAATTTGACCCCCCCCCCCCCCTTCAGATCTCGGCCGCCGATCGCGCGATCGCCGCAAAATTTTGCCTGAAAATAGAGCCGGATGTCAACTACAAGATTACACGGTCATACAATAGAAAAAATGTTGATTTTATATTTTTGAATAAATTAATTATGCAAATTTATGCATGAAATTATATTTTTACATATAACTCCAACAAAAAGACCGAAGGATTGCTAAATTTTTGTGTCAGAGTTCCTCAAGACACATCAAACAATTTTCTTTTTAAAAACAGTTTCTTTTGTTTTTTTATTGTTTTGTTAATTTTTCATGTATTTTACTGTTTTTTCGATCTTTTGTTTTCCATTGTTTGTTTGTTGCTTTTTTTCCAAAATTTGTTGCAGGCACTTTTTCAAGCTTATCTACATTAGAATTCATTAATTTCAATGGTTAAAAGTTGAAATAATCTAATTTATATCAATTAACCAAAAAAAAAACAAACAAACAAACAAACAAACAAACCACAATTTGCATAGGATTTGCACAGAAATCATGAATTTCAGCTGTTTTCAGGTTGACATGCATATACTTGCAAAACATTGCGTAACTTCAAAACGGTGTACCCGGACGTCGCAAATTTGGCCTCAAAATATGCGGGAGACTTCAATGAAAAAAAGTCATGAAATGACGCGGCAAAATCTTTGCGCGTTGCGGAATCGTGGCGTGAAATGTCAAGAAGGGGGTCAATTTGACCCCCCAGTTAAAATAGGGTTAATTATAGCACAGCTTTATATACGTCGATCTCTAACTGTGGTCTAAACTCGACCAGACGTCTCCCTCTACATACTTTACAGTGATCATCTCTGTGTGCATGATGCTATGCTTGTAGTCCATGTAGAGTTCATACCACTGCACTGTAGGCCTAACGTTAATAGGTCTATAATACCGCAATGAGAACCGGACCTAGGCCCTAGGATATAGCTTATCCTGGAAAACCGTTCAATGTAGGCCCTAGATGTTTAACAGTGGTCTAGGTTCTGCTTCTACTACGTTCTAGGGCTAAATCGTGATATCGGTCCCCTCTCATTCTGCGTGTGTGTCTCCACTAATGCGCAAAGTCTGTGGAGGTTGAAAGAAGTCCCCAGCTATCTAGCGGTGAAGGGTGAGTGGGGACCTAACTGGAGTTCTAGACTTCCTACTAATACTAGTTGGGCCTAACCCATTAGTAATAGTAGGCCTATTTCGCGTTAATGCTGTTCTAGTTGGAATAGAATAAATGAGTTGGGCCTACAATTAACGCCAACGGTTGTGAGACTTGTTTAGACTAACGCGGAACGGTTAGACTTTTACAGTTAGACTTAGAGTAAGCCCTACCTCGGTAGAACCCCAACTTAAGTACATGTAGACTAGACCGTGTCTAGTTCTATTAGTTTCTCTAAGATCTAACATTACACTGTTAGTAGTTAACGTTAGGCCTACGACTAACGTTCTGGAGAATTTAGACTCAGAGTTTAGTTTTTTCCCAATATTTTCTGAAACGCATAATGTTAACGTTAGAACTTTTAGAACTCTATTAGAAGATAGCTCCTGATGATCGATGTATCATGAGAGGCATTTTTTCAACTTCGCTCTATAGGTGCCTACAAAAGTACAAGTAGCCCCCTCACACAGTTACAATGTCAGATGTACAATGTCAATGACGGTTACATTCGTCACTCATTTTTGTTAATTTTGGAAATCATAACCTGGTCTAGTTCTAGACTCTATTTTGTTTGAAAAATGCGTTTCTAACGTTAAAAAGTTAAAGACTTATGAAATAGTCCGCGAATAGGCCGTACCCCATCCCAACATGCACAAAGACTCAAAAGTATTACTGTAGTATTAGATCCTAACACCTAACAGTTGAGTTTCGGCCTCGGATTCTAGCTGTTAGGTGTTTATGGTAAGGTAACTGCGACCAGCCCCATAGCTAACTGTGTACACTAACGTTACAAGGAGCGTCCCGGGGCCGGGGTTATCAGTCAGGCACAGGCGCAGAAAACTGCGCCTGTCGAAAAGCGCCGATTTCTGCTATCATGAATATTATAATGACAATACCCATCATGCCACGCGATGCTCGTAGTGTAAAAGGCATGGAGAAAATTCAGGTGATGAATACACCTAATCGATATTAATTTCGTACGAAAATTCTAACCTTGACACTTTTCTGATATTTCCTCTGTAGTAAGCCAAATACCTAATCTTGCATAATAATAATTTCTAGGGGAATAAAACCTTGACATCTGGCGTAATTCTGGTCGGAATACATAATTAGGTAAATGTTTTTTGAATGACCACCGGTTTGCCCTCTTTTTAGCCTTGTGCAACAGGCGTTGGATAGTGTAACAGAAATGTACTCCTGCCTATCAGACCTTCCTCTCTCCTTTTCTCTACCTCTCTCCCTTCTCCTCTCTCATCTCCTCTCTTGGCCTCTTTCCCTTTCTCTCCCCCAGCACAGCCACCTTCCATCTCTCAACGCATCATCTCTTTCCCCCTCTCTCTTCTCTGTGGTACTCTCCCCGGCAGGCTGGGTTCTTATCTCTGTTGAGTAAACATAGGGCAGCAGTTTAAAACAACGAAAGTGTTGTGAAAGTGCGGCCAGGCTCTCTGTGGGGCCTACCGCGTACCTCCCTGGTCTTGAACTGACCATGGGCAAAGCACAGAGGCAGGGGCTATGCGATAGGTATTGCAGTTTTAGATTAGATTCCAGAGAGACAGAAGAGAGCACATATAGTTAAACATGAGTTATCAGAGTTAATTGCAGATGATTCTGCAAAGGAAGCAGAACAGCGTAACATCGTAACAGCAAGGTAATCCCAATGACTCCTACTTCATTCTCAATCTCACTAGCCTATTTCTTGATTTATAAATGAGCTATGGTCAGTGTGGAGAGACCTATATAGCGCATGGTGTTTGTTGGTGAGAGCGTGTGGCTCTGGATGTGCCTGATGCATGCTGTATTTCGATATAATTATGGTGATACAGTGCAGTATACACATACATACTATCGTGTTTTGGCAATTTGTCTTGCATACAGTACTTAGTGCACTGCAAATCAGTAAAAAGCAGTAACGGGCGCCTGGTACACAGACGATATCAATGGAACCGACTGTTCGCGGAAACTACGAGAATCGATTGTAGCGGGCACACTTGCTCGGCGCTCGGGCGGATAACCCCAAAGTAGCAGTTTTCTGCGCCTGGCGGGAGGCGCAGTTTTCTGCGCCTGTGCCTGACTGGTTATTCGTAAGGTAACTTAGATGGTCGTTTACGGAGAGGTAGTAGCCCATAATACTGGAAAAACTCAACAAGTTATAATTAGATCGATCTATGGTTTGCTTACCTTCAAAAATGTGAATAATATCTCCGCCCCACTCCATTTGAAGACAGAAATTTTCTCACGTCCATTACATCCAGGCTCTGATTCTCACGATTGCACACGCACGTAAATCCTATGCATATAACACACGCACAGCACATCGTATACACATGCACACAGTACGTCCACCGGACGTCCACGCACAGGCGACAGACGCGTCGCTCAGGTAAAAAAAAACGCTTCCCGCGCCCAAACCAGGGGAAATTGCGGCTGGTGATTGGCTTAAAGTAAACACATGACAGGGGAATTCTCAATTTCTATTGGCCTAACCAAATGCATTCAAATATGTATTCACTGGAATTCACCCTAGTTCTGCCAGCTTGACTTACTAGTTCACGGTAGTTCCTTCAGTTTTACTAACATGCGCTGTTTTCGTAAGATCAACGAGTTTATGATAGTTTCTCCACTTCGACTAGCTTTACACTAGTTCCTCCACTTTGACTAATTCTTGGCGTATACACTGCAAACTAGTACAGCATACAATTTTATGCTAGTCAGACTTGATTGACTAGCTTTGGGTTAGTAAACCATGGCCTGATTTAATCCAGCAGAGCATTACTAGCTGCATTGCCGCATTTTACTATCATCATGTTCGTATAGCAATTTTTACTAACCGTGCTCGACTAGTTTAATGCTAGTCAGGCCAGGAATTGACCCATTTAGGTTGTGTGTGTATAACAATGAATCATAACAGTTTTGTTTTGTTTTTTTGTCCACCCTTTTGGGTTGCAAGTTCACAACACATGGCCATTTACGGGTTCAATTTTATATAAATGTTGTATATAAGGAGATAAGCAGTTGTAGAGCCCGACTCTTGATTTATTTCTTGCTTCCCATTGTGCATTGAGTGTTTTTATGCAACCCTGTATATTCATTTGTTTATTCAATGCTGCAATTCAATTTCTTTTCAATTATGTAAAATTCATTTGTGATATTCATGATGCCTACATTATTTGCTGCATTCGTTGAATGAATAAAATTTGAGATTTTTAACCTGATATTATTGCTTTTGTTTTAATGTATTTTCGTCACAGTTACATTAACTGCATACATGTAATTTCATTTCAGATTCATCTCCGAGACCTTGACTAGCTTTCGCTTGTCACGCATGCTGCACTAGGTTTGGTGAAAGCTAGTCAAAAGGGCCAGACCAGCTTTAAGCTAGTCTAGCTGTTTGTACTAGCTCTATGTTAGTGTAACTTGACACCGTCTACAAAAGTTTAAAGCTAGTCGTTTTCTAGTCAAGCAGCAATGACTAGCCTTACTCAGCATAGTCCAGCATCCATTACAAGTCTCATGCTAGTCCAGCAGTCATGACTAGCATGGAAATCCAAAGCTAGTAACTTAGTTCAGCAGACATTACTAGCTTTGCGCTAGTCCAGCACTCTTTGACTATCTTTTGCCTAACTAGTCCAGCAATCACTACTAACATGATGAGTAGTTTTATGCTCCATACTAGCTTGATTTCCCTAGTCCAGCAGTGTTAACTAACATCATGACTAGCATTATGCAAGTCCAGAAGTCATTACTTGCCTTGGCTTACCAAGTCCAGTAGTCATTACTAACTTCACGGTAGTCCAATAAGCAAGTCAAGCTAGCATTACTAGAATAACACTAGTCCAGGGTGACACCATCTGGACTAGCTTCTTATTTAACGGCCGTCAGATGGTAAAACGGTCTAACTCGAAAATTTGACTTTTTGAGGTAAGTTCACTTTCCGGGATATGTGAGGGTGCTCTTTCCAATGGTGCTATCGAGAAAATCCCATCATGTCTTGTTTTAGAGATAATTTCCGCTATCTTGGTACTTTCTTGTATTTTTCCTTCAGATTTGATGGTAAAACGGTCTATCTTTGAGTTAGCCCATTGTCGGTAATATCGTTTGGAGGTAAAACGAGCTATCTTTTACATAAACCTTTTAACCTTCTTAAGTGAGATTTTTTGATCATCGCCGTCAGATGGTAAAATGGTCTATCTTTGAGTTAGACCAATTTACCACATCATGGCCGGCCGCGCGCTGCTTGTATACGTGTGCGTACATACGTCTGATCTACAGGTAAAAATCTCTCGCGGGACTAAAATGTTGGAACAGTCGTTGAGTTGGAGATGTGGTGACTGAAAAGAGGACTATTTCCTTCGAATGTAAGTAAATTAATAAATAAATACATAGTTCTCTACTGCACTGCATAAGGGAACTTTTAAATTTGTTTTGATCTAACAGTTAGATATATAACTTTGATTTGAGATTTGGTATAAAATATCAAGGTTCAAGCGCTAGTAGAATCTAACGTATTAGGCCGATGCCTTATGACTGCATTTCGCACCGATCCAGCGGGCATGCCTACCAACCCCCGGGCCGCCACCCGACCGTGCCGGCGTTGTGGAACACCGATTATTCCGTAAGGCACGTCTTGACACGGTGCGAAAAGAGGCCTTGCTTGAGGTTTACGTCTAGATTTAGGTGTCTTGTTCGATCTAAGGTTTCTAATCTATGGCCTCATCACATGCAGTTAGACTGAATCCTCGTCTAACGTTAGGTCTATGGGATCTAACGATTACACTCTCTTTAACTCTGGACATTAGCTATCGTTAGGGGTTAGAATGTGTTAACTGTTAGGTGAATTAGGGCTCTACGCCTGTTGGTGTTAAGTGTTATGCCAAAACAATTATTCAATCGAGCTAACCGTTAGGCCTTAATCACAGTGAAGTTAACACCTAACGTTAGCACATTAGCAGTTGTATACCGTAGACAGTACAGGCCCACCCTATTAGGCCTACTATTAACGTTAGATGTACACTGTATTTGTATATAGGGCTAACGTTAGAGCCAGATCCAGGGCAAGAGACTGTGCATAGTCTATACAGAAGGTACCGTATAGCGTAATGCTCTAACGCTAGATCTACTATTACTAACGTTTAGAGTCTAATCAAATACAGTACTAACCCTAGTTAGACCTGTATAATTATCATAAAATCTAACGAGTCTTAAGTAGATATCTGGCGTCTAGTCAAAATCTGGGCCACTGATTCTACCTAACGTTAGAGGTTTCTAGTAACCTTACGCTAGTATATAATGGCAGTTTTATTGTAAGACCCAGCCTACCGTTAGATAGACCTAAGTTTAGACATCTAGACCCTCTTGAGGTTCTAAAATCTATGCATAAATGATACATATTATACATCTAACGTTAGGCTAACTTTGCTCCATAAAAGTAAGAGTTCACGTTAAATCTAACATTTCTAGATCTTGATCTGAATAGAATATCCTAACATTAGCTCTGAACGTTAGCACTAATTAATACTAGTCTCTAGAGTAGAGGTCTGCCAGATTGGAATGTCTTTTTTTTTGGGGGGGGGGGTCAACAAAAGGGAAGTGAACTTTGCTTTTCTTCATCAGATGGAGGAAAATATATGATATGTTGGTCAGACAAAAAAAAAACCCTGCACATTAAAGTGCTTAAAAAGAGAAAATTTCACAAAGGAACAGTTGCTGAATCTGAAAGGAAATAGCACAGAGCATTTTTTTTTTCTTGTTTAAGATATAAAAGACATCAGTAAAAGGTTCCAACCCAAACACCAAGTACAAGAAGTAGTGAAAAGAATATGATCTGGTCAAGATGTATGTTTTTCCAGTTGTTTTTTTTTTTTTTCTTTTTTCACATGTGCCATAATTGTCATGATGTTAGTAATACTATAATATAGTTTATGTTAGCTATTCAGGGCCCCAGCAATGTATTCTGGTACTTGGGATAAGGGAAAGTATCAGAGGGAAGCATTACCCACATGTTTTGGAGAGGTGATTTTTTTTTTCTTCACTGAGAGACGAATGCTCAGTACAGATATCTTATCGCACTGGTCAGCAGAACACAAAAATGATATCAGACTAAAGGTAGAATTTTAAAATTTTGGCAGTCACCATTCTAATTTAGTTATACAGTGACGAAAGTTCAATGCAACAGCGTACAGTCATAATTAGCTAGGATATGTAACCAGAAACTGTGAAAAAGATAGAGATATTGAAATATCGCCTAAAGAGAAAATTTTGTTTTTCTAACTGGTGTAACGTTTGTGATGGTGGACACATAGCATACGTCACATTAAACAAATAGAGTTTATCAATGCAGTTAATGTAGTCAGTGCAATTTGTATTGTTGATTTTCAAAGTCTTTGGATGTATGTCACAGACATTTGTTCGTGATAAAAAAAAAAAAAAAATCACTGAGGACTCATTCTTTCATTTAAGAAGATTGCTTTCAGATGGAATTTTTGTTTTTGTTTTTAGATCGAGACTGAGGTTCTTTACCTTCCAAAACGAAATAGCTAAAAAGCATTTTGATAACCAACAACATAGATGTCAAGTGCTGCTTTTCTAGTAAATGTGCGCTGATGGCAAATCATTATTAAAAAAAAAAAAGAGAGAGAAATTGCTTCGTTTAGTGTTTACTGTATTTCATTGTGTGTTGATATAGTCCGTAAACGCAGTTTGAGACGATGGTTGCGAGCGTGTGCACATTGTGTAATACGTTTTGTTGGTTGACTGGGAATGTAGAGTGTTTATGATAACTGAAATGATTTTTTTTTTAATCACAAAGATGTGATAATATAGAACACACACACACACACAAAAAAAAAAAACAATCGAATTGCAAAAAAGCCATTTGTTACATGTCTGCTCCAAGGTCATAGAACTTGGCCAAGGATAAATATTATAGACTCGATGATTTAACCGACTTAATGATGGGAAGGGGAAATGAGGTTGTTATTGCATTGTTCGCATTTCATTTCTACTTCCTTTTTACTTGTTTTCTTTTTTTTTTGAGGGTGATATTTGCCTTATTATTTCACACAAATATCTAGGATACATATATGATATTCTTATGTCGCCGAATAATTGTGCGTTCCAAACAACGCTCATGTAAACAATCAATCATCATAAAAGAAACATTTAGTAAGTCTTCTGCGGGAGGATAGATCAAAATAAAATGCAAACACCTCGCCTTAGAACATTACAAATGTAAAAGTGCTTTCGTGCCTATCCCTTGCAGGGCTGCGTTTCAGGGCCCGAGAATGCAAACTATATAGCATTGTATTGATAACCATGAATTCCCAAGCTTCTGGGGGGGGGGGGAGGGGAGGTTTAGTATGCAGGATGGGAGATTTGGTACCGTAATTTTGCCAAGTAAAACGTGATTTGTTATCACGGTTTCCATGACAACCATTCCCAAACATAGCAAGCAATCTATATATAACTGGTATAAACAGGTTTCATTGTTAAACAGATTAGATAGATTAATACATTTCTCACACACACATACAAAAACATGTTTCAACACTTGAGGTCTACGTTTTAAAATCATGAATATTTGAAATTTTCTGGGAGTGACCTAAATGATCAGTTGCCATGGTAACAACATTACTGACCAGCCCTCTTTGTATTTTTTTTTTCTGGCAAATAAGCACATTTCAGTCATATCAAGGTGTCACAAAGGGTTTTTGCAGTCAGCTATCCAACCTGTCCATTGACTTCGCCGATTATGTAAGATAAGTATGCCTACACGGACTATACCATGTACAATATATATGGGCCTACGCTATACATTCGATTTTCCATTCAAAATGCGCGTCCAGTAAAAAATACATCGTCCCATTTAGGATAACATAAAACGAGTTATCTTTCGCCTTATCTTATAATTTCTTTGCTGCATAAGATATCAGAACATAAATCATATTTCGAACAAATAAAAACGTTTGAATAGACTGATTTCGGTAGTTTAAAAAAAAAAAAACAACTTTGAAATATTGGTAGATTCTGCAAAGTAAAATTTTAAGTAAATCACGGTTTTATGTTTCATTGCGCCATATATGTGCGTGTAATATTCTACTTTCAAATGTATATTAGTTAGGTTCTACACTTGAAATGGAAGATAACACATTTCTAGTTTAAAGGGTACTTATAAACTATTGATTTTTTCGATAAAAAAGTAAAAATCTTGATTTTTTGATATTCTTTCAAATTTTTGGCTAAAAAAGGCATTTTTCGGCAAAAACGCGCTTGACATCTGGCCGTACGCTAAACTTCAGTATTTTTGCAAAACTTTCATCTGGGAAGAAAGACCACTTTAAAACCACAAGATAAAACGGTAAAATGGTCTAACTAAAAGATAGACCATTTTACCATAGTATGGCAATAGTCTTTGTGGTCTATCTAGAAGATAGACCATTTTACCATCTTATGATGTGTAGCGGAGTGTATACATGTGCTGTGGTTAAACAGTCTATCTGCACAAAAATCTCATTTATTTTATAATTAAAACCCCAAATAAGCACAAAATTCTTCAGTTATCAGTGTTTGATATGCTTCTTCTTGTCCCATTGCTAAAAATGCATTATACCCATCTCGTAAAAAAGCTCAAACCTCTAAACTTTAAAGTCATTTTTCTCAGAACAGCAATTTTCGAGATAGACCGTTTTACCATCTGACGGCCGATTAGTCCTGCCTACCAATTTAGGTTGTGTGTGATAATTGAGTAAAAGCAGTAACATTAGTAGAACACATCAGTGAAAGTTTGAGGAAAATCGGACAAGCGATGCAAAAGTTATGAATTTTTAAAGTTTTGGTGTTGGAACCGCTGGATGAGGAGACTACTAGAGGTTATGACGTATGAGAGGACCACGATATAAAGAAAATATAAAAGGAATTCCACAAAAATTCACTTTTCTAGCAAAATGAAAGAGTTCTTGACTAACCGCTTTCAGAAAGCAGGGGGAATAAGTGCTACCCCTAACATATGTCAGTATCAAGTTGATGGAATGTGTAATTTTCATGAAAAATGAATTTTTATTGAATTCCCTTTTTATTTTATTTATATTGTAGTCCACTCATACGTCATAACCTCTAGTAGTCTCCTTACCCAGCAGTTGCAACACCAAAACTTTAAAAATTCATAACTTTTGCATCGATTGCCCGATTTTCCTCAAACTTTCACTGATGTGTTTTACTAATATTACTGCTTTCACTCAATCGACATTGCTCTTTGGGTTTACTTTCCCTTTAATTCTAACCTTTCACTCCCATTATACAATACTAATTAACCTGTAATTTGACTACTCACTGTCACTTACATTCTCTTTATTCAACTACCGGGGTGCGGCATTTATTGATAACCAAATGAATCATAACAAAATTCGCGGGAAACCCAGCCAAGCATTTCTTACCGTGCTGCGAGAAGGGTGCAGCTTGCAAACCCTAGATCTCGCCAGCTGTTGGCCTAAAAATTCTTTCTACCTAGACTGTAGCCCACCGTAAACAAGAGGGTAGGAGAAAAGGAGAAAAAAAAAAAACCCTTCCGTGCCGTTTTACCTCTGACAATGGTTCACATACGAAGGCAACCACGTGGAGGGTGCCCAAATTTAGGTAAATACCCCACCCGAAGGCAGTCTAAGAAATGCAATAATCATGTATCAACGCAAATAAATAATTATGTTCTATGGGTACATGCATTTAAACAGTCCTTCTGGTTCTCTAGCAAAGAAACTTTTATTTAATGAACTTAATTCAATGGGGTTAGCAGAAGATATATTGCTCTGCAATTTTGACTTACACTAACATGATCATTCGAAGGGAGCCTACTATATGGGAAGTGCCCACATTAATTGCCTCCATACAGACCATGACCCTTATAACACAAATACCAACGCAATTACAGTCGTTCCAAAAGTGCATGTCTCAAAAAAGGTCGTTCCTTGAGTTTTATGACTATGTATACTTTTAGGCGCTACAATCATTGTACATTCTTTTCTTCCTCATAGTTTTATGCACCACATTTTCTGTTACAAAAAAAAAAGTGATGTCTATATGTTCTTGTCGAAAATGAAATAAAAATTTAATTGAATTTTATTGAATTGAATTCCTGCCATATCAAGATATTTTTAGTTCTATTAAAATTGCCGGGGTAAAGATAAGATAACAAAATTGATCTGCAATATCCACACAGTCCAAAGAGTTCACTTGCAGAGACCACCTTGTGGGAGGTGCTCAAAGTAACCCCATGCATCCTAAAGGCAATGAAAAACATGCAGTAAATACAACCGCGAAAAATGTTCCATGGGTACATGCCGCTGAAAAGTTCTTCCGCCTGTCTAGCACATACGCCTTTATTTTCGTAAAATGCAATTATAGGGTAATATAGGAGACGTTGCTTTACAATATCTGTTATGTCAAAAAGGTGGACATTCAAAGGCAAGCCCTTGGGAAGTGCCCAGATCACCCCTACCCTGACTGTCGTGGTCCCAAAACAGGTTTACACAAAACATGCATTATCTGCCAGGGCAAATTCAGTTGTACATGCATGTAGAAAGTCGTTTTGCCGGTTGATATATAAATAAATTTCTTTTCATGATCTTTAAATGGTAGAGACACTGCTTTACAATAATCACATAATCAAATGGGGTGCACATTCAAAGGCGACCAAGTGGGATGTGTTCAAAATCATCCAACCCCCAGGGCAATACAGGAAACATGCACTACCATGATAGCACGAATATGTTCCAATTTTCCATGCCTTAATTCACATAGTCGTTACGGTTGTACAGCAATTGCCCTTTTGTTTTCAAGAAATTGAATATAATTACAAGAAGAAAAATTGCTGTACACTAACTATATTGTTACAAGGGTGAACATTCAAAAGCAATCCCTTGGGAAGTGTCCAAAATTACACCTCCGCTCAAGCCCCGTAATTACAACACTTGGATACTATGAACGCAAATACCGACGTTCTTTCGTGCATGGTTTTAGAAGTATAGTTCCGGCAATACAGCTACACACTTTTATATCAATGACTGTCGTGAAAATGATAGAAGAAGCATTGCTTCACAATATCTATTCAGTGAGAGGATGCAAATTAAATTCCAATCCTGTGGGATGTGCACAAAAGTACATCACCCTCATGGCAATATAGAAAACATTGAATATCATTAACGCGAATATACTATAATATCATGTTCCAAACGTACATGTTTTCAAACTTCGATCGTGCCGTACATCAAGGGCAGTTTTGTTTTCAAAAATACATTGTAGTTAATAGAATAGGCATTGCTCTACAACGTCCTGTCATGCACCAACAGAACACCCGTCAGCACCGACATAATATCTGTCATACACCGACAAAACATTCTTGGATCAGCACCGAATGACTGCAACTGTTCACGCCATGTTTGCCAACTCCAACTCTCCTGTCCCGAATGGACACTTTTATTACACCCCACCCTGGTTTCACCAAGGCACATCACGGTTCTCCGTCACACCTCCCCCCAACAAGAGGAAAGTTATGAATGTAACTTTTCGACTATAAACACCTTCGTTGTAAGGCTTACTTTACTGTTTTTGCTTACTACACGTATTCAGCTCACACGATTACAAACTCAAATAGTTTTGTGTTGTTCTCTCAAAACGTCACCTGGCATACTACACTTATAATTACTGATTTTGAGCCTTATCAGAATCAGTTAACTCCGGCATCAATTGTCCACTTTTAGAACGATATATGAAAACTTGACAAGCCCCCTACAAAACATGTAAATACACAAATCAACAGTCTACAGTAATACACATGTGAAACTGTTTTCAACGGGTGCACATACGAGTGCACATAATATGGAAAGATTACACCAAATGTAATCAATCATTTCTCCAGTAGTATCAATATTTTGACTGAGACTGTGCTTTCTGGTAGTCTCGACTGTAATTATATCCTCGCATACTTGACCAATAAACTTACATAACTTCAGGCATGAATAGTATTTTGTTTTTGGTAACACATACACTTCATCTTTAAATGTGAAAACCAAAAATACACTTTCTTCACGAAATTGTTCTGACTGTTGCAAAGATATGTCTGTTTCTCCAACACAAACTTTCATTGGAGTTTCACTGAATGAGGACAGCACACGTCTCTTGATTATAACAACATCGTATTTAAATTCTATGACACATGTGTACATCTACTCAATGTACTTGCTAATACATCTTATACTTATGTCAACTCTGCGTCATAAGTTAGCCAAAACAACAACAAAATTTTAACCACCGGACATTTCTTTTTGTCCCTTCACACATACGTACTGTCACGCGATAAGATGTTGTAATATATGTGCAAACTCTGGAAAATATCGAGATCATACTCGACACACAAATGTGACGCTGTCACTCTGTAACGAAATACATATACAGGTTATTAATTTACAAAAGTGACATTATATCTTGGCTTCTTTATGCCTCACTGTCACTCAACACTTTTTTCATTTATACAAAACAACACAAATTCTTGTGTTTTAACACAGATCGGTTGACATAAAACTCAAAATTTGATCAACAGTTTTCCTGTGACTGGCCGGTTGTGTTTTGCTATACTGTTTTTGCATTTGCGAGCATTAACTCTGTAACGTATCGGTACACATACAAATCTGAATCCTTTGACTCCTTGGTACATTGAATGAAATCACAATACATGTAGAAGTGCGCAACTGAAGCACAACTTTCACTGTAATCTTACACACCACAGATATTGTATCCTGGCGCTTCCTGTAAGGTTGGGTTTTCAAAATATCATATAATGCTTGGCGAGTAACACATCAAAAATTTTTTTCAAGCGATGTCTCCTTATAAAGACAAAATATCGTGTACTAGTACTTTCTCATACTTCCTATACTCACATATACTGTTTTCGTTTGAAACAAACATGATTAACATAAATACAATTTCTTCCTTCACAGATCCTTGGGAAAGGAAGAAAACTGAACGAAAATACATAAACACATGTATACGTTGTCATATACAAAAAAAAAAAAAAATCAATCAACATCAGTTTCTTGTCTGTTTTGAGTCCTGTTTGAAATGTTCAGTTTGATGTAGGTTTCACTGTAGATTTGAGATTGTTATCGTTCGGCAACATTATCAGCGCGTGCACAGTTTCAAACTCGCGACAAAGCGTCTGCTAATTTGTTGTCCTTTCCTGCTATGTGCACAATTCTCAGTGGGTACGGTTGGAGAATCAAACTCCAACGGAAGAGACGCTGATTCTTGTGCTTGAAGCGTTCTAAGAATGTCAATGGGTTATGGTCAGTGTACACCACGATGTCTCTTCCACCGTCCAAATACGCTTCGAAATGTTGCACGGCTAGAACGACACTGAGGCATTCCTTCTCCACAGTTGAATACTTTTGCTGATGGCGATTCAGTTTTTTGGAGAAGAAACACACGGGTTTGCTGTGTCCGTTGTCGTCATCCTGAAATAGCACGGCTCCTACTCCTCGGTCACTAGCATCCGTAGCTAGCTGGAAGCTCCTCTCGAAGTTTGGTGCGATGAGCACGGGATCGTTCCTGAGGACGGCCTTCAGCTTCTGGAACGCATCCTGGCAGCTCGCCGACCACTGGAACGTTGTACCCTTTTTCAACAGGTCCGTCAAGGGCACCACCAGGTGACTGAAATTGGGAACGAATCTCCGGTAGAATCCGCACATTCCCAAAAAGCGCTGAAGCTCCCGTTTCGATGCCGGCACTGGGAAGTCCACGATGGCTCGGACCTTAGCATCTCGTGGTGCGACGCTTCCTCGGCCTACCTTGTGACCTAGGTAGGTCACACAAGCTTTTCCAAACTCGCATTTGGCCAAATTCACCACGAGTCCTGCATGTGACAACCTCTGGAACAGCTCTCGAAGATGAGCAACATGCTCCTCCCACGTATTGCTGAAAACCAACACATCGTCTATATAGACAACACAGTTATCATGACCAGCAATAACTCGATTCATCATCCGTTGAAAAGTTGCGGGGGAATTTTTCATCCCGAAGGGCATGACACAACACTGGTATAACCCGGAGGGCGTGACAAACGCCGAGATCTCTCTTGCATCTTTGTCTAATGGCACCTGCCAATACCCTTTCATCAAATCCAATTTGCTGACATACTCAGCACTTCCTACCCGATCAATACATTCCTCAATCAAAGGAAGCGGAAACGAATCAGTCTTGGTTATGGTATTGACCTTCCTGTAATCGATACAAAACCTGGACGTTCCGTCTGCCTTTGGGACTAGCACTACTGGGGAACTCCAGTTTGAGTTACTAGGCTCTATGATTCCATTTGCAAGCATGAAATCTATCTCCCTATCCACCTGTTCTCTTTTAGCAGGATGAATCCGATATGGATGCTGTTTAATGGGTGCATTTTCACCAACATCTACAGTATGAACAGTATCTTTCGCACAGCCCAATTTATCACTGCAAACCTCCGGAAATTCCTGGAAGATGACGACAACATCTTGCCTCTCCGAATCTAACATATGACTGAGCAGTAACTCTGGATTTTCTAGTGCCTTTGAGTTCTCTACTCGCGGAATCATTCCTGACTTGAAACTCACACTCTGAGAATCTGGAGCATCATGTTCAAACTCTTCTGCACTTTTCTCAGCCCTGTGTACGACACTCTCACTCACAACTGCACCTACATCTTCTACACGTTCATGATATTTCTTCAACATATTAACGTGACACACTCTCTTGGTTTTTTTACGATCAGGCATGCTCACCACATAAGTCTCCTTCCCAAGCTTCCTCTCTACTACATAGGGACCACTGAATTTAGCCTTCAATGCATCTCCTGGCAATGGAAGTAGAACCAAGACTTTGTCTCCAAACACACGACTCTTTGCCTTTCGGTCAAAGATTTCCTTCATTGTCTGTTGCGAAGACTTCAAGTGTTCTCTCGCCACTTCATTCGCTCTCACAAGACGCTCTCTGAACATGGAGATGTAGTCTAAGGCATTGGAATCTTTCTCTTCCTCATCAGACAACAGCTGCTCCTTCACAACTTTCAGGGGCCCTCTTGGCTCATGCCCAAACACCAACTCAAAGGGGGAGAATCCAGTGGATTCATTAGGCACTTCACGAGCAGCGAAGAGAAGAAAAGGGATACCTTTATCCCAGTCCCTGGGATGATCCTGACAGTAGACCTTCAGCATCGTTTTTAGCGTCTGATGGTACCTTTCTAAGGCCCCCTGTGATTGCAGGTGATATGCAGACGACTTGATCTGTTGAATACCAAGCTGGTACATCAACTCCTGAAAGACACGAGACATGAAATTGCTACCTTGATCCGACTGAATTTCTTTTGGTAGCCCGTACCTAGTAAAGAAAGTCAACAAGGCATCCAGAACTGACTTAGCAGTTATGCTCCTCAACGGAAATGCTTCTGCGTATCTCGTGGAAACATCCATCACAGTCAGTAAATACTGATATCCCGACTTGGACTTCGGCAATGGACCATCACACGGCTAAATGGCTCCTCAAAAGCCGGAATAGGGATCAACGGCGCAGGTCTAATGGCATGTTGTGGTTTTCCTACCACTTGACATTCATGACACGTTCGACAAAATTCAGACACATCCTTTCTCATCTTGGGCCAGAAGAAGTGAGTTCTGATCCTACACAAAGTCTTCTTGACACCCAAGTGTCCGGCCATTGGAATTTCATGTGCAAGACGTAGAATTTCCTTTCGATACGGCGGAGGAACAACTATCTGGTCGACAACCGTCCAGTCCTCATCTGCGGGACGATCTGGAGGACGCCATTTCCTCATCAAAACACCAGACTTTACATAGAAACATTCTGGCACTCCCTTCGCCTCATCTACAGTCAATGCACCCTCTCTCAACATCAAACATTCCTCATCTTCCATCTGTGCTTTGATTAAAGCTGGCTGACTGAACACACCTTCTTCCCAACTTTGTTCTCTTTCACCTTCACTAGTCACCTTTCCAAAGAATGTGTCATCAAGAGAAATTTTACTTTCAGACTCCTTTCTCTCACGCTCTGCTTCACTTGCTCGAAACCTTGTGATAGCACATGTTGGGAATACTTCTGGGAATTCATCGACAAGTTTTTCAGTTTCCTGCTCGTACACTGGGACTTCGGAAACAACCGGAAGGACACTCACTCGACCTCCTGCAAGGTCATTACCAAGCAAAAAGGAAACTCCATCCATAGGGAGAAATGGAACAATTCCCACAATCACTTCCCCTGAAATCAGTCCACTATCCAAATTCACTCGGAATAGAGGGACCGCCTGAGTTCCTCCATTGACATCATGTATCAGTACTTTCCTACCCGTGTTACAGTCTATGGGCATACTCTTCACATCTCCTACCATGAGGGACTGTGTAGCTCCAGTATCACGAAGGATGACAACCGATACTCTAAATTCAGCAATGGTAACTGTACCCTTGGAAATGAAGTCCTTGTACTTTTCATCCACACCACTCGACCACGTATCTGTCATTTTTGAGACACTGCTTTTCACAACATTTGGATGACGCTGTTCATCACTTTCACTTGACTTAACAAAACCATTGGTGGCTGTCTGGTTCGGTTTCTCGTTTGTTTCAGCATTTGAACTGTTCTGTGGACGTGTGTCTGCATGGACTAAACCATGTGTTGCTCTTTTCTTTTGTTTTCATTTGCTTCATTTTGTTCCAGCAATCGCCTACATTCAGACTTGATGTGACCCGTTTTTCCACAGAAAAAGCATCTCACTTCTTTGTATTGAGGCCGTGGCGATTTTGGTCGCTCTTTCTGTGATTCAGCCTTTACTTTATCCCTGCGTTCACTATGACTACTGTGCCACTTTTGAGTGTCAGGATTTCTCAACTGATCAAATTTCCTCTTTCCCTCAGGACTTTTTGCTTTCACTTTATGTGTCAACTCATACTGGTCAGCGGTGACTGCTGCACTCTTTACATCATGTACTCTTCGATCTTCCAAATATGTTCTCAAATCTGGAGGTGTCGATTTCTTGAACTCCTCCATCAACACTATCTCTCTCAAATTGTCATAAGTGAGATCTACTTTCATTGATCGAACCCATCGATCAAATATGATTTCTTTTTCTCTCTGAAACTCTACGTAGGTCTGTCCCGAACCTCTCCTATATCCTCGAAACTTTTGCCTGTAGGCTTCTGGGACTAACTGATAGGCAAGAAGGACTGCTTCCTTAATTGTGTCATAGTTATTTGCCTCCTCATCCGAGAGAGCAGACACTACTGAATGTGCATTGCCCGTGAGCTTTTGTTGTACTATCATAGACCAATATTTCTTCTCCCACTCCATTTCCTGGCTATTCTCTCAAAGAAGAAAAAGAAAGAGTCTACATCCTCTTCATCAAAGCGGGGGACTGTGTTTGCCATTTTTGCAATATCGGGCGTCTTTGGTCTCGACATAGTAACATTAGGCCTATCCCCTGGGACGCTACTGGCCTGGGCCTGGGTCAACTCAATTTGACGTTGCATTAACTCTTGTTCGAGTCTCAGATTTTCTGCCTTCATTTTTTCTTTTTCTAACTCCAATCTAGCCAGTACTAATTGTGTGGAATCTACCCTCATATCACTAGGTCTAGTAATAGTAGTAGTACTTGGAGCAGTTTTTCTACCAGCACTCTCAATCTCATCTGTACTCTCACTCTGGTCTGTGTGTTCATTTTCTACACCACCCAGTTCAAGCTTCTTCACCAGAACTGCAAAGATTTCTTTCTTTCGACTACACTCTCTGATATCAGCATCTACATGAGTTGCAACCTCAATTAATTGGGCTTTCACTAACCCTCTCAATCTACCAAGAGTGACGTCTTTCACAAACTCTGCAGCATCGAACTTGGCTGCCATGATTATTCACATCTAGCTTTCCGACTAGATTTCAAGACTACGTCGCTAACGCAACTTCCTACAGTACACACCACTGCGTACCGAACTACGAGAATAGTCTAAGCAATTCAGACCGGACAAACACTCGTATATCTCGAGGCCAATTTCCTCGTAAAGCCACATCTAACGATGCTAATCCAAATAACCGGAAAGTGACACACTAATCTGATAAAACGACATAAAGGAAACGATAATACGTACCCTTCCTTTCCAGCAAACAATGCTGCAACCCTGATATTCAGCTAGCGAGAAGACCAGTACAAGTGCGCAAAACATATCATCGCATCGCTTCGCGAATCGCACTTCCACTCACAACCACTGCTAACGCAGCCCCATTACACATACCATGCAATGTCACGCAGTACAATACCGCTACGAACGAACGACACTGTTACGTTCGCTACCTGTGTACACATCTCACATGAGTGCGAACACTACACACATGCTTCCAGCGGGTATCAATACTTACAACGATGTACCAAACACCGAAATAACTACCCAAAAGACAGCTTGTTTGTATGTTCATTTCCCGGACATGTTCCCCACATGTCATGCACCAACAGAACACCCGTCAGCACCGACATAATATCTGTCATACACCCAGTGGCGTATCTACGGGGGGGCATGGGGGGGGGGGGGGCACGTGCCCCCCCCCCCCCCAATCCGCTGGTAAAAAAAAAAAAAAAAAAAAAAGAACAAAAAAAAACCTACCAAAATGGTAATTCAAGGGTTAGTAAACTGCTTTTGAAATCGACATGAAAGGATGATCAAGAAAAAAAATATTTTTCTAAGATTTCTTTTAACCATATAATCAAAGAGGTATTATAGTGAAGCATTGTTCAAAAAGCCCGGAGACGACAAAAGATTGTGATTCAGTGTGATTCCTGGTTGGCATTTTGAATACAAGCAGGATGTGCGCAGTGTGCTCACAACTGCTCAGAACATCGGAATGGCAAAAAGAGTCGCTGCAATGTTGCGCAATGTGATGTTTGATAGGTTGTACACATTTGCTATCAAAGCTTCATCATTGATTTTGCAGTGCTGCTTTACATACTAGTCTATATTAAAATGCCTTGCATTGCCAATAATAAGACTTGACCTTGGCTATTTCCTAACTTTTCCATCTATATGAAACACACACACTCACAAACACAAACAAATTAGGGGATGCTCTATATAAAGTGCAGATTTTGGACATCCTTCTCCCGCTTGGTCACTTCGACGCCCCCTCGCTGGTCATACCTCCCTCAATCATGAACATAAACCGACACCCTTGACTACCAGTGGCGGATCCAGGGGGCGCAAAAGCACCGGGCGCCCCCTCCCTCCAAAGCGAAAAAATATATATGTAGCTACAAACGACAGTTTTTGGACTGTAAAATGTCAAAATTTTCATGATCGTTATGCAATTCTCCTGATGTTGCTGTCAGTAATTGCTAGCAGTTGTGTCCGGTGCGCCCAGGCCCTCTCCTTAATTTCCAAAGCGAAAAAATATAGCTAAAAACGGCAGCTTTGGGACTGTAAAATTTCAAAATTTTCAAGCTCGCTCGCTTCGCTCGCTCGCATTTAATCGCTATGCAATTCTCCTGATGCTGTCAGTAATTGCCAGCAGTTGCGCCCGGTGCGCCCCCTCCCCTTAATTTCCAAAGCGAAAAAATATAGCTACAAACGGCAGTTTGGGGACTGTAAAATGTCAAAATTTTCAAGCTCGCTCGCTTCGCTCGCTCGCATTTAATCGCTGTGCAGTTCTCCTGATGTTGTTGTCAGTAATTGCCAGCAGTTGCGCCCGGTGCGCCCCCTCTCCTTAATTTCCAAAGCGAAAAAATATAGCTACAAACGGCAGTTTGGGGACTGTAAAATGTCAAAATTTTCAAGCTCGCTCGCTTCGCTCGCTCGCATTTAATCGCTATGCAGTTCTCCTGATGTTGCTGTCAGTAATTGCCAGCAGTTGCGCCCGGTGCGCCCCCTCTCCTTAATTTCCAAAGCGAAAAAATATAGCTACAAACGGCAGTTTTGGGACTGTAAAATGTCAAAATTTTCAAGCTCGCTCGCTCCGCTCGCTCGCATTTAATCGCTATGCAGTTCTCCTAATGTTGCTGTCAGTAATTGCCAGCAGTTGCGCCCGATGCGCCCCCTCCCCTTAATTTCCAAAGCGAAAAAATGTACCTAAAAACGGCAGTTTTGGGAACATTTAACCGTTATATGCCATTCTCCTGATATTACTGCCAGTAATTGCCATGTACAGCAGTTGTACCCGGTGCGCCCCCCCCCCCCCCGAATTTCCAAAGCGAAAAAATATAGCTACAAACGGCAGTTTGGGGACTGTAAAATGTCAAAATTTTCAAGCTCGCTCGCTTCGCTCGCTCGCATTTAATCGTTATGCCATTCTCGTGATGTTACTGCCAGCAACTGCCAGCAGTTGCGCCCGGTGTAACCCCCTTAATTTCCAAAGCAAATATATATATATATATATATATGTGACCGTGCACCTCAAAACGAACATAAAGTCGCACACAATGATTTTGCCTGAGGACTGAAAATAAGTGAAATGGGTCAACCTAGCCGAACTTGACTTTTTCATATTTTCTGAAAGAACGGGTCTTCTTTTACATTATGCTAAAATTTGGTATTATAAAACGAGCAGGAAAGTGTGTTTTTTTAGCAGTTCATCTCGAACATTTTTGGTAGAATAGTGTGATTAGGTGTGTCTTTAGAATCCCTTTTTCATTTCTGAAAAACCTTGTCCACACTCTTCACTTTCAACTCTAATAACTTTCGAAAGGATAGTGCCGCTGCTTTGGAAGTTGGCATTAATTATGGACAGAGTGTGTTAATGAGGCGTGCATAATTTCAGTTTAATCTGATAATCCCTTCATTGTTGTTACTCTGGTGGTTTACTTCCTTTTTTTTTGTCCCATTCATCGCACAGCCAGCACGTTTTGGTAAAGATTAAGCGCTTGAATAGACACTGTACTTCAGAGCCTCTTTCCTCAGTTCACACTTTTCCTGTGTTTGTGCTTTCTTTCCAATATTTAGATAGGTTAGGAGAGTCCATTTGATTGGAGTTATACATCATTTTTAAGCTTAAAGTCTGCTCATTCAGAATATGGTCTTAACTAAAAATTCATGTCTGGCGACTTTTTGTTTGTTTTGAGGTGCAGTGTCACATATACATATATTATTATATATAGCTGCAAACGGCAGTTTGGGGACTGTAAAATGTCAAAATTTAATCGTTATGCCATTCTCGTGATGTTACTGCCAGCAACTGCCAGCAGTTGCGCCCGGTGTAACCCCCTTAATTTCCAAAGCAAAAATATATATATATATATATATATATATATATATATATATATATATACATATATTATTATATATAGCTGCAAACGGCAGTTTGGGGACTGTAAAATGTCAAAATTTTCAAGCTCGCTCGCTCCGCTCGCTCGCATTTAATTGTTACGTTATGCAATTCTGATGTTGCTGCCATGAGGTCCCCCCCCCCAATGTCTTGACCCACGGTACGCCACTGCATACACCGACAAAACATTCTTGGATCAGCACCGAATGACTGCAACTGTTCACGCCATGTTTGCCAACTCCAACTCTCCTGTCCCGAATGGACACTTTTATTACACCCCACCCTGGTTTCACCAAGGCACATCACGGTTCTCCGTCAAAGTCCGTATTGTCAAAAGGGTGAACATTAAAAGACAATCCCTGGGGAACGGCCCAAAGTTACACCTATGCTCACGACCCCTTCAGACAAAACACATATTAGCAACGCAAATTCCGTTCTTCTAGCGTGGGTGGTTTTAAAAGTAGTCCCGGCAATACAGCAAATACACTTTTTATCGATGAAAAGTCATGGAAATGATAGAAGAGACGTAACTTTACAAGATCTACACAGTGAAGAGGATGGCAACCTTGTGGGATGTGCCAAAAGATATTCCACCCTCACGGCAATATGGAAAACATAATTATACTATCATATAACGCGAAATATGTTCCAAACGTACATGTTTTCAAAATTCCATCGTACCGTATGGCAAAGGCACTTTTGTTTCCAAAAGTACAACTAACTAATAGAGGAGACATTGCTCTACAATAACTATATTGTCAAGAGGGTGAACATTCAAAAGTAATCCCTTTGAAAGTGTCCAAATTCACACCTACGCTCACGCCCCTTATTGTAAAGCACAGATATTAGCGATGGAAATACCGTTGTTCTAGCGTGAATGGTTGTAAAAGTAGTCCAGGCAACACAGTAAATACAATTTCCATCGATGACAAGTAATGGAAATGATAGAAGAGACGTAACTTTACAAGATCTATACAGTGAAGAGGGTGCGCATTAAACGGCAACCCTGTGGGATGTGAGATGTGGGATGTAAAACCATCAAAAAACATAGGTTGGACGGTAAAACAAGGTTCAGCCTCTGGCACCCAGACTATTACCGATTTTCTTATGCTTCATAATTCCCATTGTTTTCATTTTTCATTGATGAAATCGGTATATTGCTACTCTTTACAGTGGCTGTTTAGAGAGGGGGCGCACCGGGCGTGCGCCCGCCCTCTTTAATTTTGTAAAGGCGCCTACGGAATTCCTGGATCTGCCCCTGCGTTAGAATAAGGACAGTTCCTATATCAGTGTTGTGATGAACATCTCAAAAATTGTATGCTGTGGCCAATCACCCACCCCCTCACATTACGAATTGAATGGATCACTAGATTTGTCGGCCTTGACAATTTTCTAACATAATAGATTGTGTTTTTGTTTCGTTTTTTTTTTCCTGTTATGTTTTTGTTTTGCTTTGCTTGTTGTTGTTGTTGCTTTAATCGAACATAATATGACCTAAGTTTTATCTGGTGTAGGCCCTACATTTCTCCAATGCAAGGGTGCAGTCTGATTTATCTCTGGTCTCTCGATGTCACCTACCACATTTTAATCAATTTCACTTACTAGTAGTTTACTCAGACATCAGTGTATATAGACCTTTTAATACTGATATACCCTCCCCCTCGATTCAGTGTCAAATTCTCACGGTTTGTCATTGGGGCTTGCCCTTGTGCAAAGTAGTAGACGCGCAGCGAGACAGCTTGACCTTTTACCCCAGGCATCAATGTACGTCCCGTTCGTTCACCTTACAAAACAGTTTAGTGGCAGATTCTAGTCAACAGACAGTTGTATGTATACTGGTACCGTGTATGCTGAGAGTCAAATACGTGTACTGCAAGGAAAGCGTTACTATTCTACATGACACGCACTGACGGATATAATTATGGAATACAATTTATCCCTACGGAGTGCCCGTGTGGTCGCCTTCTTTTTATTGTGTCGACTCATGATGGCAGGTAAGATATGAGCATGTTTCATTTTATTCGATGAGCTGCATCACAACTTACAAGCCGTGCAGAAGAAATGCTAGCTGTCGTCCGATATGTGCGACGTATACCTATATCTTAACTGTACATTCATTATGCACAATTTTGCAGGTTTCAGTACGACGACTAGAAACACATTGCATTGCATGTACTGTGTTCATCACTATAAGTTCTGGTTAGTGAAATATTGTATGAGTTTGGGTATATTTTCTTCCCAGAATGTTATTTTTAATGCGATATCTTCTTTGTTGGTCATTTGATGAAGGCAGTGTATAAAACCAAACACAAATACAACCACATGTGTGTGATTGTGCTTGTGTGTAGTTCTTAGCTATGGCCCGAGTCGCTGGATACACCCACACGCGTGTGTACTGTACTTGTCCATACACACGGAGAACGAAGCTGGGATGTATCGCCATGCATTAAATTGTGTACTTCATCAGTACATCACACCACTACCCCTCGCCCGATCAGACGCCGTGCAAAGACCTCTGAAAAACGACATTGCTGTGTTGGGTACAGCAGTTAAACGCTGCTTTGCCAACCGATGAAAATAACCGAATACAAAAAGACAGACATTTGTGACAAAACCGAAAAAAGGAGAAAAGACTACATGGCAGTTCCACGATAAAGTGGACATGACAATCACATTTCCAAATGGTCAAATCTCAATATTGTGGAATCCAATTAAAGCTTGAGGACTGATTTTTCTTTCATATCTGACCATCTAGTTGGAAAATTACATAAATAACTTTGCTAAAAATGCGCATAAGATCAGCATAATTGAATATCAGATATATACAAGTGTATCTGAAAAAAAAATAATGAAGTTAAATGAATGTAGCATGATTGTCGTTGAGAAAGAACGTGAAAAATTGCCATTTGTTTTCGGAGTTTTGAGGTTGCACATCATTGCAAACTGTGCAATGTTCAAGATTTTCTATGTGTTATGATTCAGTGAACATGGTACCATTATCAATGTCATTAAAAACTGATGCTTTTAAAATTTATTTAAAAATTACACACACAAGAAGAAGTATTTTTGTTGTAGAATTTATGACCACATATAGCTGCCAAGAGAATGTACTCAAATGATGGTAGGCCCTATCATTTTTTTAACTTATTAAAACTGACTAAAATGTGTCACGGTCTTTCCAGTAACTGTAACTCCGTGACTTGCATTGCAATAGCACAGGACACGTGCGCATTACCAAATGACTAAAACTTCTGAAGTGGCCATCTGATTTCTCTGTCACATTCAATCAAGTGAAAGAGGTGTTTCAATGATTGTTCATAAACAGAAGAGCCAGGCTGTATCCACACAGAGAATCAATTGTGTTCGTTGCCGTCATCATTCAGCTTAACCCTTTCTGCTCCAAAATCTTGAGCTGTGTGTACAACTCTATGGGGTTTCCTAGTGCCAATCGACACACAGATCACACAGAGGATTAAAATGGCAGCAGCAGCAGTCCAGTCAATGAGCCACCTGCTAGATTCAGAGACTCCAACCAAAGCACCTTCTGATCTGGAAATTCTCCCGCCTGAAACTCCTAGCAAACGGGAGACTCCAAGTTTATGTGTTCGAAGCGCGAAGTTCCTAGAGTTATAGATGCTCTCTCGTGCTATCTAAGGCTTTTTTTTTTTTTTTTTGCAACATACGATATCAATAAGTAAGAAATCCTTTCCAACGGGAGACAGTGAGCCAGGGCGGGATAAATTGAATGTCATGCGGGAGAACGGGACATTTTGCAAAAATGGGTTCTCGGCGGGAGATCTCCCGTCGAAAACGGGAGAGTTGGAGTCTCTGTAGATTTACAACTTGAACAAACATTTCTGAATGTTTTGAACTTTTAGGGTAACATTTTCAGTTGAGTTAATATCCTTTATTTCATATTTTCTTTGTTTTCATAATAAACACATTTAGCCTGTGGTTTAACTCTACTTTCATAGACTCAAATAGTAGAAAACTCAAAGATTTTGTCCACATTTCTCTTTACCCTGCACCAGCAAATATAGCTACACTGTGGACTTTTATATATCTTTTTAGAATATCGAAATGCCAAAGGTTCGGACAATTTCTTTCTTTCTGTGGGCTTTAATGGCTGCCCCAGTCTAATGGTAGCAGTAAACACCACGGACTGTCAAATCGCATACAAACCGACGTTAAGTGTTAAGGTATGAAGGACTGGTTGTTCTTAGCGCCCTGGGTATTTATTACGCTCTTTCGGCATACTCCAAACAAGATAAACTGCGCGAAGTCTTGCCACAACTTCCCTTGTACTTAGTCTTAGGGCACGTATACACAGAAACTCACACCAATGTGCCCACCCATAAAGCTAACATAGTTAATCCTGCTGGAACGCTGCACCAGAGACTCCAACCCGAAGCACCTTCTGATCAGGAGATTCTCCCACCTGAAACCCCTGGCAAACTGGAGATTCCGACTTCATGTGCGTGAGGAGCAAATCACGAGCGCAAAGCGTGAAGTTCCTTGCGGCCCGCTCAAGGGGCCCGGAAGCTCTGGGGTTCTAGATGCCCTCTCAAGCTATCTCAGGCTTATTTTTCAACATGATTATGATGGCACTAATAAGAAATCATTTCCAGCGGGAGACACACAGCCAGAGCGGGAGAATCCATTAAATACACTGTATATCAAGCAGGAGAACGGGAGATTTTGAAAAAAAAAAGGGCTTCAGGCGGGAGATCTCCCGTCAAAAGCGGGATAGTTGGAGTCTCTGCTGCACCTTCATGTGCGTGGTACTCTGTATAAGCAGTTTTACAAGTTTCAAATTTAAAGGAGCGGCATGCACTCACTTGTTGCACTTGTTATTTATGTATATGAATTATGAATTTATGTATAGGAATTTGCATTATACTCATTTTTCTATGTGCATTTTCAGTACACCTTAAAAAGAACAATAAGTTTGGTACATGTTGTTATTTCATTATTTTTTTTTAATCACTGAAATTGCTAAATGTGTTCACCTTGCTTTGTGACCAAAGATAAGATCAAGGTTTCAAATTTATTTGTCATCTTTAGATATGTAAAAATTTCACTTTTAGATAGTAGCTGTAAACCCTAAAAGTTTTCTCAGAAATATTTGATAAACTTTAATAGATATAAGAGGGAATTATGCCTCAAAACGTACGATATTATTTGAAATGACAAACAGTGTTCTTGACTGTAATGTGTACTGGATATGCATAGCTTTTCTTTATTTTGTTGTTTTTGTTAATGTGTTATTATTCCAATAACGTTTTATCTGGAAGTGTTATACTGTGCTGTCAAACATTTATTGTGAATGTTCATTTCAAACTAGCCAAAGGAGAATTATTATGAGTTGTAAGTAAGACAACAAGATTCTACATAAATTATGTTTTCTACACACATTTCAGAGGTCGCGGTGTTACAGTTACGTTGTTACGGTGCACTTATTTATAATACATGTCATATTTTCCCTATCAATTGATTAATCAAAATTCACTTTCTTATTATCATTGAGTCTCTAGTACATCCAATGAGCAGATCTACTTTTCAAAATATTCATTCAATTAACTTGAATACAGAGTTTGGTCAGTAAGCAAAGTGCACAAAACCTATTTCCATTTTTGAGCCATGGCTCAATTTGCCTACATGTGACTCCGTGAAAACTCACAAAACATATTGTGAAATATTTCTTTTAGTTTTGCTGTAATTGTTGAAACGGAATTAGATGGTACACGCACGTTGAATATGGAATAGAATGAGATAACCTACTTTCATGCAGATGTGTATGTTGGGTGTTCATGATATAGCTTCAGGCATTATCCCTGAGGTGCTTGTCCTTTGCAGTAAAGGAGTGAAAGTTAAAATACATGTACCAATATGATACACTGACATTAAGCCTAGCTCACACATTTGCGTTTCGAGCTTGCGTTCAGCTGCGTATTGCCCGAACGCAGTCTAACGCAGCCCAACGCAGCACTACGCAATACGAGGTCATACGCAGACTAACGCAGAGGCTTTGCGTTCTAGCTCGCTAGTTTGAAATTTTTTCAAACATCCGCAACTGAACGCAAGATCAAAATCCATACGAGCTAAGACGAGGGGCAACCAGCAAATGCGAGCGAGGACGAGCAAGGTACGAGCGACAACGAGCTGCTTAACGCAGGCCAACGCAGCGTTACTTTGAATTGCGTTTCACTACGTATGGTTGCGATACCTGCTCGCTTCACCTCGCATAGCCTCGCTTAAGTTCGCATTACCTCGCTTTAGCTCGCATCACCACACGCCGTTCCTGGTACTCTGCTCGCATTAGCAAGGATCATTGCGGATGTAGCTCCCTACATTGCGAATCTAGCTCGTCCGTCGCTCGTCCCCCTCCCCCCCCCCCCCCCCGTTCCTCCTCGCCTTATCTCGTTCCTCCTCGTTCCTGCTCAATGCTGCTCGCTGTAGCTTGCTATGACTGCGTATATCTGTGAAAACAAAATCTATAGTTGGATTTAATTAATATTAATTTAGTTGACATAAGAAACACAAATTGCTTATCAAATCATGAAGCTTTTGTAATGATTATGTTCTTTCAGCAACATCAGATCCAAACATATCAGTTTTTAAAAACACCTCAAACTTAATTTCCCACTGTTATCGTAGGTTTTGTGTAAAATCTTTTTTTTTCTCGAATTGTATTACGTACCACACAATGTATATCGCTGAAAAGTAATTAAAGATAAAAACACACACACAGTAATATGCTCTATTCAGTCCTCAACAACTGTAGGTATAATTAGCAAGGTTGTCATTCCTGCTATAGTGACCATATAGGCAAGCCATTTTGAAATAACCTGTATTGAAAATAATGCCTTGACCCAAAGCGACATTTAGGGTGACCCTATAAGGAAAAGTTGACTTCAGACCATGAAAACAACATCAGAATCGATTTCATTAGCCCAGAAAACTCACAATACAGATTTTGCAAATGATTGTGAAATGTTTACCTTTTTAAATAATGCAAGTGACTTTGGGATTTCAGATGGCGGCCATAAAATTATTGGATTTGGCCAATATGGCCGGTGGGCGCCCTTCTTGGCGCCCATCAAAAATTGAAATAGTATATATGGTTTTGGCAACATGTGTACCAAATTTGGTGCTTTTGAAAGAATTTGAACCAAAAAGTCCTTTGTGCCCCCCCCCCCCCCCGTAACTGTAAAATGTCACAAATTTACATACCAGTGCAACTCTCTACGAGCTTATACGCAGCAGGGCGAACTGATACGCAGCGGATCGAGCCGGAACGAGCAACAGTGGAGTGGATGAGCAGTGAAACGACGAGAAACGAGTTAATGCGAGCTGCTAGCGAGCTAGTGCGAGTAGCTAGCGAGCAACAAACGAGTGGCGAACGAGGTACACGCGCCGCGCAACGGGGCGAGCAATCTTCGTATTGAATCGTAGCGAGGTGTAAAGCAACCTAAGGCAACCGTAGGCAATCATTTTGTAAAAAAAAAATATACGAGCTACAACGCAACAATGTGACTGCTACAAAATATTTTGCCGCAGGAGTGCTGCGTTAGGCTGTTTTAAGGCTGTGTTCGGCTAACGCATGTTACGGTCTTAAAGTGTAACGTGGTCTTAAAGTGTAACTCCATGCCTAGGCTTCTGAAAATGTGTCGAGCCCAGCTCCATGGTCAGAGGGATGCGGTCGAGCACACATTTCGTTGTGCCCATCTCCCATGGGAGAGAGAGGCTCAGGGCCAGTGTTGCTTGTAGTAGTCTTGGCGCAAACTCTTTTACGAGTAACAAGGGATTGTGCCCGCATTAATAATACACTTGTCATCATCAGGCGCGTTCATTTGAGTTCAATGCAATTCAATTCATTTGTTCTTCATCGTGATATAAATGAAATCTATATAAACTGCATAAAGGAAAAGTAACTTACTTATCAATTACATGTATTGAAGAACATAGGGTATACTAGAATGTAATAGCTTGATGTGCACTCCTCAGAAAGTAACATTTAAAAGAAAATAGATTAAATTTGAAGGGCATCTGGAGAGAGGAAGAGAAGAAAAATTCAAAATTGCTACTTTGCACAAAGAACTAAGGAATGAAAACAGTTACTACACAACACAGCACACCACAGACACACGAGCACGGACAATACTACAAGATGCCTACTTCAGATAGGAAAGGGATGCAAACGTACATATGTACATGAGTTATATAGGTTCAATACATTAAATAAAAACTAGATCAAGAACAAGAGAAAAATCAACAATAAAGAGATAAATACGATTTTTCATATTGTATTTCTTACACCTTTGTTTGTAGGATTTATTTCCTTCAACTTGTTCATGTTATATGAATCAAAATTATTTTCAGCGAAATGTATGAATAAATATCATATAACAATGTACATGATTTAAAGGAGAAACAAATAAATGTGTACTTTAGTCTATTTCCAAAATATTATGCATTATTATTAGAAATTATGGATGTATTATACCTCCTTCATTATATAGAACCACAAATAATAGAGCTATAGGCAAATGCTGATATGAAGACATAAAGTTGAAAGTTTCACTTTAGATTATGGCGGTATCCAGGCGTGCCCTGGTATAGGTGGAGGCAGAATTTTCACATTTCCAGCATCTTCTTGACATGTCCATTTCATAACATTTCATAACATGTCCATTTCCATCAAATGTGTGGCATCCCTTGGGTAATGGAATCCCACTTTGTTTGAAGGGGCACCAAGTCCAAAGGCCTCAAAATAAGGGACTGTTTGAACAAAATACATGCAAATCTTCTTCAGAACCATAAGCAGTAACAGAGCTGATGCAATGCGATAGTTTTATGTATTAGAAAGTGAATATATGAATGTATTTTTTTTATTTGATATGGTGGGTGAAGGGATGCCGAAGGAGGGGGTGGGAGGAGGAGGCGTAATGTTCATATTTTGTAACATCTTGTTGAAAAATCTCTGAAATTTTTACTTTACAAGGCAGGTAGCATCCTCACAGTAATTCAGCTTCTAATATATTGTTACATAAACACTGTAACGGTTTTGCTGGTGTGTATGTAATCAATAACCCCCTTATGGGCTTTAATTTTTACAGTTTTTGCCTATAACACATTCCTGGTTGTTTTACATCTCAAGATGAGAAAGGTCCTCTGTGGTTTTTATGCCTCCGCCACGAAGTGGTGCCGGAGGCATTATGTTTTCGGGTTGTCCGTCCGTCCGTCCGTCCTTCCGTCCGTCCGTCCGTAATGAATTTTGTGGACAAGGTAACTATCAAAACCTGTTGAGGTATCCTAATGAAACTTGGCATGTATGTGTATTAGGGGGTGAAGTTGTGCCTATCAACTTTTGGGTGCACGTGCTCAAGGTCAAAGATCAAAAGGTCAAGGTCAAATACATAAAATTTCACTATTTCCACCATATCTATGCAATGCGTGAAGATATTTTCTTGAAACTTAGTGTTATACATGTATTACCCAATTTAGATTCTGTGGTGAAAGTTTGGGTCATGAGGTCAAAGGTCAAATGTCAAAAGGTCAAGTAAAAGTATTAAAACTTCTTTTTTTTTTCTCTGTAAATTGGAAAATTGTTCAAGGTATCTTCATGGAACATAGTATATACGTGTACTGACTGGCAGGGATTATCTAGAGAATGTAGGGTTCATGGGGTCAAAGGTCAGGGGTCAAAGGCCAAGTGCAACACTTCAAAATTGTACTATTTCCCTCATGTTCATGCAATGCCAGCAGGATTATTATTTTTTGTTTACACTTGGTGTATGCATGTGTAACCTAATAGAAATTCTCTGGAGCGTTTTTGTTTTCTTTTTCTTTTCTTTTTTGCCTCAAAGGTCAAAAGGTCAAAGATCAAGTGAAAGTGCTGAACTAACTTCTTCCTCCATATCCCGAAGTGGCTCGATTTATCGTGAAACTTACTGCATATTTATGCATGTTCTACCTGAAAGTGATTATCTTATGAATTGTAGGGTCAAAGGCCAGATGAACACGGTAACAATTTACTATTCAGTACAGAAATTACACTTTTTCTCCATACCGGTACCATGAAAATTACTCAATGCATAAATGTATGAATGGGTCAAAGTCAAGTTAAAGTCCTTAAATCCCCAAATACATGCTCTCCTATTCATCCAATTAAACCAAGGTCACGGAAGGTGAACATTCAACACATTTGTGACAAACTTGTCATTTCAATATTTTGCCAGTTTTGTGAAAATGTAATCACACATTGTCCACATGTACTATCTAGACCTATTAGGAGAATCATGCATTGTGGCGGAGGCATACCAGTCGCCATAGCGACATTTCTAGTTCACTTTGAAATCCTACATGGTGGCCATTGATCCAACGTAGGAAAGTGATTTCATCATTTTTATTTTATCCTTTTTTTCTGATCGATGAGGTTTCAACTGCTTGTATGATGAACATCACAATTTAACAGGAAATGCAAACTTCATTCCTCTTGCTTCCACTTTTCCTTTTATTTATCCCTGCTTTCTTTCATGATGATTTCCTTATCTTTTATGTGCAAAGTTAGCCATAATTAATGATGAATCAATAAGTACGTTTCCGAAAGTGACTTGATTAATTGTCTAATATAGAAACAGCAATAAATGAAATGAAAAGAATTTTTCATGTAGGACCCTGAAAGCATCTGCAGCTTCGCGTTCGTGACGTGTATAATTATTGAAGGTGATAGGTATTATGTCTGCTCCATGTAATGTGTGATTTATTGTGCATGACTGTTCTCGAAAACATGCACCCCATGAAATATCTTGCATGCAGAAATGATCATGCCTATTGTGATTATTAAAAGTAGAAACATTTTACAACTCACTGCGAGAAGGAAAATTTGGTATATCAAAAACTATTGTAGAGGTTTGTACAAGTACTAGTATCATATTGCTGCTTAAAGTCATATAAAAGACACTCGCACATCACGCATCAACAATACACTAACACTCACATACATCAAGGTATACATATAATTAGTTACAAAACCAAATTATAATTAAAAAAAATGACAATTTTCACTTCTTAAATGAAGGTTTCCAGTATGATGGAGTTGTGATGTTTTAAACATATACCTGTCATTCAATCCCCATTTCAGTGCCATTTACTCCCTCATCTCACCATCTGTCATTCACCTCTTTTTTCATAATGACTCTTAAAAAATAAGCACACTTCATACATAATGACAAGAGTTTAGAGAAGAAAATAATAATATTCATTCGTGACAAGTTCAAATATAACCATGCAGAATGAATGTTACTCGTTCTAATATTAAAACCAAGGCAAATATAAAAGTGAGTGGTGAGTGAGCAGACGACAGAAAGAACTGGCCCGTAAACGTATCCAAAACCACAGGTGAGGTTCTACACGCGAGACACATTTTTAGAAGCCTAGGCATGGAGTTACACTTTAAGACCGAGTTACACTTTAAGACCGTAACAAACGCAGCTATACGCAGCTAAAACCGCAAAGGTGTGAGCTGTGCTTAACCCAGCACAGCTGGATGCTCTGACAAGGAGTCCTGACATTAGGATACATACAATACAAGCCGCATGTGTGCTGGAAGTCTCCTCCCATTCTCACCTTTTTGTCATGTACAAGAACTACATGTAGACTATGATGTACTGATTGATTATTAAGGTGTGCTATCAAAAATATGCTTATGACTATGATCTTCTTTGATTTGATTCTTTGATCTTTCTGGCAAAAACCGAGGGGGAAAAATAAAGTGAAGAAGAAAGACAGAAACAGTAAAACTTGTACATGTAGGAAATTAGTAGATCATTTGAAACAGCTGATGATGTAATCACTGTTATATTTCTGGAGGCATCATTTGGGGAAGTATCATGTGGCCAGAGGAAGATGATAATGGCACTGCTGACAGGTCAAATGTTTTGGCTCTGCTCATGAACTACACTTGAATAGAAGAGGCACTCTCACCCTTAAAGATGAATTGATCATTTGAGGGACTCACTTTAATGGTTAAAAAAAATGTTGATTTGTTGAAGTTATTTTGCCATATCATATTTCATTTTAGTTTACTTCATTTCATTTGTGTAGGGTGGAAAAAGTTATCATAGTATGCACGAAAGCCATCTAATAGTGAAATGCTATTTGCAATAATTAATATATGAAAGCAACAGCTGTTACACTCATAATTGAGCACTCGCTCAGTAATAATCATAAACACTTTCACTTTCAATACAAAAATAAATAATTTTCCCATTGTACAGTACAAGTATATATGTTATTCTTAAAATCTAACATTGTGATTGTGGTTCTGCTTTTCCCCCTTGCACTGTTTGGCAGTTAAAAAAGAAGAAGATTTTTTTCACATCTTTTCCTTGTTCACAAGCACATAATGTACACCCATGCATATCATAAATAATTTGCATATTTACGAACAAGATAACAGAGAAAGGTGTCTTGTCTGCTATTGACAAAAAAAAAATACAACAATTATATTTGTGTAGTGCCATTGTGGTGTAATTTCGTTACCGCGTGCCTGATATGTAAATTTCATCACGGTGTGAAATTATTAACTTGATATTAAAAATTTTCGAGATGACCTGGAATTTACAACTTAATAGGTCTAGATGGACGTAGTTACAACTCTTCTAATCACAGCTGTTTAACATGAAAATGTTCATTTTTTTTTTATATCAAGTGTATTTGGCACCAATGGGTAATTCTTCGATAACACCGTGTTACTTTTGAATATTATAATTTAACTCATCAAATGTAACAATTGAGAACAATTTTTTATTGTGTATCTTTGCATATCATCATAAGCGACTTTGAAAACAAAAGAAAGGAAGAAAAATTTCTTGGGTAAATGAGTTATGCATAATTAATTACCACTGTAACACCTAGACGCAAAATGGACATGGGTTTTTGTGCACTTTGTTTACTGACAAAACTCTGTGAAGTTAACGAATACTTTGATAAATCTATCTGTTCATTGGATGTACTAGAGACTCAGTGATAATAATGAAGTAAAATTTGATTAAGTACTCAATTGACAGGAAAACTATGTCATAAATTATAAATAAGTGCACCGTAACACCATGCTGTAACACCGTGACCTCTGAAATGTGTGTAGAAAACCAGATGGAGAATCCTGTTGTCTTACTTACAGCTCGTAGTGTTTCTCCGTCAGGTAGAATGAAATGATGATTCATGATGAATGTTTGACATCACAGTTTAACACTTCAAGATTAAACAAAAAAAAATTATTGAAATCATAACAGATTAACAAAAACAACAAAGTAAAGAAAAACTTTGCACTGTAACGCCGTGACATATCATATACGTTTGTACACGTTACAGTCAGGAGCACTACTCTTTCAGTAAAACATATTTTATGTTTTGAGACAAAAATCACTCTGTCATCATTAAAAGCTTGTTAAGTATTTCTGAGTGAACTTTAAGGGTTTACAACTACTCTTTGAAAGTCCAACAAATTTGAAACTTTGATTACAATACCTTTGGTCACGAAGCCCGGTGAACCCAAACAGCAATGTCAGTAGCAATTAAAAAAATATAACCAATTTGTATGGTACAAAATGTACCATAATCATTATTCTTTTTCAAAGATGTACTGGAAAATGGACATAACAATGATTACAATGCAAATTCTCATTTATACACATAATTTCAAGTGAGTGTGGCTCTTTTTATGGTGAGACTTGCGCGCAAAGCACCATGCACAGGAAAGTACTATTCCAGTGAGATTAACTTTTGGTGGACACATCGATCTAGCTTCAGTATGCCCTAAGTAATTCTTTAGGATACCAGGGAAGCTGCAGGAAGACTTCAGATCGTTTATCATTTTAGGAACACACTGAAACGCGCGATTAACACAAAGAGCATGACAAATGGCCAGTCTACGTATGATACCTTTTGAATACTAACATCAGTTTGCATGCAAATTGTCAGTCCATGGCATTCACAAAATAGATTATAACAGCTGTTCAAGAGATTAAACAAAAAGGAATTCATGGCAGAAGCCAGCGTCAACTTGTTCTTGAAAGACAGAGCACTTTTTACAACTGAAAAAAAAAATGGACCAAATTCTGATGATTGCATACAACACTGAGTATAGCAATGACGACATGATATGTCTCACGCCCCCTTTTCGTCAGAATCTTTTGCATTTAAATATGAAATGCTAGAAAATAAAAGCCGACAGTGTGGATATTGCAGTTGTTTGAAGAGTAAAGAAAGCATTGTTGACTATTTGAGTCTACAAAACAAGATTCAAACCATGTGATAAAATGGTCAATTATAATAGAAATATTTTTAAAAGGGTATTAACTCAACTGAAACGGTTGCCTGAATTAAAAGTTCAAAACCTTCAGAAATGTTTGCTCTGGATAGTTATGAATCTGTTAGGTGGCACACTGGGAGTGGACTGCTTCCATTTTAACCCTCCATGTGCTCTGAGTGTTGATTGGCATATCAAACTCCACTGCATTGTAAACACAGTTCTCGATTTTTGGCACAGAAAGGGTTAAAATTGCATGATGCTTGCAACAAGTACGATTGATAATCTTTGTGGATATAGCTTGACCCATCTGTTATGAACAATCCTTGAAAACCTCTATCTTTTGAGTATAAATGTGACAGAGAAATCGGATGGTCACTTCAGCAGTTATAATAGGTAATCCGGCATGTGTACTGTGTTATTGCAATGCAAGTCACGGTGTTATAGTCACGGTGTTACAGTTACTGTAACACCATGGCACATTTTAATCAGCTTTAATTAATTAACGAAATGAGTTACCGTCATTTTAGTACTTGTATATGGTAGCTACATGCGGTCATGATTTGGGCTGTCAAAATAATTTCTTTTGTGCTTGTAATTTTTAATCAATTCTAAAAATATCAGTTTTTACCGTAACACCGTGACATTATTGATGATCGTATTTGCGATGTTCGCTGAAGCTTAACACATAAAAAATCTTGCACTTTGATGATTTAGTAATGATGTTCAAACCTTGAACTCTGAAAACAAAGGCAAAGTTTCTACCTCCTTTTTCATTTTCTCATGCTACATCCATTTAACTTCATTATATTTTGCAGATATTTATGTCAAATTTAATAATGCTGATTTTATGCACGTATTTAGGAAAGTAAATGATGTAATTTTTTGACAAGATGGTCAAATATGAAAAAATTCAGCCCTTAAGCTTTCATTTGATACCAAAATGAATGAGATTTGACTATTTTGAAAATTTGATGGTCATGTCCACTTTATTGTGGAATTGCCCTAATACACTCTGGAGTACTTACAGATTGAAGGATAGTGAGTACTAGTTTATTGTTATTACTAAAGCTGGAGGCATTAACAGTCTTTTTCAAGATATCGTAGAAGACATAATATGTGCCTTAAATGTTTATTTTTGCCAGTGTATTTCTGAAGGTGTAATTCCGTTATTTGTGTACTTCCGTCACCACCGACTTGGAAAAAAAAAATCTGCTGTAAAGAAAATGTGATGAAATGCTTGAAAAACAATCCAACTAAATTAAATAATACGTAAAAAAAAACACATATAAAATTAGAACGAAACATATTAGAACCTTCTCTCCAAATCAGTGTTGAACATGCGACTCATAATATGAGGTAATTTGGTATATAACATATAATAGCATAACACATAAACGTCATGCAGCTGATAAATTGAGAATATGTATAACAAATATGTAATATGGGAGTACTTATGCATATATTTTGAATATATTGAGAAAAGGCAAAGTATTCAATCCAGTTTACAGGGGTAAAACATACATGCCCAAATTATCTGAATTGTAATTCCGTTACAGCGGAATTGCACAAAGATTTAATGTACAAGTAGATTTATTTCTGATTTATTTCTTAATAGTGCAACATGCAATTCCTCGGGAATGAAAAGTCACCTTAAAACAAAATATAACTTGTCAAAATATTTTATTATTAACTCCATGTGAATTCTTGCTGAACAATTCTCTAAAATCCCCCCAAAAACCAAATTTCTGTTACCCATACTTTGTAAGAAAGTTACGAAATTTTGAAGATTTCCTAATTTCTACAAGTCTTGTACAGTGGATACAAATTTGCAAATGAGTGAGCTGACTATGTCATTACCTCACAATTTTCCGTTGATAGTGTCCAAGAATATGACGAAAATTCAGTCTTTCTGTCGTTGAAGTCTGAAACATGGTGTTATTCCTTCAATAACTTCAGAATAGTAATCAGTAAGATCCCCGATTTGATCCTTAAGTGCTTAAGTGCTTATTTACAAATTGCATGCAAATTGACCTCAGTGGAGGAGAGCGTCTGTCACTCCACTCGTGGCAGACTGGATTTCCCCTTTAAGTTTGCCCGTCGAAAAATCGCTAGCCATCATTATCTATGTAAAGCAGTGATTCTTCAATTTGTAATTTCTGTACATCTTTTTTTAACTCATGTTCCATGTTCCACATTTGATACAAGTTTTATATTTTGAAAGAAAATTGCACAAATGTATAAGGACATACCAGTGACGTGTAATATGAGTAACCTACTAAAAAGCAAGGCTTGTAGGATGTAGGTTCCATAGGTATATCAGTAGGCTTTTAGTACAATATGTGAATGTCAAAAAATACGAAACACGCAAGAATACTAGATGTCGAGAATATAATAAAGTTTACGAAATGTATGCAAGGTATTGTACGATGTTTATGATTAAACTTGAGGTATTAATGCTAAGTAAAGTATCAAATTGATCGAACAAATGAAGTCACCCGAGCGAGGCATCATTGTGAGTATGCAGCCAGATATTTCAAGTGATCACGGCAAGATAATAAACGCAAGATTTTAGAAAACAGGCCTTAAGATTTTGCTTAAAGGAACGTAAAGAATGTGATTGCGACCGAATTTAATCTAATTCATTCCAGAAAGAAGGAGCGGTAGATGAGATTTTATTGTGTTACTGAAAACCTTATCTAATTAGTCTTATTTATATTGAGCGATAATTTATTCTCTTGAATCCACTCAAATACCAACTGAAGTTCGTTATTCAAAGAATTCTAGCAATACATAAGGATCTGCGAGCAGAAGAAAGACATCAGAGAGCGTGAGTTCCGGAAGTCATTGATACATAACATGACTAAAAGAGAACTTAAATGGGAGCCCTATTCAACACAACAGCAAATCGAATTTGTTTCAGAGTCATGATTATTCACTGAAACAAATTGAGTCGACTGGTAAGATAACTTCTGAACCACTTTTAGTATTTAGTTTGTACAAAAATTCTTTAAGAAAAATCGTGATCTATTGTGCCAAAGGCCTTAGGGTAGTCCAGAAACAGACCGACAGTATGCGACTTTGTGTTTTTAGCTCTCACAACTTTCTCAACCAACAGTATATAGCATGGGTGGTTGCATTTTTTTTTTTCGGAACCCGAGCTGAATATCAGCTAAAATTTCACATTCAGTTAGAAATTTAATTAAAATCATAAACCATCTTCTCTGGTAATTTACAAAAGGAGGACAAAAGTGATATTGGTCATCATCTCTGCTTTTCTTGTAAATTGGTACTAAACTTTGGCAATTTTCATTTTAGTGGGCACAATACCTGAAAATAAGGGTAAATTCAAAATTTGAACTAATGGTGAAAGTATTTCATTTACAATACTTTTCATGAGATAATTAGAAATCCTATCATGACCTGAACTCTTCTTGGGGCTAAGCTTAAGGGAATTAGGGCAATTCCACGATAAAGTGGACATGACCATCACATTTTCAAAATAGTCAAATCTCATTCATTTTGGTATCATATGAGTTTTTCATATTTGACCATCTTGTTCAAAAATTACATCATTAACTTTGCTAAATATACGTGCATAAAATCAGCGTAACTAAATTTGACATAAATATCTGAAAAATATAATGATGTTAAATGAATGGAGCGTGAGAAAATGAAAAAGGAGGTAAAAACTTTGCCTTTGTTTTGAGAGTTTAAAGGGTGTGTACAGTTCTGGTCAAGGTGAGGATTTAGCTTTTAACGTTTTGCGAGATATTCTAAAACCACTCTATGAGATGTCAAAGAGCACGCAGTTCTAAGGGGTATCAAAAGTTTATTTGATGAAAATCGGTTTTGAAATGGCTGAGATATCCAGAAACAAGGTGAAACAAAGAGATCCTAATAAAGTTGTGGCATGTCGCCTTTTATTATTAGCTCTTTTTGGATATCTCGGCCATTTGAAAACCAATTTTCATCAAATAAACGTTGAATCCTTCTTAAAATTACATGCTCTTTCATATTTCATAAGAGGCTTTTCATTATCTCACTTAGGAATGTTCAAAACATGAATCCCCACCTCAACCAGTACTGTACAGTCCCTTTAAGGGTTGAACATCATTACCAAATCATCAAAGTGCAAGATTTTCTATGTGTTAAGTTTCAGCGAACATCGCAATTTTTAATACGATCATCAATAATGTCACGGTGTTACGGTAAAAAAACTGATGTCTTTAGTATTGTTTGAAAAATTACAAACACAAAAGGGTTTATTTTGATAGCGCAAATCATGACCACATGCAGCTACCATAATACAAGTACTGAAATAATAATAATAATAATAATAATAGTGGCTACTTGTATAGCGCACAGGTCCACTTTTCAGTGCTCATGGCGCTTCAAAAATGAAAAAATATCATATATTTACATGCATATACATATTCAAACATTTCAACAAAGAAAAAAAAATGGTAAACAAAAGCAAATATATACCAAATAAAGAATACAACATATATCAATTAAAAATACAATATTAATCCAATATTAATGACATACAGCAATTACAATCCTCAGTATGAAAGGAACAGATAAGTTTTAAGTTTGGATTTGAATGACTCTGTAGATGACAGTTCCCTTAACTGAAGAGGTAACTGATTCCACAATTTTGGTCCCATAACGGAAAAAGCACGATCACCATACCCATGTTTTACTCTGGGTGTTTGGAGTAAGAATGCATCTGATGATGAACGTAGCCTTCGCGTCGGATTGTATTTTTGAACAGAATTACTTATGTATATTGGGGAAAAAGAATGAACTGAATGATGTACTAATAACAGAATCTTGACAGGTAACCAATGTAAGGAACGGAGAACTGGTGACATGGAATCAAACTTATTAGTAAAAGTTAACAATCGGGCAGCAGAATTTTGCAACCGTTGAAGTTTTGTGACATCTTTTTTTGAAAGATTACACAACAATGAATTCGAAAAATCCAACCGAGAAGAAATCAAAGCATGAATAAGTATCTCAGCTGCAGATTTAGACAAATATTTCCTTATGAAACTTAAATTACGCAACTGATATCGAACATTCCGCTGAATATGAGTTACATGACTTCGAAATAACATTTCCTGATCAAATATGACACCTAAATTACGGGCTGTTTTCGACGGAGTAATGCAAGTGCTACCGATGTTGACATGACATGACTGATAATCAACTTTGCTTAACATATGCTTTGATCCCAATAACAGAAACTCAGATTTATCATCATTTAGTTTAAGGCCATTGGATGTAAGCCAAATTTTCAGGTCTTGCAAACATGCTTCGAGTTTTACAATGGCGGATGACAATGAAGACACAGTGGGTTTAAAAGACAAATAAAGTTGTATATCATCCGCATAACAATGATAACTAATACAATGCTTGCGAAATACTTCACTAATTGGTTGCATATACAGAGAAAAAAGCAGCGGGCCTCCAACAGAACCTTGAGGTACACCAAACTTTGTCATAGTTTTACAAGAGGTAGAATCACCAATTCTGACATAATGAGATCGATCACATAAGTAGGATATAAACCAATCAAGAACAGTTCCTTTGATGCCCAAATATCTCAATCGTTGAATCAGAATAGCATGGTCGACTGTGTCAAAAGCTGAGCTCATATCAAGCATGATAAGAGCAGTGATGTTACCACTATCTAATTCTCTGAACACAATATCTGATAAGTTGACTAACAGTGTTTCTACACTATGACCAGGCTTGTACGCAGATTGAAATAAATCAAGCAATTCATTATCTTGCAGATACATTGTCAGTTGTGAGAAAACAATCTTTTCGAGCAATTTACTCTGTTCACAATTCACTGCTTTATAACTTCACTCGTTGTGATACATGACAGACTACTGTTCCAAATATCGGCTGCTGTCCATGGAGACAGTTTATGTGTGTTTTCTATCAAACCAACAAACTCCACAGTATACTATACAATCTGATTTACTCAGTCAGTTGGATAACATATAAACTTCATCATATCTCTTTTAACACTCTTTTGCATTATTATACCAGCCACAGTTCAATAATAACATTACCCTTTTTCACCGCACAATACAAAATTGACACTTTCGGCTCAATTTCAACAGACTCTTCTTGTTGGCCAGTATAATATTGGAGAACATTATGATACCTGTGCTAATCGTATATTGTGTGCATTAGCTGTTGCTACAAAATAAATTGTACTGTGCAAAACCTTCTTATGCACGGTTTTATACCGGGGTGTCTGATGCAGAGCAGTCAAATAATTTCAGAGATGTATGCGTCAACTGCATATCTTACCTCACACTCAGCATACATAATGTGTGTAATACTGTAGCTTTCCAATATACCTCCTAGCATACAATGTATATAACGATGAATTCATTGCAAAATTACATTCTGATTAACCCACATATAATAGAGATAACATGGGCTGTTTACACCTCTATTTCTACTCAGTAGGGCATCTGCTGAGGTAATCAGCCCCGACATTCTCTGAGCCTTTGATTACCTGTACACGATACTGATAGGCCTGCAGTGCAAGCGCCCAGCGCATGACTCTTGGATTTTGCATTCGCGCGTGTGTTAGATGAGCAAGCGGGTAGTGGTCAGTTTGCAGCTGGAATGCTCGGCCATACAAAAAGTACGAGGACTTTCTGACCGCCCACGCAAGAGCTGGACACTCGCGCTCAGCGATTGGGTACACGCGCTCGCGTTTTAGCAGTTTTCGAGAAGCGTTTCGAGAAGAAGTTTTCGATGGCGTGCTCGATGATGTCGGTCCGTCCCGGGACATCGTTCATGACGTCCGAGAACTCCAGCAGGAGAGTCTTTACCTCCCTCATCTTCTCCTCATCTAGCTCGTCGTTGCACTTCACGTCATGCACGCCTTCCGACGCTTCGATGGAGGGAAATGAGATGGGCACCGATCCGTCATCATCTACCTGGTCGTCCACGACACTGACGTAGTTCGCCTCCAGTTGTCCCTGGTTTTCGCTCTCGACATCGTTGACTTTCTCGTCGTCTCTCCCAATGTACCGTTTTAGGAGATTGGCGTGGTAGGTCCTTTCCTTACCGTTCACTAGCAATCGGTAATCGTCTCTGGCAATTCGCTGCACGATTTCGAATGGACCTCGCCATTGCATTTGCAGCTTATTCCGCGTCGTCGGTAACAGGAGTAGCACTTTGTCGCCGCACTCGAAGCGTCTCTCCTTCGTCTTCACGTCGAAGTGTTTCTTGTACTTCCTTGATGCTTTGGACAGCTCCTCTTTGGCGAGTTCACACGTCTGTTCGAGTCGGTTTTGGAGATCGATGACGTACTGGTACGTAGTCTTCGTTTCCTCCTCAGGGATCTCCTTAGTCCACAGCTCTTTCAGTACTGTCATGGGTCCTCTCACCACTCTGCCATACATGAGTTCGAAAGGAGAAAAGCCAAGGCTTTCGTGAGGCACCTCTCGATATGCGAAGAGAAGAGCTGGCAGGAAGCGGTCCCAATCACGAGGTCGCTCCTGGCACATTCTCCTCAACATCTGTTTCAACGTGCCGTTGAATCTCTCGCAGGCGCCGTTCGCCATCGGGTGGTATGGTGTCGTGTGAAATTGTTTCACTCCCAGGAGTTGAGCTGCTTCTTTCATCACACCTGAAACGAATTGAGTGCCGTTATCAGAGAGTATCTCATTAGGAATGCCTAACCTCGAGAATACTTCAACTAACGCCTCTGCTACCCGTTCTGCTTCGATTCGTGGTAACGCTACCGCCTCTGGGTATCTAGTTGCAAGATCGATTATCGTCAAGATATATCGATTCCCTCTCTCGGTGATCGGTTCAAGTGGTCCGATCAAATCGACCGCCACTCTACGGAAACATGTATCAATCAAAGGGGGGATGGTCAGGGGTACTTTCCCTATCTTACCCTTTGGCGTGGTGCGTTGACATGAATCGCATGATGCACAGTAACGCTTGACATCGGCTTGAATCCCTGGCCAATAGAAGTGGGCGAGAATCCGGTCAGCCGTCTTCTTCGTCTGCAGGTGACCTGCTAGAGGGGAGTCGTGAGCTAGTCGGAGTACTTCACTGCGATACGGCTGGGGCACCACTAGCTGCGTGAATGTCTTTCCTCTCTCGACGTAGGGAGACCTGTATTCACGGAAGAGAAGATTGTCACGACAAAAATATCTGACCTCACTTCCTTTCCCTACAGCCTTAGCCTCACCTTTCTCCGCCAACTTTCGAAGTTTCTCCAGCGTAGCATCTCGTGCCTGCTCTCTGATCATCTCCTCCCTGGTTGCAGTGATCGTCGGCTGGTCTGCTGATCCTAGTCTCTTCCACGGCCGTTCCTTCGATTTCCTCATGCCTCTTGTCTCTACTGCTGCACTTTCGTTGGTTGTAGGTAGGGGTGTTGGTAACTGCTTCACACTCTCGTCAGTGTGGGGACGATCACGACTGTCGGAGGTCGTTGTGATGCCGTTCTGCGTTGTCCCTTTCGAAGACTCTGCTTCCGCGGACTCTGCCTCTGAACCGGAGGTCGTCATCTCGTCAGCTGACGGCTTCTCCCTAGCATCCTCTCCGCTCCATCCGATGTCCTCGTCGCCAGGCTGCCTAGCACCACTAACATTACCTATGATTAGATCGTAGATAGGATTCGTCATACATAAAGCATGTGTTGTTCCAACAAAGTATGGTGAATCGATTTCAACTTTTGCTAATGGCACTTTTCTCACAGTACCATCTATGAGCACACAAGTTTGAACCTCACCAGTCAGCTGAGACTCCTCTATCAGTTGACGTTTCACCACTACGGTGTTGCAACCAGTGTCTCTCAGCACCTTCACTCTTTTACCGTTTAACATACCTTCACATGTCGGCATGTCTGTGCCTACGTTACACCCACCACTAAGAAGGGGTAACTCGTGACCACACATCAGTTTAACAGAAGGTGTGCCACAAATATTCCCTCTCTCGTGAGCATCATGAGTAGGGCATACTCCTACCACACATGTTGCCCCCGTCTGTTTTGACTTTGGCACATACTGCTTGCTAGTTACTTTCGACTGGTCAGTTTTACGGTCTGGACACTTAGAAGCAAAATGTCCTTGCTTACCACAGACAAAGCAACCCTGGTTGTCACGTGACGTGGCGCCCCCTTTCTTTGCTTGGCTTGCTTCGTTGCCCTGGTTACGAGACTTATTATCGTCGCGTGCGCGTTTACCGGAGCCGCCATGCCCGTGTGCGTCCCGATACCGATCTGCGATATCTGCCATCTCTTTCACCGATCGTGGGTTTCTCTCACGAATGAAAACAGATAATCCACGATCACAACATTCGAGCAGCTGTTCACGCACCGTTAGCTCTAGTAGCCCTTCATAGGACTTACTTGTACCCGACATCTCTACCCATCTAGTAGCATATCCGGTTATGCGCGTTGCAAATTGCCCAAATGATTCGCCCATTTTCTGCCGCGCCTCTCGAAAACGTTTGCGAAAGCCTTCTTCAGTTAGCGCAAACTGCCGCAAGAGTGTATCTTTCAGACTTTCATAGTCGTCGGCTTCATTTGCCGGTAAGAGAGAATAAACTTCTAAAGCGCGCCCGGTCAAAAGGTTCCCCAATGCAGGAGCCCAGCATTCCTCTGGCCACTGACTTTGTTTTGCATATCTCTCAAAGCGCAACAGATAAGCGTCCAAATCGTCAGAGTCAGCGCGAAACGCCGGCAAGCTTGGTAAGCTACTCCTTACACTATTTGTTCCCTTCACATTGACACTCCTATATTGAGCTATTTCTAACTCAATCCTCTTTTGCTTGGTTATTTCTTCCCTCTGTACCTGTCTTTCATCTCTTTCTAACTTTTCATCTCGTCTCTTTTCTTCGAGATACTTGTCTCTTTCAGTGCGGGCAAACTCCACTAGTTCTGCACCTTGCAGTCCACAATCTTTACCTAACTGTACGTACTTCTCTAATTCCATTGTGATATCTTATACACACAACATGAGGTTAAATGAATCACGTCTCAAATTCTTGTATGAATAATCCCTGCCAAGTTCTCTCCCGGACAAGCCCCCAATTGTCACAGAATTTGCCCGGTTTCCATCCTTATATATGGAAATAAACGGAACAAAGAAATTTTCATAACCTCTGAGAACTGTTGGTAGGCTGTAACTCATACAAGATGAAACGGAGGAAACCATGTGCATTCAGTTAACTCACATATTTTAATTGTCTATAACTGACTATTGGTTTTACAGCAAATTATAAAAAGAGAACAAACGAACATAAATTATTCCTGCTCAGTGGCTTTCTGGCTCTTAGGAGTTTATGTTTAACTTAAATTGGACTTATTTCACCTCGAATGGCTGTCACGGGTGTACGTTGCGTGACGATGGCTTATGACGACGATGTATGACGATGACAATGCAGGTCGATGACGATGTCGGTCGACGACGGGGCCCCGTTACGCTGGTGCTGGTATGGACTGTCGCGTGGTCTGTCGTAGCAACTCTTCGCGATTGCCGTTCGCGTGGTCGCTCTCCCGACGGACGTCTTAGCGGTGTCTCCTCAGCATCCAGGAATGAAGTTCAGTCGACAGTCTATGCTCCCTTACAGCCTCGGAGCTGGTCGACAGTCAACGACGCCTTTATGCAACTGCCTCTTGCAGTGTCAGTGGGCCCTTGACCCTTCGGGAAACCCGGAAACCCTTCAAATATCAAAATATTCAGATCACTTACAGCCAGAGCACTTGAGCACATTCATATTATCCTAATCAACGTTCAAATTACCTCATTATAAATATACAAATGTATCTCAGCTCATGCAACCATAAATAACAACCATAGCACTACCGTGGCTCTACCGGGAGCGGTCTGGAATTTCTTCTATTGAAATGCTCATGCAACCATAAATAACAACACATAGCACTACCGTGGCTCTACCGGGAGCGGTCTGGAATTTCTTCTATTGAAATGCTAAACAGTTTGCATCAATTTACATGCTTAAGTGCTAATTTACAAATTCCATGCAAATTGACCTCAGTGGAGGAGAGCGCCTGTCACTCCACTCGTGACATATGTTATCCAACTGACTGAGTAAATCAGATTGTATAGTATACTGTGGAGTTTGTTGGTTTGATAGAAAACACACATAAACTGTCTCCATGGACAGCAGCCGATATTTGGAACAGTAGTCTGTCATGTATCACAACGAGTGAAGTTATAAAGCAGTGAATTGTTATAAGGAGTATAATGTTTTTGATTTAGAAGAGTAATGGTGAGAAAGTACTTACCTGTTACAGACATTGGATTTTAATTAGAGAGATGAGGCTATTGTTTCAGAGCGACTGTCATCTTAAATGGGGGGTTATTTGTGACAAAGGTAAATTTGAAATTGGACGGTAATTTTTTAAACACTCCTGATCTAAGCCTGCTTTTTTCAAAGTTGGATGAATAACTGCTTTTTTACACACCTGTGGAACTACACCTAATCTCAGGCTAGCATTTATGATTCTTGTGATAACGGGTGCTAAAACTCTGCCACACTTCTTAACCAAATCTGTTGGGATTGGATCAAGTTCACATGATTTGTTAGGTGAGTTCTTAATAAGCTTTTCTATCTAATTAACAGTGACAGACTGAAACTCACTCAATTCTGACTTGACTTCACATACAATGTCATTTGGCTGTTCACAACGAGTTGGGAAACTCCGTAGGATTGCCACAATTTTATCAATGAAATATTGATTAAAACAATTGGCTAACTCAACCTGATCACCATGAGTGAGGTGTTCTGGCAAAGGAGATCGCTGTTTTCGGTAAAGTAAAGCATTAACAACTTTGTACAACTTCTTTGTATCTTTCCCACAATCCGTAACCTTTTTTGAATGATATTGTAACTTAGCATCTTTAATCAAGGCATTTACACATCGCCTTTGTGCATGATACATCTGCTTGTGAATCTCCAGTTTTGTGGATCTTGACTTCCTTTCTAACTGTCTACGAAGCAGTTTTGCTTGAGCTATTTCTTGGGTATACCATTCCGTATTGGGGTGTATTGTGACCTTGATTCGTTTCTCAGGTGCCAACTTATCAAGGGTGGCAGTGAGTAAGGTGTTATACAAATTCACTTCATCATCAACATTATTAATTTGAGGTTCAGCTGATAAAATGATGGTAACTCATTTCGTTAATTGATAAAAGCTGATTAAAATGTGTCACAGTGTTACAGTAACTGTAACACCGTGACTATAACACCGTGATTTGCATTGCAATAACACAGGACACATACCGGATTACACATGATAATTAACTGTTGAAGTGACCATCTGATTTCTGTCACATTTACTCAAAAGATAGAGGTTTTTCAATGATTGTTCATAACAGATGGGTCAAGCTATATCCAAAAAGATTATCACTTGTATTTGTTGCAAGCATCATGCAATTTTAACCCTTTCTGTGCCAAAAATCGAGAACTGTGTTTACAATGCAGTGGGGGTTGATATGCCAATGAACACTCAGAGCACGTGGTGGGTTAAAATGGAAGCAGTCCACTCACAGTGTGCCACCTACCCGATTCTTAACTATCCAGAGCAAACATTTCTGAAGGTTTTGGACTTTTAATTACGGTAAAGGCAACAGTTTCAGTTGAGTTAATAACTTTTGTTTAATATTTTATCATATAATTGATCATTTTATCATATGGTTTGACTCTTCTTTAGTAGACTCAAATGTGTTGCTAACATGATAAACAGTTTGAAGTCTTGCTGCAACTTCCCTGGTATCCTAAAGAATTCTTAGGGCATACTGAAGCTAGATCGATATGTCCACCAAAAGTTAATCTCACTGGAATACTATTTTCCTATGCATGGTGCTGTGCACAATCTTACAAGTTTCACCATTAAGAGAGCCACACTCACTAGGATGTATGTGTATGAGTGAGAATTTGCATCGTAATCATTTTTATGTACATGTTCATTTTCCAGTATATCTTTGAAAAAGAATAATAATTATGGTACATTTTGTACCACGCAAATTGCTTGAATGATTCTTTTTATTGCTACTGAAATTGCTAAGTGAGTTCACCTGGCTTTGTGACCAAAGGTATTAAAATAAAAGTTTCAAATTTGTATGTCATCTCTAAATATATACAAATTGGTCTTTTAAAGAGTTGTTGTAGACCTTAAAAGTTCACTCAGAAACATTTAACAAACTTTCAATAATGATATAGTGAATTATGTCTCAAAACATAAAGTATATTTTACTAAAAGAGCTGTGTTTCTGACTGTACCGAGTACAAACGTATATGACATGTCACGGCGTTACAGTGCAAAGTTTTTCTTTGGGCAGTTCCGCGGTAACGGAATTACAAATCACAGAATTTTGGCTCATATTCTTTCACGCTGTATACTGGATTGATTACTTTGCCTTCTCTTGATACATTTAAAAGATGCAGAGGTACTTACACTGTCACCCCAAATACAAATTTGTTAAATGTTCTCACTTGGTTGGTTACAAAGGAGGTCTATGTGCGATGGCAACGGAATTACCAGAAAATTGAGTCACAACTTCAACTCTGACTTTGGGAGTTGTTTCTCTGAAATCTACAACACATACAAATAGGTTGTTGTCTGATTTCATCTTTGATTGTGTCAACTTCAATTTACTTGTATTGTTTTTCAAATATGTCATCACATTTTCCCAGCAGCAGGGTTTTTCCCTGTAAAGTCAGTGGTAACGAATTACACAAATGGTAACGGAATTACGCCTTCTGAAATACACTGGAAAAAATACACATTCTTGGTACTCATGTATTCTGAAATGTCTTGATAAAGATTGTTTATGCCTTTAGCTGTAATATAGCCACTGATTGAGTACTCTCTAGCCTTTGACCTTGAACTGCTACAAGTGTATAGGTGCCAGATGAGTTTTTATTGTCAAAAAACAAAATTTTCATGCTAACGACTGTGATTTGAAGTTGTAACTATAATGTCAATCAAGATCTCGTAACTTGTAAGTACCACATCCATCAACATTTGTCTACTTTCAAGTTAAGAATTTCACACTCTGCAGGTAAATGACATGTGATACACATGGTAACGGAATTACGCTAGAATAGCCCTACACAAGTACAATTCTATAAATCCAGTCAACAATACTCAAATTTTCTTGTATTTCTTTTGTTGACATCATGCAAGGCAGATTTCTCTGTTTTCTTCTTCCTAAATATATGCTAATAATTGATAATATGTGTGAATTACTTACAAGTATTGTACATAGATAGTATGTGCGCATGCACAAGAAAATAACAAACTGTCCGGATTGACAATGAAATTAAATCATAAAGTGCCAATTTACAGTGCAAGAGCACAGTGTGCAGCCCCATCATTGAACACAATGTTTAATATTAAGGATGAACACAAAGGATGCTTGAAACTTTTGATTTGTTAAGTGAAAAGATGCAGTTGTGGTTTAATGACAAATGTAACAAATTATAATTCAATCATAAATTTAAAAGAAAATTTTCTTATATGATAATGCTACGTCGCCAGTGCTCAATTGTTATTATATATGTTGTGGCTTTTATTAATCACTAAAAACTTGTGACATTTTACTAATAGCTGAAGTTGCCCCCTAGTATATGATGTAGTGCATAATTTGATAATTCCCTTACAGTGTAAGTCCCACCAAAATGAAATTAACTAAACTAAAATGAAATAGAATACAGGAAAATAACTTTAACAAACTACAACTTTTTGAACCATTAGATGAGTCCACCAAATTCTGTTAATTCATAAAAAGGTAAGAGGGCCTCTTTTATCCATCTGCAACTCACTGAGTTAGAGCCAGATTAATCAACCTGTGAACAATGTTAGTATTTACTTCTGACCACACAAAATTTCCAAATGACGTCTTCAGAAACACGACAGTGATTTGTTCATTGACTGTAATCATGACTTGGCCTATACATTTCCTGTCTCTGTCTTTCTTCTTTGACTGTGTTTATTTTCTCATCCTGAGTGTTGCCATATACAATATTTACTCACAAGAAGTGTGCGTCTTCTCTTTTGCAGTAAGTTGTATTTTGACGGCCTGAAAGCAAATGATAAAATACACTGTAATGGCACTTGTATGAAAGGAAACTGGCTTGTACAGCAAATGGTAACATGAAGAGTAAAGGTAGGAGCAGAAGCCCATTGACTTTGATGTTTAAAATCTTCTTAGGACGGGAAAGTATAGGCCTAAATGTTATATTTTAGAGCTGTATCACAATTACTGACTGAGTAAATGTTCATCACACATGGTGTTTTTGTCTTTATTCCTTTTAAAAAGAAAGGATTGAAGAACAAATTTCAAAGGATAGCAGATGCTCTGTATCAAATGGGCATGAAAATCAAAATACATGTCTCTTTGGAGGAAAGATCTAAGAAACAGATGAAAGAAGGTCATAGTCAAATACTTACAACCATTAAAGATAAAGGACTTGAGGATGAAAACAGGACATGTTCAATAAAAGGTCAGACTATTGAGTTGGTGATAATAAAGCCTTTAGCATACAGACAGATCAAAGGTGTCACATTCAGTGGGCGTCCCGTGTCAAATAATGACTTCTATCGCATTGTGTATGATCCTTCTCATTCTTGATCTTTCCTCACAAAAATTGTCATATTCATTTCTGTCTGTCAGTAGCAGTGCTCTCTTTTCCTTTTAAAGAAATCTAATGTCCTTCCTCTTCTTTCTAACCTTTGTTCAATTTATGCTGCATCACACCCATTCCATAGTCCCTCATCACTATACTTAGATTTTGTATGAAACCATGAGACTTTTTAGCAAGAAAATATACATTGATATCTCAGAATTCATTATGATTTTTAACATTTGAGAATGAGTATTACGTATCTGTAGCAAACCTTATAAAGTTATCAGTTAGCACAGTCTCCATGTAGTTCGTGTACATGAGAACAGGTGAAAGAAGGGTGGAGACTTTCAGCACAAGAAGTCTTGTCAAGCGTGTACCCTGATGGCAGGACTCACTGTCAGAGACATCCAGCTATGCTGAGTCACGTCAGTGTAACATACCATATATTTCAACTTTCACTCCTTTACAGCCAATCACTAACACTGTTAAGCTCAATGATAATGCCCTGAAGCTATTTCATGAACAGTTAATATATTATACATATTGGCACGAAAGTAGATTATGTCATTCTCCTCCATATTAGATGTGTCTGTAATTCCGTTACCATGTAATTCCGTTACCACGATTACAGAAGAACTGAAGGAGATATTTCACAAAATGTTTTGTGAGTTTTCAGGGAGTCACATGTAGAGAAAAAAAATACAAGGGGAGAAAAAATCAGTGATTAGTTTGTTCAGGAGAAAACTTTTTTTTTCAGTTTTATAGTAACGGAATTACGTCAATTTGTCAGTAGATTTTGAAAATTTCTCAAAAAAATATAATGAGAGTGACTGAATGCTTCATTAAATGTGATTGTTGAAGCATAAGAAGAAAGATGTGGAAGTATGGATAAAGCAGGGAGATATTTAAGTTGTTTCATTTTAAGTTTTCATTTAATTTTGTAACATTTATACAATAAATAGTCTTCCAACTTTAAAAGTGTGTACAACAAAAACGAGGAAAGTTATTGGAAAAAGGGTTTTTTTGTATCCGTAAATACAACAATCCGTCTCTACGGGAAACTTAAATTTCTGAGCATTTACTTAACTTTGAATTTTGCTGTTTTTTGCCCTTCCCATACGGAATTGCCCCTTTACTTTGTTTTTGTTAATCTGTTATGATTTCAGTAATTTTCTGTTTTATCTGGAAGTGTTGTACTGTGATGTCAAACATTCATCATGAATCATCAATTCATTCTACCTAATGGAGAAACACTATGAGCTGAAAGTATAAGACAACAGGATTCTCCATAGGTTTTCTATACACGTTTCAGAGGTCACGGTGTTACAGTCACGGTGCACTTATTTAAAATCTATGTCATAGTTTTCCTGTCAATTGATTCTTCAATCAAATTTTACTTCAATATTATCATTGAGTCTCTAGTACATCCAATGAACAGATCCACTTATCAAAATGTTCATTAACTTCACAGAGTTTTGTCAGTAAACAAAGTGCACAAAAACTCATGTCCATTTTGCGTCACGGTGTTACAGTGGTAATTAATCATGCATATTACTCATTTACCACAGCAGTTTTTCTTCCTTTCTTTTGTTTTCAAAATTGCTTATGATGATATGCATAGATACACAATAAAAATTTTTTCTCAAGTGTTACAGTGTGATTATTATTTACATTTTATGAGTGAAATTATACTCAAAAGTGTCACGGTGTTATCGTGGAATTGCCCATTAACAATATCTAAGACATCTGCTTGAAGTGCTGGGAGAAGAAAAAAATAAAGATTGAGGATCGGAATCGATTAGATATGAATGAAAGAGTATATGTACAGATGAAATATTGCGGGCCAGATTCGGACCAATAATAATTATATATATATATATATGTATTTATGTACATATATATATAAATATATATATATTATATATATATATATATATATATATATATATATATATATATATGTTATATATATATATATATATATATATATATAAAGAATTAAATGCTTCCGCAATATCCCCACCATCTGTTTAATGCTTGCCTTCACAGAGAATGTTTTCAATAATACCCTTATTGACATGTTTATGAATAACACTATTTGTAAATGCCAAGTAGATTTTGCGTCTGCCTTATGCTGTTCAAACAGAGAACAAAAAAAAAAAAAAAATCCTCTTTCTCTTTACGCAATAGGGATGTAAGAGTATTCCCATATTTAATGTAATTTGATTTAACACAAACATCTAATATGGAATAAATGAGATAACCTACTTTCATGTCAATATCTATGTGAAGTGTTCATAAAATAGTTTCAGGGCATTATCCTTGAACTTAATGGTGTTAATGATTGGCAGTAAAGGAGTGAAAGTTGACATATTACATGTACACTGACATGACTCGGCATTGCTGGATGCCTCTGACAGTGAGTCTTGACATCAGGGTAAATGCCGGACAAGACTACTTGTGCTTGAAGTCTCCTCCCTACTTTCACCTTTTGCCATGTACAAGAACTACATGGAGGCTGTGCTACTGATGATGAAGGTATTCTCAAATGTTGAAAATCATACTGAGTTCTGAGATATGAATGTACATTGTATATTCTTGCTAAAAGAGTCGTGGTTTATTACAAAATCTGTATAGTGCTGAGGGACTATTGGATGTGTGTGGTGCAGCATAAATTGAACAAAGATAGAAAGAAGAGAAATGACATAGAATGTCTTTAAAAATAAAAGAGAGCAAAGCTACTTACAGAGAAATGAGCAGGATTTTTTTTTTTTTTTTGTGAGGAGAGATCAAGTATTTAAGAGCAGAATCATAATGTGCAAAAGTCATAAATTGAAACGGGATGCCCAGTGAATGTGACACCTTTTATCTTTCTGTATGCTAAAGACTTTATTAAGGCTAAGTCGATAGTCTGATATTTTGTTGAACATGTCCTGTTTTCATCCTCACGTTCTTTATCTTTAATGGTAAGTGTATGACTATGACCTTCTTTTATTTGTCTTTTAGATCTTTCCTCCAGAGAGACACTTATTTTGATTTTCATGCCCCTTTGATGCAGAGCATCTGCTACCCTTTGAAATTTGTTTCTATAATCCTTTCTTTTTAAAAGGAATAAAGACAAAAACACCATTTGTGATGAACATTGTACTCTAAAATCTTTTTTTTTTATACAGCTTTAAAACATAACATCTAGGCTTATATTTCCCATTTTTAGAAGATCTTATAAATAAAGTCAATGCGTCTCTGCTTCTACCTTTCTGTACGTTACCACTTGCTGTACAATCCAGTTTCTTTAGTGTCATTACTGTGTATTGTATCATTTGCTTTCACACAGTCAAAATACCACTTGCTACAAAAGAGATGATGCACACTTCTTGCAAGTGAATATACATGTATGGCAAGAGAAAATTGTCAAAGTCAAGAAGAAAGACAGAGACAGGAGAATTGTCGGAAATTTATAGGCCAAGTCATGGATACAGTCAATGATTAAATCACTGTCATATTTCTGAAGGCGTAATTTGGAAAATATTGTATATGTTCAGAAGTAAATGTAAATACATTGTTCACAGCTTGAATAATCTGGCTCTAACTCAGTGAGCTGCAGATGGATAAAAGAAGCCCTCTCCCCTTTAAAGATGAATTTACAGAATTCGGTGGACTCACTCTAATGGTTCAAAAAGTCAGAGTTTGTTGGGTAAAGTTATTTTACTGTTTTCTATTTTATTTTACTTTAGTTCATTTTATTTTTGTAGGCTGAAGCAGGACCTACATTGTAAAGTAGCTATCAAAGCATGCACTACATTGTATACCAATAGGCAACTTCAGCCATTAGTAAAATATCATTTTTAGTGATTAATATAAGCCACAACGAATTGATTGAGCACTGGTGCAGTAATAATAAGAAAACTTTCTTTTCAATTTAATATATGATTGAGTTGAAATTTGTTATGTTTGTCATTGAACCAGAAGTGCATCTTTTCACAAAAACGTTTCAAGCATCCTTTGTGTTCATCCTTAATATTACACATCGTGTTCAATGATAGGTCTGCACATGGTGCTCTGCCATTGTAAATTGGCACTTAATGATTTCGGTTTGAATTACATGATTGTCATGCACCAACAGAACACCCGTCAGCACCGACATAACATCTGTCATACACCGACAAAACATTCTTGGATCAGCACCGAATGACTACAGCTGTTCACGCCATGTTTGCCAACTCCAGCTCTCATGTCCCGAATGGACACTTTTATTCCACCCCACCCTGGTTTCACCAAGGCACATCACGGTTCTCCGTCACACCTCCCCCCACCCCCCCCCCCCCCAACAAGAGGAAAGTTATGAATGTAACTTTTCGACTACATGTATAAACACCTTCGTTGTAAGGGTTACTTTACTTATAATCACTGATTTTGAGCCATATCAGAATCAGTTAACTCCGGCATCAATTGTCCACTTTTAGAACAATATATGAAACTTGACAAGCCCCCTACAAAACATGTAAATACACATATCAACAGTCTACAGTAATACACATGTGAAACTGTTTTCAACGGGTGCACATACGAGTGCACAATAATCTGGAAAGATTACACCAAATGTAATCAATCATTTCTCCAGTAGTATCAATATTTTGACTGAGACTGTGCTTTCTGGTAGTCTCGACTTATCCTCACATGTAACTTCAGGCATGAATAATATTTTTTTTTTTTTTGGTAACACATACACTTCATCTTTAAATGTGGAAACCAACGACATACACTTCCTGAAATTGTTCTGACTGTTGCAAAGATATGTCTGTTTTTCCAACACAAACTTTCACTGGAGTTTCACTGAATGTGGTAACAGCACACATTTCTTGATTATAACAAAATCGTATTTAAACACGTCAACACATGTGTACATCTACTCAATGTACATGCTAATACATCTTATACTTATGTCAACTCTGCGTCATACGTTAGCCAAAACAACAACAAAATCTTAACCACCGGACATTTCTTTTTGTCCCTTCACACATACTGTATGTATTGTCACGCGATAAGATGTAATATAATGTGCAAACTCTGGAAAATATCGAGATAATACTCGACACACAAATGTGACTGTCACTCTGTAACGAAATACATATACAGGTTATTAATTTACAGAAGTGACATCATATCTTGGTTTCTTTATGCCTCACTGTCACTCAAAACAACACAAATTCTTGTGTTTTAACACAAATCATTTGACATAAAACTAAAAATTTGGTCAACAGTTTTCCTGTGACTGCCCGGATGTGTTTTGCTATACTGTTTTTGCATTTGCTAGCATTAACTCGGTAACATATCGGTATACATACAAATCTGAATCCTTTGACTCTTTGGTACAATGAATGAAATCACAATACATGTAGAAGTGTGCAACTGAAGCACAACTTTCACTGTAATCTTACACACCACAAATGTTGTATCCTGGTTTCTGTAATGTTGGGTCTTCAAAATATCTTACAATGCATGGCGTGTAACACATCAAAAAATTTTTCAAGTGATGTCTCCTTATAAAGACAGAATATTGTGTACTAGTACTTTCTCATACTTCCTAGTATCACTCACATATACTGTTTTCGCTTAAAACAAACATGATTAACATAAATACAATTTCTTCCTTCACAGATCCTTGGGAAAGGAAGAAAACTGAACGAAAATACATAAACACATGTATACTTTGTCATATACAAAAAAAAATCAACATCAGTTTCTTGTCTGTTTTGAGTCCTGTTTGAAGTGTTCAGCTTGATGTAGGTTTCACTGTAGATTTGATATAATTATCGTTCGGCAATATTATCAGCGCGCACAGTTTCAAACTCGCGACAAAGCGTCTGCTAATTTGTTGTCCTTTCCTGCTATGTGCACAATTCTCAGTGGGTACGGTTGGAGAATCAAACTCCAACGGAAGAGACGCTGATTCTTGTGCTTGAAGCGTTCTAAGAATGTCAATGGGTTATGGTCAGTGTACAACACGACGTCTCTTCCACCGTCCAAATACCCTTCGAAATGTTGCACGGCTACAACGACACTGAGGCATTCCTTCTCCACAGTTGAATACTTTTGCTGATGGCGATTCAGTTTTTTGGAGAAGAAACACACGGGTTTGCTGTGTCCGTTGTCGTCATCCTGAAGTAGCACGGCTCCTACTCCTCGGTCACTAGCATCCGTAGCCAGCTGGAAGCTCCTCTCTAAGTTTGGTGCGATGAGCACGGGATCGTTCATGAGGACGGCCTTCAGCTTCTGGAACGCATCCTGGCAGCTCGCCGACCACTGGAACGTTGTACCCTTTTTCAACAGGTCCGTCAAGGGCACCACCAATTGACTGAAATTGGGGACGAATCTCCGGTAGAATCCGCACATTCCCAAAAAGCGCTGAAGCTCCCGTTTCGATGACGGCACTGGGAAGTCCACGATGGCTCGGACCTTGGCATCTCGTGGTGCGACGCTTCCTCGGCCTACCTTGTGACCTAGGTAAGTTACACAAGCTTTCCCGAACTCGCATTTGGCCAAATTCACCACGAGTCCTGCATGTGACAACCTCTGGAACAGCTCTCGAAGATGAGCAACATGCTCCTCCCACGTATTGCTGAAAACCAACACATCGTCTATATAGACAACACAGTTATCATGACCAGCAATAACTCGATTCATCATTGAAAAGTTGAAAAGTTGCGGGGGAATTTTTCATCCCGATAGGCATGACACGACACTGGTATAACCCGGAGGGCGTAACAAACGCCGAGATCTCTCTTGCATCCTCGTCTAATGGCACCTGCCAATACCCTTTCATCAAATCCAATTTGCTGACATACTCGGCACTTCCTACCCGATCAATACATTCCTCAATCAAAGGAAGCGGAAACGAATCAGTCTTGGTTATGGTATTGACCTTCCTGTAATCTATACAAAACCTGGACGTTCCGTCTGCCTTTGGGACTAGCACTACTGGGGAACTCCAGTTTGAGTTACTGGGCTCTATGATTCCATTTGCAAGCATGAAATCTATCTATCAACCTGTTCTCTCTTAGCAGGATGAATCCGATATGGATGCTGCTTTATGGGTGCATTTTCACCAACGTCTACTGTATGAACAGTGTCTTTCGCACAGCCCAATGTATCACTGCAAACCTCCGGAAATTCCTGGAAGATGTCGACAACATCTTGCCTCTCCGAATCTGACATATGACTGAGCAGTAACTCTGGATTTTCTAGTGCCTTTGAGTTCTCTACTTGCGGAATCATTCCTGACTTGAAACTCACACTCTGAGAATCTGGAGCATCATGTTCAAACTCTTCTGCACTTTTCTCAGCACTGTGTACGACACTCTCACTCACAACTGCACCTACGTCTTCTACACGTTCATGATATTTCTTCAACATATTAACGTGACACACTCTCTTGGTTTTTCTACGATCAGGCATGCTCACCACATAAGTCTCCTTCCCAAACTTCCTCTCTACTACATAGGGACCACTGAATTTAGCCTTCAATGCATCTCCTGGCAATGGAAATGCTTCTGCGTATCTCGTGGAAACATCCCTCACAGTCAATGATTACTGATATCCCGACTTGGACTTCGGCAATGGACCAACGCAGTCTACCATCACACGGCTAAATGGCTCCTCAAAAGCCAGAATAGGAATCAACGGCGCAGGTCTAATGGCATGTTGTGGTTTTCCTACCACTTGACATTTATGACACGTTCGACAAAATTCAGACACATCCTTTCTCATCTTGGGCCAGAAGAAATGAGTTCTAATTCTACACAAAGTCTTCTTGACACCCATGTGTCCGGCCATTGGAATTTCATGTGCAAGACGTAGAATTTCCTTTCGATACGGCGGAGGAACAACTATCTGGTCGACAACCGTCCAGTCCTCATCTGCGGGACGGTCAGGAGGACGCCATTTCCTCATCAAAACACCAGACTTTACATAGAAACATTCTGGCACTCCCTTCGCCTCATCTACAGTCAATGCACCTCTCTCAACTTCAACAACTCCTCATCTTCCATCTGTGCTTTGATTAAAGCTGGCTGACTGAACACACCTTCTTCCCAACTTTGTTCTCTTTCACCTTCACTAGTCACCTTTCCAAAGAATGTGTCACCAAGAGAAATTTCACTTTCAAACTCCTTTCTCTCACGCTCTGCTTCACTTGCTCGAAACCTGGTGATAGCACATCATGTTGGAAATACTTCTGGGAATTCATCGACCAGTTTTTCGCTTTCCTGCTCGTACACTGGGACTTCGGAAACCGGAAGGACACCCACTCGACCTCCTGCAAGGTCATTACCGAGCAAAAAGGAAATTCCATCCATGGGGAGAAATGGAACAATTCCCACAATCACTTCCCCTGAAATCAGTCCACTATCCAAATTCACTCGGAATAGAGGGACCACTTGCGTTCCTCCATTGACATCATGTATCAATACTTTTCTACCCGTGTTACATTCTATGGGCATACTCTTCACATCTCCTACCATGAGGGACTGTGTAGCTCCAGTATCACGAAGGATGACAACCGATACTCTAAATTTAGCAATGGTAACTGTACCCTTGGAAATGAAGTCCTTGTACTTTTCATCCACACGACCACTTGAACACGTATCTGTCATTTTTGAGACACTGCTTTTCACAACATTTGGATGACGCTGTTCATCACTTTCACTTGACTTAACAAAACCATTGGTGGCTGTCTGGTTCGGTTTCTCGTTTGTTTCAGCATTTGAACTGTTCTGTGGACGTGTGTCTGCATGGACTAAACCATGTGTTGCTCTTTGCTTTTGTTTTTCTTTTGCTTCATTTTGTTCCATCAATCGCCTACATTCAGACTTAATGTGACCTGTTTTCCCACAGAAAAAGCATCTCACTTCTTTGTATTGAGGCCGTGGCGATTTTGGGCGCTCTATCTGTGATTCAGTCTTTACTTTATCCCTGCGTTCACTATGACTACTGTGCCACTTTTGAGTATCAGGATTTCTCGACTGATCAAACTTCCTCTTTCCCTCAGGACTTTTTGTTTTCACCTTGTGTGTCAACTCATACTGGTCAGCGGTGACTGCTATACTCTTTACATCATGTACTCTTCGATCTTCCAAATATGTTCTCAGATATGGAGGTGTCGATTTCTTGAACTCCTCCATCAACACTATCTCTCTCAAATTTTCATAAGTGAGATCTACTTTCATTGATCGAACCCATCGATCAAACATGATTTCTTTTTCTCTATGAAACTCTACGTAGGTCTGTCCCGAACCTCTCCTGTATCCTCGAAACTTTTGTCTGTAGGCTTCTGGGACTAACTGATAGGCAAGACTGCTTCCTTAACTGTGTCATAGTTATTAGCCTCCTCATCAGAGAGAGCAGACACTACTGAATGTGCCTTGCCTGTGAGCTTTTGTTGTACTATCATAGACCAATATTTCTTCTCCCACTCCAAATTCCTGGCTATTCTCTCAAAGGAGAAAAAGAAAGAGTCTACATCCTCTTCATCAAAGCGGGGGACTGTGTTTGCCATTTTTGCAATGTTAGGCGTCTTTGGTCTCGACATAGTAACATTAGGCCTATCCCCTGGGACGCTACTGGCCTACGCCTGGGTCAACTCAATTTGACGTTCCATTAAAGATAATAAAAAGGTTTGGTACCTCAAAAGTTTCCCTGAATTTCCTTGTCTTGATTTGTGTTTCAGGTTAAAGTACGTTGTCTGTGAGAATTACTCGCCCCAAAGTGCTCTCATGTCTTAGTAATCATGCGATAATGAATAATGAATATTTATCATGGAAAGACCACGTCAGTTACGTCTGTACTAAAGTTTCTCGTAGTGTTGGTATCTTATCCAAGTTACGTCTCTATTTACCAAAAGAAACCTTAATTACTCTGTATAATGCCATAGTTATGCCTCATTTAATGTACTGTAATGTAGCTTGGGGAAATACTTATAAGACTCATATAGATAAGTTGATTGTTCTTCAGAAAAAAGCTGTAAGGTATATTACAAATTCAAACTATAGAAGTCCAAGTTTGCCATTATTTATTCAACTTCATATTTTGCCATTTGAAAAATTAGTTATCTTGAATTGCTTGATTTTTATGTTTAAGACACAAGGTGATCCGAAATCTTTCATGAAGGATGCCTTTGTGTTAAATTCTACCGTCCATGCTTATAATACGCGTAAAAGTAATATCATTCATCAATCCTTTGTTAGAACTCAAACTGCCCAAAATTCATTCGTATATGTTTGTATTAGAGAATGGTATAATTGGCCATTGAGAATTAGGTCAGCCTCAACACTATCCAACTTTAAATGTACATGTCGCATCTATCTTGAGGGAAATTTGTAAAACAAGAATTGATCAGGGAAGCTGATTTAAAAGTATAGTAAAATAGAAAGTATCTTTCTGCAATTTCATGTGAACTACATGTATGTGCATGAGCGTTTTTGTGACACGTGTTTGTGTGATCGAATGTATGTGTGTGTGTGTGTGCGTGTGTATGTGTGCTTGTGTTGCATCTGTCCTATGTAAATATGTTACTATTATACTTCTTGTTAATATGCTTAAACTTTAGTATGTTTTGTTTTATATTTTTATCCGGGACCCCTTTTTTACAAGCTCTGCTTCTTTTGGGGTCCCAAACCATTCATTATTCTTAATGCTGTATCCTTTTGTAAAATGTTAAATGTTTAATGAATTGGTTTAATAAAACTTGAAACTTAATGGTTCCGTACCAGAGCCGTCGTGGTACCGCGGTGAAAATTATAGTACAATGTATGTGTATATTGTACGAAACCACTGACTGCGACCAGCACCGTGCAGCCCCATACGCATAGCTAACAGCGACCAGCAGCCCCATACGCATAGCATAATGGGGCTTCGCATTGTAGCATTCAGGATCATGAAAGAATTAGTATCGCGGGTAACAGTCTATTTAAAATCCAAAAATTTCTTCAATTTGAAGACTTACCAACTAAGTTGAAGTATTGAAAACAGGCTTCGGACAACGTTTGGTTCTGCCAATAGTCCCTTTCTGTTCGAATTGACGACTGAATGTGACTCGGTCGAGAGGACCTTGAGAGAGCTACATACACTGAATACTACGGCCAGCGCATGCGCACACAAACATCTTATCCGTTCATGGATTTGAAATCTGTGTGTTGGATGCATGTGATGTGTTCTCGTGCACTGGCTGTAGTATTCAGTGTACGTAGTTCTCCCAAGGTCCTCTCGACCGAGTCACATTCAGTCATCAATTCGAACAGAAAGGGACTATTGGCAGACCCAATAGAGACCCAATAGAGACTACCAGAATCAATTATAATCGTTAACATAGTTCTCTGTGAAATCGATGCACTAGTTACTACGTCGGAACTATGATCGCGACCGACGTACTTTTCAACTCCGATTTCTCATTTTTCTTTCCTTTTCGGCTTTCTATTTCAATGAAAACTCTCCGATATGGTTCAATTTAGCATCTCCAAGAGCTGCACAAAATTTTATTGACAAACGGCGAAGCGAACGGTAGGTGTGCATTTCTACATGATTACCAAAATTTCTTTCTTTCTACATGAGTTGCAACCTCAGTTAATTGGGCTTCCACTAACGCTATCAATCTACCAAGAGTGACGTCTTTCACAAACTCTGCAGCATCGAACTTGGCTGCCATGATTATTCACATCTAGCTTTCCGACTAGATTTCAAGACTACGTCGCTACCGCAACTTCGTACGGTACACTCCACTGCGTACCGAACTACGAGAATAGTCTAAGCAATTCAGACCGAACAAACACTCGTATATCTCGAAGCCAATTTCCTCGTAAAGCCACATCTAACGTACGATGCTAATCCAAATAACCAGAAAGTGACACACTAATCTGATAAAATGACATAACGGAAACGATAATACGTACCCTTCCTTTCCAGCAATCAATGCTGCTACCCTGGTATTCAGCTAGCGAGAAGACCAGTAGAGCAGTACAAGTGCGCAAAACATACTCATCGCATCACTTCGCGAATCGCACTTCCATTCACAACCACTGCTAACGCAGCCCCATTACACATACCGTGCAATGTCACGCAGTATACAATACTGCTACGAACGAACGACGCTGTTACGTTCGCTACCCTGTGTACACATCTCACATGAGTGCGAACACTATACACATACCTCCAACGGGCATCAATGATTACAACGATGTACCAAACACCGAAATACTACCAAAAAACGACAGCTTGTTTGAATATTCATTTCCCGGACATGTTCCCCACATGTCATGCACCAACAGAACACTCGTCAGCACCGACGTAACATCTGTCATACACCGACAAAACATTCTTGGATCAGCACCGAATGACTACAGCTGTTCACGCCATGTTTGCCAACTCCAGCTCTCATGTCCCGAATGGACACTTTTATTCCACCCCACCCTGGTTTCACCAAGGCACATCACGGTTCTCCGTCACAATGATTGGCATATCAATCCGGACAGTTTTTCATTCTTTTCTTGTGCATGTGCACATTTAATATTTATGCAACTGAAAGGTGTCTTGCATGATATCAAGAAAAGAAATACAAGAAAACTTTATCAAAACATCTCAGAATACATGAGTACCAAAAAATTGTATTTTTTCAGTGTATTTCAGAAGGCGTAATTCCGTTACCAATGACTTTACAGGGAAAAGCCTGCTGCTAAGAAAATGTGATAAAATATTTGAAAAACCACCCAACTAAATTGAAGTTGACATAATCAATGATAAAATCAGAAAATAACCTATAGTGTATGTGTTAAGATTTCAGAGAAACTACTCCCAAAGTCATGGTAAAAGAACTTTGAGGCTCATTTTTCTGGTAATTCCGTTACCATCACAAATAGACCTCCTTTGTAACCCACTAAGTGGGAATATTTAACAAATTTGTATTTGGGGGTGATAGTGTGAGTACCTCTGCATCTTTTAAATGTATCAAGAAAAGGCAAAGTATTCAGTCCAGTGTACAGGGGGAATGAGTTTGAGCCTAAATTCTCTGATTTGTAATTCCGTTACCGCTTAATTGCCCCATAGTATAAAAAAAAAAAACCTAAAAAAAAAAACAAAAAAACACATGCTTAACTGTAACAGTCTGCTTAAGGTTTACCATAATTGAGCAAGTTTAAATTAAAGTCGCCCATTATATTATATGCGTTTGTTGCGGAAATAGGGGGATCTAAAATAATTTCTAAAGTTGAGATGAAATCAGAATGATTGCAGTTTGGGGCTTGCAGATTTCTCCTGTTAATACATTTTTACCATATGACATACTTATATCAATAAAAATAGTTTCAATATTGAATTAGACATATGATTCAACTGGGTTATCATTGCAAATTTCAAATCATTCTTCACAAAAAAATTCCACACCTCCACCTCGTTTACAATTCTATTATATGTGTATTACCGTCTAATTGTTCAGTTCAATTCAGTTCACTTTTTTTGTCCCCGCCGAACGAGTTCGAGCAGGGGACTATGAAACGGGCTCCGAACGTGTGTGTGTCCGTGTGTCCGTCCGTCCGTCCGTCTGTGCGTCCGTGTGTGATCAAAATGTTCAATTTGCTACTTCTCTGTCATTTATGAGCCAATTTTGATTCTGTTTGCTTTATATGATAGCACTACATGGGAGCTTTGAAACTTCTACACAGAATTTCAGTTGTGACCTTTGACATTTTGCTTCAAAATGCTACTCCTTCGCCATTTCTAACCCGATTTCGATTCCGTTTGCTTTATGTGATGGCACTAGGTGAGGGCTTCAAAACTTTTACACAGAATTTTGACCTTTGACTTCTTTGACCTTTGACCTTGATTTTTGACCTATATTGTACATTTTGCTACAAAATGCTACTCCTTCGCCATTTCTTACCCGATTTCGATTCCGTTTGCTTTATGTGATGGCACTAGGTGAGGGCTTCAAAACTTCAACACAGAATTTTGACCTTTGACTTCTTTGACCTTTGACCTTGATTTTTTACCTATATTGTACATTTTGCTTCAAAATGCTACTCCTTCGCCATTTCTAACCCGATTTCGATTCTGTTTGCTTTATGTGATGGCACTAGGTGAGGGCTTCAAAACTTCTACACAGAATTTTGACCTTTGACTTCTTTGACCTTTGACCTTGATTTTTTACCTATATTGTACATTTTGCTTCAAAATGCTACTCCTTCGCCATTTCTAACCCGATTTCGATTCTTTTTGCTTTATGTGATGACACTAGGTGAGGGCTTCAAAACTTCTACACAGAATTTTGACCTTTGACTTCTTTGACCTCTGACCTTGATTTTTTACCTATATTGTACATTTTGCTTCAAAATGCTACTCCTTCGCCATTTCTAACCCGATTTCGATTCCGTTTGCTTTATTTGATGGCACTAGGTGAGGACTTCAAAACGTCTACACAGAATTTTGACCTTTGACTTCTTTGACCTTTGACCTTGATCTTTTCACTTATATTGTACATTTTGCTACTGAATGCTACTTCCGGCGGGGACATATATTACGCACCGCGTAATTTCTCCTTTTCCGTGTTATTTCTGCATTTCAAAATCAATACAAATCAACAAATCAACAAAATACTTACATAGTCATTTGCAGAGCTAATATTCGTAACGTTTGGATCATTCATACATTTTTTTTCAAGAACGAATATATTGTATAAAAGGAAGCAATAGGAAATGATAAAAATGAAAATCGAAATGCAGGGGACCATCATCATAAGCTAAGCTTGACGAGGAAGATGGCTCCAGGTAAAGAGATACATAAAGAAAATCTTGCCACTCACTGAGTGGGGGGTAATTGTGCGAAGGGCACAATAAAGAGATACATAAAGAAAATCTTGCCACTCACTGAGTGGGAAGTAATTGAGCGAAGGGCGTGCGGTGCAGTGCGGTGTGCATTGTGCTGGGATAAATCTTGGTTTGTACGTCGAGTGTTATTTTGTGTATCAGTGTGATGAGGTGAATGTTACTTCAGTTATGGCCGTGAACTCATTGATTAGGGTGTTTGTTGACCAGGTGGTATGAATATTTATGTGTTAGAAGTATACTGGATTATGTGGGTGTTTTTTAGTTCTCTTTTGAAAATGTTAAACGACTACATTGTTTTAAATTAGGGGGTAAAGAATTCCAAATATCTGGTCCATTATGTTTTAATGATTTTTTAGCTAATGATTGTACTATGGGGAAGTGAAAGTTTTAGTCATCCAAGTTTCACATAATCCCCAAACTGAGAGTTTTACATTCAAGGTATCAAGGAATATTCGTAATTGGTCAAAATCTTTAATGAAACTCCTTATATTGTAGTGCATATCTGAGAAAGTATACTCCGCTCTAAAAGACTAAAGCTTTGCTATATGCATGTTGCGGTGAAATATAAGTAGATGTTCTTGGTTTAGGATGAAATGACACGTCGTGGTCATTGGGAATGAGGTCAAGATCAGGCATATGAAAATTAAGAGTATTAATGTCATCAAAACCATTACATATAATAGCTAACCTTTGTAACAGATATACATGGGTGAGATGCTAAGGTGGTACATGTAAAACATTGCTTGGAATCATCCTCAGAAATTTCAGTTTGGTCAACGAATTCGTTACAATGTGAAATACATGTGAAGCCGCACGATGTACTGGTATCGCATCGGTGACTTGGCAACATCAGAGCAGTAGTACAATGCATTCGACAATATGTGCACGTTGCAAAAGAGAAAGCATGAGAAAAAAGCAATGAACTTTCAATGAACTGATTCCTTGATTTCCAGAGAAATAGACGCAGTATAAGGAATACAATAGCTGTGAATACATGGGAATTTATAAAGAAGCCGAGGGCGAGAATATCAAAGTGAGGCAGTCCTCACACGCATTTTATTTTAAATGTTATTGTTGGTACCTCAAATGAACTACTTTCACCAAAAACAAACTTTCAAATCACCAGAAAAGCTCGTAATTTTTTGTTGAAAAAGTCTGAATCTGCATGGTGAATATGCTAATGAGCAAGTCTTGGCGGAGAGTCCGACGTCACCGAGGCACAACTCTTCCCAGCCGTGTTCTGCTCGTTATTCGTACGCTAATTGTTATGGTAATCTTCGGTCTGAACGCCAAATTCAGCTCGACGGAGTACTGTATACACAAAGAGATTTTCCCCAGAAAGTGGTTGGGAGGAGAAAAATCTCTTTGTGTGTACATAAGTGTGGTAAGAATTCGCGCGCGAGAGTGGTTTGTACGCAAAGTAGTATGCAACACGGACAGAAGCTAGGTCAAAACAATTCTCAGTTTGATTTCTTGTTCTGCTCCCAGTTTTGGACAAGCAAAAACAGCAAATTCAAAGTAATTAAGGAAATGCTCCGAAATTTGATTGTCCCGTTTAGATACATTGTTGTACTTACGAAAACAGAAAACACCTTTTCCAATATCTTTCAACGTGTTTTTTTTTTTTTTTGGTCGCATATATACTTTAACAGTAAGACTGTTTAGTGTATTTACCCAAGATTTAACAAGTGATGATTTAACCCGTTCATACTGAATTCTGAAATGCCCATAGACGTAAGGACGTTCCTCAGTTAAAGTGAAAGTCCATGTCATTTTTTTTTCAAACTTCCCACACCGAAACTCTGACACATCCGAAGCCCAATATGCAAATAAAACCAAAGGTTCATGTGCTTGTTTTTCTTCTACGGGACTTTGAATAAGATATGACAATCTGCGGTCCAGTGCCAAATTGATAGTGGAACACAATCAAGGCCATGATTGGCAAAACACAAAAATGCAATGGTAAATTTAAATCCCCATAATTCTTTCAAAATCCATTTCATTTTCTCGAAATTTGCAGGAATTGGAGAAAAAAGGTACCCAAAAGGAGGAAAAAGGTTTTAAAGTTGGGGTTAACAATCTCAATACCGCAAGCAGCGCCCTCACACGGCAGAAACCAGCAAAATCTCTCAAAACCTTGTCAGGAACATTTTCTGTTAGGGGTAGGATATAGGAGAGGGTTGATAAAACTTATGCTGTGCATTCAAAACCCATGTCATTTTTATGAAACGTGACCAAATTGTAGAAGAAGGGTTACTAAATGCAGAAAAACAAATGTAAAAATGGGTGGTTTGTACTCGTTTCTGTGCTAACAGCGCTCCTATGCGGTGGAAATCAATGCATATGACCCCCAAGTTGTGGTCATTAACCTATCCATAGGGATGCCCTGAACTGATGGATGCAAGAATCTCATGCTATGCATTCAAAACCCATGTCATTTTCACGAAACCTGACAGAATATTGTCGAAGAGGCTTACTGATTGTGTGCTCGTTCTTGTGCTGGGAGCACTTCCATATGACAGAAATCATGGGTATCTGGTCAATCCTGATTAGTTGGATGGGGTTCATGAATCTCACGCTGTTCATTCAAAACCCATGTCATATTCCCGAAATTTTACAAAATTTTAGAAGGGGTACAACACGCAGACAAGCAGTACAAATGGGTAGTTCTTGTGCTCGTTTTGGTGCCAGAAGCGCCCCATTAACACAGAAATCATCGCAAGACCCTAAAATCTGGTCAGGAACCTCTGCAGGGATGCCCTGATAGGGTGGGGTCATAAATCTTATGCTGTACAATCAACCCCCCCCCCCCACCCCGAAGAAAAAAAGGTCAAAATTGCAGTGATATGGTGTGAAAATATTCAGAGAGGAAGGTCCTTGTACGTTTTTGTCATTTTTTTAATTTCCCTTGGACAACCCACATGTGGATGCAAGTGTGGATACTCCTCACTGACATATTTGTTTTTGTTTCCCTTTCTTGCTGCGTGATACTGGAGGAAGAAGTGTAAAGATAGGGGAGTTTTGACATTTAATTAGTCTGTCCTCAAAAGGGGGAAAACCTTCACATAGCGTTGATTGTAGTTTGCATTTACTGGTTGTTGCAGTAGCTGCTTAGTTGTAAACAATGGCGATGTACCTTGAGTACCCCCATGGCACCCCAACCCCCTCTCCCCTAAAAAAAGGAAACAAGAACAAAATACAACAAAAAATGAAACAGTTGTGTTTAAGATTCGATGACAAGGTTTCAAAGCGGAGCAGAATAAGATTGATTTATATATATATATATATATATATATATATATATATATATAAACATGAGTATTATGAACATTTGGAATAGGACTAAAAAGAAGTTAAAGTTGTTTACTGAGTGTAGTAGAACGGTTAAGCCCTCAAAATCAGATGAATTGTGCAAAATTTGATTAAAGCGTGAAACTTTCACCAGTGTTAGTACATACCATAAGATTTATTTTAAGATCGGGAGGTAAGTCTGATTTGACCTCTGATGACCTCCAGAGAACAATGAACTTTAGATATCAGAATATTGATGTTTGGAGACATTTGTGAATGATAGATGTGGTTATGTTGCACTAATCATACATTTATACTACAGAGAAATCATTTTTTGATTCAACAGAGCATTGTCATGTCCTTGCCTTTGACCTCTGATGACCTCCAGAGGTCAATGAACTTTGAATACCAGAATATCGATGTTTTGAGACATTTATGAATGATATGTGGTTATGATGTACTTAACACGCATCTCTACTTCAGGGAAACCATTTTCTGACTCCACAGAGCATTGACAGGTTTAACCATTGACCTTTGATGACCTTTAGAAGTCAATGACCTCAAAATATCATAATATTGATCTGTGATGTCATTGGTTAATGGTAAACGTTATTAAGATGTACAAAACAAGCATATTTTTCTTACAATGAAATTGCCTTCATATTCTAAAGACCAGACAGGTTTCTGCCTTTGACCTCTGATGACCTTGAGAGGTCAATGACTTCAGAATATCAGAATATTGAACTATGGCATCGTAGGTTGGTGATAAACATGGTAAAGACGTACAAAACAAGCGTATTTGCTTTACAATGACATTGTCTTCATATTCCAAGGCACACAGACGAGTTTCTGCCTTTCCTCTGATGATCTCGAGAGGTCAATGACCTCAAAATATCAGAATAGTTTGGTATCATTGATTAAAGGGATACTACAGTATTGGTGGAGATGAGAATTGAGCTTTTAACTTTTTGAGAGATACCAAGAAAACACTTATGATATAGTACAGAGCATACAATTTCAAGAGGAATTCAGAGTTTATTTGATGAAAATCGGGTTTGGAATGACTGAAACATCCAAAAACAAAGTAAAACAAAGCGATAGTAATAAAGTGTGGGTCGCACACTTTATTAGAATCGCTCTCGAAGATGAAGTTTTTCAATTCTTAGAATCTGATGCATACGTATTGTGGAACATTTGGAAAATTATGAATCGCCAAAGTGTACCAAGTCTATATGGATGGGAACCCAGAAAGGGCAGCGTTGGAGAGGGTAGGGTATTCCACTCTCATTCGAGAAAGCTCCTGTCTTTTGAGAAATGAGACTCAACCATCTGGCACACATGCACTTTTCAAGGAATATCTCGAAATTTGTATCAGAGAGGTGTCGTAAGTCAGTCATCGATGGAGGGAGACAATTCAAGGGAAGACTGTGGGTGGAGGTATCCCCCTCCTACATTGTGGAACTTTTGCATTCTTTTGTTTTCAATTTAATGACCTCGTGCCACTCTGGGTTGAACTACCCTTTCAAAAAAAAAAAAAATGTCCATCCCCAAATGTGTAGCCATAATCAATGCACGGAGTGGAGGTTGATATAGCGAGAGAAAGGGTGTGAAAGGGGCTGTCCCCAACCCTTCCCATACGAGGGAACCTTTGCATTAAGAATAGAAATTAAGAAAAAAAAGTCATGTGTACACATTTATGGTGGAATATTTGGGATATTATCAGTAAAGGGAGTGCACTGAATCTTAGGGTAGAAACCGGTGCAGTTTTCTGTCTAAAAAGCAAAAAGCAAAAACAAAACAAAACAAAACAAAACAAACGTCCACATCTTGGTAGAATTTGTTGGGGTGGGGGTCAACTATCCCTGTCACCACCCCTCCTCCAAACTGATGCCCCAGAATGTGTATGTGTTTCATTCCACTTGTTGAAAAGAAGAGAGAATTGTAAGAAACAATATTGTTCATTGGTCGCTATCCCACGTCAAGTAAACTGTTTATCAATAATGTGATTTCCTTCACCTGTTTACCATAAGATGGTGTAGACCCGATATTTGCTTTCTACATGAATACATCTTTTTCTTTTTTAATATTCTCGTTTATATTTTGATGCGAAAGTTGTTCACTTTGCCATGATTTTATTTGTACACGTAGAAAAAAATAATCCAAGACTGAAAATGAAATTGACGCATTACCTAATGACTGACATGATGAACATTCCACAATTCCACACACTGTTGAATTTTGACTTCCATCTAGGACAATGAGAGGTTATTTCTTTTTTTTTTTTCTCAACTACACTGTAATATCAAAATTTGTTGAAAAAAATCATGGTGGTGGCTGGGTCTAACACATTATCATTCTTATGTGTAGGAGATCCATGCCCAATGGTTTGTTTGTTTGTTTGTTTTATTTATTTCAATACGGTTTAAAAAACCCACTATCAGCCTCAGAGCTGTTTTTCAGTGAGTCCGTATATATCAATATATATGGTATAAAACAACAAAACTAAAATACAAAACAAAAATTGCATTCACAAACACGACAAGAAACATATTGACAAAACAAAATACAGTAACAAAGTTTGATAAGGGTTAAAAAAAATGTAGATACAAAAAACAAAGGGAAAAAGTAATCTAGACAACAAAAAAAAATCATACAAAATCTGAAAATTACCATATTAAAACGGATTTTGCAATATGGTACAATTAATGTTTGACACAAATCTATTCAACTGGGTTTCACATCTGAGATTAATAGGGAGGCTGTTATAAACTTTTGACGCTACATACAATGCGCTGTTTCTCTTGAAATTTGTGTTTGGCTTTGGGAGGGAAACTTTGGATACGTTATTTCTCAGTTGGTAATGTGACAATTTTGTTGTTAATTTAGCAGAAATCTCCCTAGGAACAAGTTTGCGTAGTAGTTTGAAAACCAATATAGCCAGATCTTTTTCTAACTTCACATTCAGACAGTCTATATGTAAGGTTTCATACAGTAGCTTTCGACTATACATACCATTTACTTGTAGGATTATTCTCAGTGCCCTATTCTGAACGACCTGGAGTTTCCGTATGGCGGTAGAATTTGAATGCATCCAAATTGTATTACGATAGTCAAAATGGGGTTGTATCATGCTTTTGTACAATAAGATCGCGGTATCTAGGTCAATGAATGCGCGTGTGCGTCTTAACACGTGTAAACTACTCAATGCCTTTGACTTAACATGACTTATTTGTGGAGTCCAAGACAAATGACTATCGAGAATAACGCCAAGGTATTTACATTCCGAGACAGACTCCAGCTTGCTATTTTCAATAAAGAAGGACACGTTACGAAAACGGGATAATCTCCTTTGTGATCCCATCAGCATAGCTTTGCACTTTTTTACATTCAATAGTAACTCGTTATGGCTCAGCCAGTTCACTACTGAGGTTGAGTCATCATTCACCTTTCTTTCAAGCTCATAGGTGTCTTTAGTTGCTACGTATAGACAAGTATCGTCTGCGTACAGAGATAAAGTACAGTGATGGACAACACGAGGTAGATCGTTCATGTATAGAATAAATAACAATGGCCCTATACTGCCTTGGGGCACCCCAGATGTGACAAATGATGTGGTCGACGTATGTCCATTTATAATAGTTACTTGCTTACGAAGAGAAAAATAACATTTGAACCATTTTAATACATCATCACTGAAACCGTACAACTTCAGTTTCCTGAGCAAGATATCATGAGAAATCATATCAAATGCTTTTTCTAAGTCCAAGGTTACTAAACCCACAACATAATCATTGTCTATGGCGGTGCTTATATTTTCAGTGTGTTCTAAGAGTGCAAGGCTTGTCGAGTGGTTTGGCCTAAAACCAAATTGATTCGGCCACAAGATATCGTTCTCCGTGAGATATGTGTAAGTCTGCTTAAAAACAACTTTTTCAATTATTACCTTCGATAGGACGGGTAACACAGAAATCGGCCTGTAGTTGCGAGGATCACAAACATCTCCATTTTTAAACACGGGAGTTATCCGAGCTAATTTCCATTCATCAGGAACATGTCCTTCCATTAATGACAGATTTATTATATGTGTGAACGATCTACCAATGCATTCAAATGAGTCCTTAATTACACTGCAAGGAATATAATCAAGTCCTGTTGCTTTATTTCTGGGTATTTCCTTTACTATCTTCGACACATCCTTCTCAGTAACGGGAGTGAAGTAAAATAAAATATCACGTGACATTGGTTTCAGAAATTGCTCAGGATTTGCCTGGAAATCAATCGATGCCTTTCTACATCTTACAGCATCAGCATAATGATTATTAAACACAATTGCTATAATTTTATCATCTGTTATTTCTTCACCATTTAATTTTACCTTTTGAATATTAGATGTCTTCTTGCCTGGTATAAAAAATCGTACTAATTTCCATATAACACTGGAGTTTCCTTTATTCTTACAAATACTGTCTACAACATACACACGTTTTGCTGAGCGAATCAGAGAAGTTACACGGTTTTTAAGTTTTTTATATCGCTGCCAATCAGCAGGTACTCCAGATTCTTTGGCTTTATTTTTCATATTATCTCTTTCTCGCATGGTGTCCAGTATTTGTTTATTCATCCATGGAGACTTCTGTTTTCGCACTCTTTTCCTTTTAACAGGAGCCTGTGTATCTAGGGCGGCTTTAAATCTTTGAACCCAATTCTCATAAGCCTTTTCAGTATCATTCATTTCAAGGACATTATTCACGGAATGCTCCTGCATATATTTTATCAGTGTATTAACATCAATTTTCTCAACATTACGTGAACAAATATAATTGGGATCTCTTTGCATATGAGGTTTACATTTCCCGCACGTCACTGCAGTCATATAATGATCACTCAAACTTACTGGAATAACATTGCAATGTAAGATTTTATCACATGACGCGAGTGCGAGATCTATTTTTGTTGCAGTGTTTTCAGTCACACGTGTGGCCTCAGTAACATATTGCTTCAAACTACAATCTTTCATCAATTCAAGTAAACGTTTGCTACTGTTTCATAATTTTCCTGATAATAGATCACAATTGAGATCTCAAATCAAAAGATATTCAATTTGTTGCACTTCGACAGTCTGCAGAACTGTTTCAAACGAATCGAATATATGAGCATATGAGTCGGGGGGGGGGGTCTGTACCATGACATGATTAAAAATGGTTTCTGTTTTTCCTAACTAATTTCAATGCACAATAACTCTAATCCTTCGATGTGCAGATCTTCTCTAATGATGAAATTTAACGTCTCACAAATATATATAATTACACCACCGCCTTGTCTATTTCTGTCTCTCCTGTCTATCTTAAAGCCCGGTATTCCTATCTCTTCGTTACTAATTGAATCATGTAACCTGGTTTCACATAGAGTTTATATGTGACCCTGCACCTCAAAACAAACAAAAAGTCGCCAGACACGAATTTTTAGTTAAGACCATATTCTGAAAGAGCAGACTTTAAGCTGTAAAATGATGTATAACTCAAATCAAATGGACTCTCCTAACCTATCTAAATATTGGAAAGAAAGCACAAACTCAGGAAAAGTGTGAACTGAGAAAAGAGGCTCTGAAGTACAGTGTCTATTGAAGCGCTTAATCTTTACCAAACCGTGCTGGCTGTGCGATGAATAGGACAAAAAACAGGAAGTAAACCACCAGAGTAACAACAATGAAGGGATTATCATATTAAACTGCAATTAAGCATGCCTCATTAACACATTCTGTCCATAAGTAATGCCAACTTTCAAAGCAGTAGAACTATCCTTTCAAAAGTTATTAGAGTTGAAAGTGAAGAGTGTGGACAAGGTTTTTCAGAAATGAAAAAGGGATTCTAAAGACACACATAATCACACTATTCTACCAAAAATGTTCAAGATAAACTGCTAAAAAACACACTTTCCAGCCCGTTTTATGATACCAAATTTTAGCATAATATAAAAGAAGACCCGCTCTTTCCGAAAATATGAAAAAGTCAAGTTCGGCTAGGTTGACCCATTTCACTTATTTTCAGTCCTCACGCAAAATCAGTGTGTGCGACTTTATGTTCGTTTTGAGGTGCACGGTCACATATATGAATATGTGATTTTTGCATTATGAATCGAATTTCATCCATATTTTTAACAAGAGAACAGACATTGAGATGTGCAATATTCATACCAGAATAAGTTTTTAGAGCGTTCAATAAATCACATGACGTTTTAACTTGGTTGAGCTTATTATTTTGACACTGAAGTATACTATCACAATCTTGACTGTCGTTTCCGGTAAATGGCAATTCATCGTATAAACACATATCACAGAACCAGTCTGAGCTTGAGAGAAAAAAAAAATCAGATCCAAAGTCGAACACTTCAGGTGAATCCACCTCTTACACATGAAACACATAACTGCATTTTGATTTGATTTAACTGTTGTATTACATGAAATGCATGGGTACTTTAAGACCATGTTTAGTCCTTCAACTATCTAAATGTTCGACACAAGTTTGAGGGGAAAACTTACAGTCTGTCAAGTTTCTCGAGGTCTTTTTCACCGTGTATGGCTACTTTCTTCATGTTTTTCGTGAGGGCTGTGATCCTTCCGTCGTATGTCCAAGTTCTTAGAACGTTGGTGTGGCGCAGAGCCTTGTTCAAGAGTTGCTGTCTGTACGCTGTGAGAGATTCGTTGACGTAGAATGGCGTCCCCTTCAGTTTGGCCTTTGCTTTGTCAAAACAAACATAAAAAAAAACAGATATCTCAAACCTAATTGTTATAAAAAAGCATCATATTCTCATAGACCCAACCCAACCCTCTACGCCCAGACAATGTAAACCACCCCAAGGACTTACTTGGAGCTTTATATCCTTTGCCAACAGAGACATCCGGACCTTTTCAGTGCCGACTAAGATCTACCATGGAACTGATTGGTATTGGCTTTGCATCATTGACAGCAGATCTATTTTCCTCTTCTCTTTCTTCCTCTTCTTCTTCTTCTTCACTATATTGTACTGTGTAATTTTGTAATATTTTGCCATGGAGACTTTTCTTAATTGGTTAAAAAGTTCTCCAAAGATCAATATGCAGCAAAACAACAACAACAACAAGCAAACAAAAACAAAGAGACAGACATCTGTATTTCTAATAGCAGAGCTGAGTATTGAGCATCTCTCTCCTGAAGTGTTCAAAGAGATAGAAGAGACAGTTGCCTATGGTAGCGATTAAAAAAAAAACAGTCTTTGTGAGAACGTCTACTTCGTGTTCTTGCAAATGATGCCTGACATTTCTGGTCATTGGCCCTTTTTGAGGAATGCAGCAATGGTGCCACAACTTTCTGGAGAGTGGATATTTTGGAGTTCTTCATGCAGAACATTGTCGCTTGTGCTGTACTTTCTTACAGGGATTGCCATAGTAGTTTTTTTCTTTTTTACACTGCTTGTTTTGCACGTGATGGTCATTGCAGCTGAAGAGTGCATTATGGTATCTTCTTTGGATCATTTAAAACATCATGCTGTTTGCTTGGTGAATGGATCCCAGATGATTCATGCATATTCCAGGACAGTCTTGAGCAGTGTAGAGTAGCAAAGCACCTGAACTTAATGATATCTTCGTCTGGAAAGAGTCTTTGGTTGAAGTATAGCCTTTTTAAACTGCTGTGGCGATGTGATTCCAGCTGAGCCCCCTATGGGAGTAGTCTCCATGATTTGCCATTTTAATGCTAATCTATTCCCTGGATAGGTCTCCGATGACAATAGCTAGTTGCAAAACACAGGATTGCTTCGTGTGGAATGCATGTCTTGGGCCTCACAGTATATTGAAGTTTTCAAGATGATCCAACGTCAAGGCGTGATTTGTACATGATCAAGCATTTACGATTAAACCAATGAAGCCAAACATCAATGTAGGTAAGCCTACCCAAATTCTGATAATCTAAAAGGTCAATGAACGTTCATTGTCCTGAGAGGTCAAAGTTGGATATAATACACAGGGTAATGACAAATGTTCCATGGAATGACAAGATTCTTCTATCACAGCATAAATGCTAACAGCATAATGCATGATTGTACATCGCAGTATTGTTTAAAAAAAATAAAAAAAATGAAATGAAACCTGGAAGTGGCACCAGAAATATTAGTTGCGCCCTCCCCCCTCTTTACAGAATTCCTGGAGATCCCTGCATCAGGTATAAGTTGACCATTGACTATACATGAAATATCAATATTCTGATATTTTGAGGTCACTGAAATGTCACAGTCCTCAGAGGTCAAAGGTAGAGACACGTGAGTAATTTCTCTGGCTCTGTGGAATAGGAAAACAATTCAATTGTAATACAAATGAATATGACATCTTAATCATGTTTATTACCAACCAATTGCACCAAATATCAATGTTCTGATATTTTGAGGTCATTGACCTCATCATAGGTCATCTGAGAACATCAGAGGTCAAAGGTAGAAACCTGGCTTCAAAGACTCTGTGGAACATTGAGGCGATTCCACTTACAAAATGAGTTTTTAGTACATAATTACCGTGTATCAGTAACAAGTGACGCATTAAAATATCAATTATCTGACATTTTGAGGTCATTGACCTCTGGAGGTCATCAAAGGTCAGAGGTAGAAACCTGTCAAGGCTCTGTGGAACATGAGGACAATTCCACTGTAACAAAAATTAGTTTTAATACACCATTACGGTGTTAATCATTAACCAATGACGTAAAATATCAATTTTGTAACATTTTGAGGTCATTGACCTCTCGGGGCTATCAGAGGTCAAAGGCAGAAATCTGTCAAGGCTCTGTCGAACATGAAAACAATTTCACCGTGACAAAAATTAAGTTTTAGTAGATTGTTACTGTGTTTATCATTAAACAATGATTCAAAATATCAATTTTCTTACATTTTGAGATCATTTACCTCTAGAGGTCATCAGAGGTCAATTCAGACTTATCTCCCGATCTTAAAAATTAATCTTTTAGCATACTAGTATACTACCAATGGTGAAAGTTTCATGCTTTAGTCAAATTTTGCACAATTCTTCGGCTTATCTGCTCTACTAGTGATAAAATACTTAAAGTGAAAACAAAGTTCTGGTAAGGGCCTGAGAACCCGTCTGGCACCATTTAATATTTGCTTGCAATATATCGAAAGAGTCTACAAAGAAACTTACCTGGCTGACGCTGTTTGCCGGAATGATGAGTCGTTTTGGAGTATTTTGAGAAAAATAATAAAAATCGGTAGACCGACTTTTATTCCAGAAGGCTCCAGACTAACTCGGTCTCAGGGAAAACTCGACCCTATTTCAGACAATTTACACACAGTTCGTGATCGCCATGTTAGTACTCTATACTACGGGTACCAAACGAGGCCTTGATGAGCAGACAGGAAAGTGCGTGCTAATCCTGTACAAAACAAATGGACAGCGCGCGATCCTCAAGCCTATATAGTAATACGCACATCACCTCAGTTACTGAGACGCGCGGTCTTTGAAGTTTTTGTTGTTGTTTATCAAGCGTCTTTGATTGTTTTTGGAGGTGCTTGAGAGGCGCACACTAATTTTGCATGCGCGCCAAAGAGGTTTTTGATGCGCGCGTTGTAACAACTCGGACCATTACTGCGAGTAAGAGTAGCCAGAACGCTATGTAGTTTATACAGGCCGCTCCCATATAATGCACAGTGCAACGCTGTACAATCCAGAGGGACAACCAATACAACTCTTCCCGCCGTCAAGCAAAGCGAGGCCGACTTATCCCCGAGTCCGAGTCTAGCCTGACCCCGTTCGGGTAAGTTCTGAGACTGAACGTTTTTGGTTAATATTTCCCATTTTCGTCGTTACCCATCGAATATCTTGTTATTACAGCGTTATTCCGCACATTTCCTAGGCATACGTTCACATTTTGGAGCAAAATTTGACAACTTTTGATGGCGTACCAGAACTTTCTGTGGGCTTTAAAGCACACTAGTCATTGTTGAGTGCGCGCGGCAAATGCTTGTTTTTTTGTGACATCAATAACCAACCTGCGCAGCTACGATGCGCACAAACAAACCTGAGGAAGATCCTTAATACGCAGGCCATCAGGTTCCCGTACGGAATGGGTGAAAATGAAACAACTTAAAGATCTATATGCTTTATCCATACTTCCACATGTTGTGATGTGCGGTGCACATTGTACAGTGTAGGGGCGGCGCAGCCGTGGGGGCCGTGGGGGCTCGGGCCCCCACACTTTTTGTGCACCATACAAAGGAATACATAACTTTGGGGCCCCACACTTTTTCAACCCGGAAGTACGTAAGAGGCACTACAATGTACAATGGGAGGGGAGAGAATGAGCTGAGGACCTTGTTTTTTTTTTTTTTTTTTTTTTTTTTGCTTGTTAGCTGAAGAAACCCGGAAGTGGACGGGGAGGGATGAGCTGAGGACCATTTTTTTAAATTTTTTTTTGTTTTTTTTTTTTGGGTTGTTAGCTGAAGAAACCCGGAAGTGGACGGGGACGGGGAGAGATGACCTGAGGAGCTTTTTTTTTTTTTTTTTTTTTTGCTTGTTACCTCATGAAACCCGGAAGTGGACCCCCACAACAGTGCGCCGGCCCTGCAGTGTAATTGCACGAGGAAATCAGAGAAGCACCACACTTGACTACATGCACACCACCAAAGGACACGTAAAGGGAGAATTATTCACGGAGAGAAAAATAGCCAAAAAATTAATACAGAGAGGTAAAAGAAAAGAAATCATTAGATGAAGCTTCTGAGACAAAAACAAAACAAGAAAAAGGAAGAGAGAAATCACCTGGTGAGATATTGTGACCCCTCCTAATCTATAACCGTTAACACATAATGGATAATGAAGTGGACGGGGAGAGATGAGCTGAGGACCCTTTTTTTTTTTTTTGTTGCTTGTCAGCTGAACAAACCCGGAAGTGGACGGGGACGGGGACAGATGAGCTGAGGACCTTTTTTTTTGGGGGGGGGGGGCTTGTCAGCTGAAGAAACCCGGAAGTGGACGGGGAGGGATGAGCTGAGGACCATTTTTTTTTTTTTTTTTTTGGTTGTTAGCTGAAGAAACCCGGAAGTGGACGGGGAGAGATGAGGTGAGGACCTTTTATTTTTGCTTGTCAGCTGAAGAAACCCGGAAGTGGACGGGGACGGGGAGAGATGACCTGAGGACCTTTTTTTTGTTTTTGTTTTTGTTTTTTTTGCTTGTCAGCTGAAGAAACTCTGAAGTGGACGGGGAGAGATGAGCTGAGGACCTTTTTTTTTTTTTTTTTTTTTTTTTTTTGCTTGTTACCTCATGAAACCCGGAAGTGGGCCCCCACACTCTTGAAAACAGTGCGCCGGCCCTGCAGTGTAATTGCACGAGGAAATCAGAGAAGCACCACACTTGACTACATGCACACCACCAAAGGACACGTAAAGGGAGAATTATTCACGGAGAGAAAAATAGCCAAAAAATTAATACAGAGAGGTAAAAGAAAAGAAATCATGAGATGAAGCTTGTGAGACAAAAACAAAACAAGAAAAGGGAAGAGAGAAATCACCTGGTGAGATATTGTGACCCCTCCTAATCTATAACCGTTAACACATAATGGATAATGAAGTGGACGGGGAGAGATGAGCTGAGGACCCTTTTTTTTTTTTTTTTTTGCTTGTAAGCTGAACAAACCCGGAAGTGGACGGGGACGGGGACAGATGAGCTGAGGACCTTTTTTTTTTGGGGGGGGGGGCTTGTCAGCTGAAGAAACCCGGAAGTGGACGGGGAGGGATGAGCTGAGGACCATTTTTTTTTTTTTTTTGGTTGTTAGCTGAAGAAACCCGGAAGTGGACGGGGAGAGATGGAGAGATGAGGTGAGGACCTTTTATTTTTGCTTGTCAGCTGAAGAAACTCTGAAGTGGACGGGGAGAGATGAGCTGAGGACCTTTTTTTTTTTTTTTTTTTTTTTTTTTTTTTTGCTTGTCAGCTGAAGAAACCCGGAAGTGGACGGGGAGGGATGAGCTGAGGACCATTTTTTTAATTTTTTTTTTTTTTTTTTTGGGTTGTTAGCTGAAGAAACCCGGAAGTGGACGGGGACGGGGAGAGATGACCTGAGGACCTTTTTTTTTTTTTTTTTTTTTTTGCTTGTTACCTCATGAAACCCAGAAGTGGGCCCCCACACTCTTGAAAACAGTGCGCCGGCCCTGCAGTGTAATTGCACGAGGAAATCAGAGAAGCACCACACTTGACTACATGCACACCACCAAAGGACACGTAAAGGGAGAATTATTCACGGAGAGAAAAATAGCCAAAAAATTAATACAGAGAGGTAAAAGAAAAGAAATCATTAGATGAAGCTTCTGAGACAAAAACAAAACAAGAAAAAGGAAGAGAGAAATCACCTGGTGAGATATTGTGACCCCTCCTAATCTATAACCGTTAACACATAATGGATAATGAAGTGGACGGGGAGAGATGAGCTGAGGACCCTTTTTTTTTTTTTTTGCTTGTCAGCTGAACAAACCCGGAAGTGGACGGGGACGGGGACAGATGAGCTGAGGACCTTTTTTGGGGGGGGCTTGTCAGCTGAAGAAACCCGGAAGTGGACGGGGAGGGATGAGCTGAGGACCATTTTTTTTTTTTTTTTTTTGGTTGTTAGCTGAAGAAACCCGGAAGTGGACGGGGAGAGATGAGGTGAGGACCTTTTATTTTTGCTTGTTACCTCATGAAACCCGGAAGTGGGCCCCCACACTCTTGAAAACAGTGCGCCGGCCCTGCAGTGTAATTGCACGAGGAAATCAGAGAAGCACCACACTTGACTACATGCACACCACCAAAGGACACGTAAAGGGAGAATTATTCACGGAGAGAAAAATAGCCAAAAAATTAATACAGAGAGGTAAAAGAAAAGAAATCATGAGATGAAGCTTGTCAGACAAAAACAAAACAAGAAAAGGGAAGAGAGAAATCACCTGGTCAGATATTGTGACCCCTCCTAATCTATAACCGTTAACACATAATGGATACCCTTCCCCCATGCTCGATGAATCCAGAACATTTGAAGCATGTGAAAATTGATTGAATAATTATGACCAATGACAATGATTCATTCAAAAAATTGGTCAGCAAGGGAGAAGTGGGGCATTAGCTGTGCACATTGGTTTGTTATTCGTACTGTTTAATAGGGCAGGGCATTATCAATTACCTAGGTCTCCTTGACCTCTTATCCCATCCCCACCAACACAATTGCTGGAAAAAAAAAAAAATCCGCGAAACATGTCATAACATCACACTGAATATATCTCTGGTATGTGAAATTTCGGTTTCAAAAGGTACTACATCCACAAAAATATAAAAATCATTAATTCCTTAAGAATAAATGTGTGGAGCTGGATTTTTTGGAGAATGGATGTAGTGTGATTATAGCAGTGTAATATGGGGAAATATCATTCCAGTCTGAGCTTGATAAATATGATAATAAAAAAAAAACACGTTTTTCTAAGAACTTGAAATTATGGATGTAGTACCTTTTGAAACCGAATTCTTTATTTGGTCTTGATTTCGACAGTACAAATAATTCTTTTATTAACGTAATTTTCAAACAATTCTAAAGACATTAGTTTTTACTTTTACACCTTGATATTATTGAAAAGGGTAAATGAAATGTTCCCTGAAGTATAGCATATAAAAAATCTTGAATATTGGTCAATACGTAATGATATTCAACCCTCCATCTCTGAAAACAAATGTAAAGTTGTCATCCTTTTTTGCCATTTTGTCACGCTACATGTACATTCATTTTTTTGAGATATTTTATCTGAAATTTACTCATGCTGATTTTGTTCGCATATTTAGTAAAGTTAATTATGTATTTTTTTCCAACAAGATGATCAGATATTTAAAAAAATAGTCCTTGAAAGCTTTGGTTTGATACCAAAATGACTGAGATTTGACCATTTTGACAATTTGATGGTCGTATCCACTTTATCATAAAATAGACCTTCATGCATTTTGACAATAGTAACTCATTTTCGCGTGTACATTCATAACACTTTTAGATTATAGGCTAGAGAGTACTTATTAAGTTTTTAAAATTATAGTGGAAGGAATATTAGTAACATTACTCGAGGCATCTCAGAATCCATTTTTCTGTGTTTGTCACAAGGCGTAATTCCATTACAATTTGTGGAAATTCGTTACCAATTTCTTAACGGGCAGAAAGCCTGCTGTTAAGAAAATGTGATAAATAACCCAACTGTAATATAGCTGTATGTGTGTAGCTACATAAAATATTTACTGGAATAAATGAGTCTTCACTCGACCAGAGTTGGGAGGATAACTGTTATATTTATTGCAAGTCTCGTGGTTGGTACAAATCTGAAGTGCATGGAAAATACATTATCGTAATAAAATGTTGTTATGTATTGGTGATGAATGTGTGAGGCTGGGTGTTTGACAGATGATAGGTTTGGGGTATGAGTTTGGCTATTAATGGTCAGACGGTTGAAGGTTAGTGTGGACAATACACCAATTTAATTGAAGTTGACGTGTTAAAGACGTATAAGAAACTACTCCAAAAATCAAGGTTGAACTTGTGACTCATTTTTTTTTTCATTTCCGTTATCATCACACATAGACCTCCTTTGTAACCAACCACATCCATGGGAGCATTTAACACATGTTCTATTAGGGTTGAGTACCTCTGCATTTTTTAAATGAAGACCCTATTGAGAAAATGTAACGTTATCAGACCAGTGTACAGATCGAGAGAATATGAGCCAAAATTCTCTGATTGTGTGAAAATTATTTCCTTCAGAATAGTCTCATATTCAAGTAATGTGCAGTTTAATGTTTCCATGTTAGCATGCCTGTACAGTGACGGGGCATTAAATTGCACCAACAGTTCTCTTTTATCTATGGCGAATATTTTCCGTTTACCTTCTGCAGGCTGTGTTACAACACACGTGATCCAGGCTCCTGTCGGACAGGACATCATGCTGGCTTGTCCATACGAACACAGTCTGGAGGATGTGGATTTGTTGCAATGGAGAAGAATCAATGGAAAAATTCGACACCTTGCACAAGTTAATGCAGAGGGAGTTAGTGCTGCCTATCCACGTTACAATATATCATCCAACCTTGATCTGGTCATCGAAAATGTGTCCTTGGAGGATGTGGGAAAATATCAGTGCGAAGTGACGCATAAGGATATCATGATTACATCAACTTTTAATGAAGTAATTCTCCAAGTTTATGGTAAGAGTATATAAAGCGTCCATCACTACCTTGCACATCATGTCTTGATTTGCACACATTCCTATTGCCATTTTTTCCCTTTTTTTTCTTCCTCACCTAGCCAAAGGCTCAGTTGAGCTATTGCTCATTCATCATCAAGTGTCAAGGTGTGTCATGCGCTGTACATTTTTTTTTCTTTTTAACATTTTTAGCTTCGTCTTGTAAACCCATGTAAGATTTTCTCCAAACTTGGCAGGTTACATCCCTTGGGTGATCTTACATGTTGTTCAGATATATAATTCCATGGAAAATTTTGGTAGATCATTTCTAACTGCTATGATAAAAAAGTGGTCATTGATATAAATCGATAATTATACATACGTATTTCACTATTTACATTGTGTGGGGGCTTTTTTTTTCAAAGACATTGCAGTATAACAGTGAAATATGCACGTAATTCTTCTGAAGTAAAAATTACACTTAAAAATGACTCAGGTGACCATATTCATGCTGTGGTAATAAAAGGTGATGAATCATTCTTACACGATCTCACTCCATATCAGAGGTTTTTTTTTTCTTTCTTTTTTTGAATGGAAATATCCACTTCTTTCAAAGTGGAATGTCAGCAACTTTTCTTGAAATTAAGGTTGTGTTTTTTTTTTTTTTTTTGGGGGGGGGGAGGTGATACACTGTGCTTTGTTCAAATTTTGTTCTAAATGCAAACGCAACGCTAAAATCCTTTTTGGAAAAAAAAAAGACAACGTTATGAACATAACATTTAGGATCAACGGACACATCTGTTACCAAAAGTATTGGGTACAGGATTGTGAGGAACAGTGTGGTTTCTTTGCAACTGATTGACAAATTGCCCTACATCGACGTAAATAAGCACTGAATTGATCAGTGTTTTTTTAGTAGTAGCCATGATAAAAAATCATGGGCGTACATACTCGAGCAGGATTCGAACCTACGACCTCCTGATCACCGGACAGGCGTCATCTCCACTAGACCACCGAGCTTTCGCCCGACAGCAAGTGTTGGTTCTAATCCTTATAGCATACAGCGGGTACTGCTTTGTTATTCAAATTCATGAATTTCTTCCGTCGAGATGTTTTCATTGCAACTGATTGACAAATTGCCCTACATCGACGTAAATAAGCACTGAATTGATCAGTGTTTTTTTTAGTAGTAGCCATGATAAAAAATCATGGGCGTACATACTCGAGCAGGATTCGAACCTACGACCTCCTGATCACCGGACAGGCGTCATCTCCACTAGACCACCGAGCTTTCGCCCGACAGCAAGTGTTGGTTCTAATCCTTATAGCATACAGCGGGTACTGCTTTGTTATTCAAATTCATGAATTTCTTCCGTCGAGATGTTTTCATTGCAACTGATTGACAAATTGCCCTACATCGACGTAAATAAGCACTGAATTGATCAGTGTTTTTTTAGTAGTAGCCATGATAAAAAATCATGGGCGTACATACTCGAGCAGGATTCGAACCTACGACCTCCTGATCACCGGACAGGCGTCATCTCCACTAGACCACCGAGCTTTCGCCCGACAGCAAGTGTTGGTTCTAATCCTTATAGCATACAGCGGGTACTGCTTTGTTATTCAAATTCATGAATTTCTTCCGTCGAGATGTTTTCATTGCAACTGATTGACAAATTGCCCTACATCGACGTAAATAAGCACTGAATTGATCAGTGTTTTTTTAGTAGTAGCAATGAAAACATCTCGACGGAAGAAATTCATGAATTTGAATAACAAAGCAGTACCCGCTGTATGCTATAAGGATTAGAACCAACACTTGCTGTCGGGCGAAAGCTCGGTGGTCTAGTGGAGATGACGCCTGTCCGGTGATCAGGAGGTCGTAGGTTCGAATCCTGCTCGAGTATGTACGCCCATGATTTTTTATCATGGCTACTACTAAAAAAACACTGATCAATTCAGTGCTTATTTACGTCGATGTAGGGCAATTTGTCAATCAGTTGCAATGAAAACATCTCGACGGAAGAAATTCATGAATTTGAATAACAAAGCAGTACCCGCTGTATGCTATAAGGATTAGAACCAACACTTGCTGTCGGGCGAAAGCTCGGTGGTCTAGTGGAGATGACGCCTGTCCGGTGATCAGGAGGTCGTAGGTTCGAATCCTGCTCGAGTATGTACGCCCATGATTTTTTATCATGGCTACTACTAAAAAAACACTGATCAATTCAGTGCTTATTTACGTCGATGTAGGGCAATTTGTCAATCAGTTGCAATGAAAACATCTCGACGGAAGAAATTCATGAATTTGAATAACAAAGCAGTACCCGCTGTATGCTATAAGGATTAGAACCAACACTTGCTGTCGGGCGAAAGCTCGGTGGTCTAGTGGAGATGACGCCTGTCCGGTGATCAGGAGGTCGTAGGTTCGAATCCTGCTCGAGTATGTACGCCCATGATTTTTTTATCATGGCTACTACTAAAAAAACACTGATCAATTCAGTGCTTATTTACGTCGATGTAGGGCAATTTGTCAATCAGTTGCAATGAAAACATCTCGACGGAAGAAATTCATGAATTTGAATAACAAAGCAGTACCCGCTGTATGCTATAAGGATTAGAACCAACACTTGCTGTCGGGCGAAAGCTCGGTGGTCTAGTGGAGATGACGCCTGTCCGGTGATCAGGAGGTCGTAGGTTCGAATCCTGCTCGAGTATGTACGCCCATGATTTTTTATCATGGCTACTACTAAAAAAACACTGATCAATTCAGTGCTTATTTACGTCGATGTAGGGCAATTTGTCAATCAGTTGCAATGAAAACATCTCGACGGAAGAAATTCATGAATTTGAAAAAGTGTGGTTTCTACACTGCAATATCGATATCTGCCATGGCGAGTTTCCTAGTCATTGCATTAACGGGCAACTCTACTTTTTCCGTATTCGTTTAGTTTGTGGCGAATCAAGTTTATGATATTTTTGTAATTACTGAAGAGAAATCAGTTACAATTGTTCAAATATTGATCCAGATTGCAAAGGAAACAATATTCCCCAAATACCGTCATAATCAAATTGTATATTTTTATATCCAACCTGAGTATGGATGTCCTGGAAATTTACATCAGGATAGTTACTAATAAAACATTGAATGATAAAGTGTTTACTTCCCCTGATGAAGGGCAGTTTGCAATTCAGTTTCAGCAAAAAACAGTTTAACATATCAGAAATACTTATTGTTATGAATATGCAGTAGGGCAATTCAATAAATTCGAACCTTTATTTCGGACACTTTATTAAGATGCCATAGACAGTACAATCGAGAATATGGAATTTTTATGTTGCAGTGATATGACAAATGTTTACTAGAAAACATGTAACTAAAAAAAATAGTTTCGAATGAGCTTCGAATGATTAATCAAAAATAGTATGTGTTCGGACGTACACAGAAAAAGTGAATTTTCTGACTTCATAAGTTCAGTCATAGAGTTCTGTGAAGTATGCAAATTATTTTCTAAAAAATCACATTACATCAGTTAAAGAATATCTGAAATGATCTTGAAATGTAAGAAGAAGCAACAATTTAAACTGTTAACCTGGAAATAAATTTTTGGTTTTTTGTTTCTGTTTCTGTTTCGGATGTACATTACCGCCGTTTTGAACGTACGCATGTTCATTCTAAGCAACACTTATTGTAGACGCAAAAAAAAAAAAAAAAGTCTCGAACCTCGAATCTTTTACTCTATATCATAGGCCCTTCTCTGATGAAAAGCATTTGTCTATCATGTCAGCATTACCAGTATAAATAAATAAAATCATCCTCAGAACATGAGAATACTGTAAACATAGGATCCAGATTTTCACCAATTACCACAAATGTATATTATCTATTGTGCTGTATTGGGTGTGTGTAACTAATCTAAATAGTTGCAAATCGTATATTTTTTTTCCATTTCGTGTTATTCCACTATAACTTGATTTCATTTTTTTCCAATACCTTATATTTGGGTGACACGAAAAAAAAAAAAAAAAAAGCATTGCCGACCATTAGGATGATGATGATAATGATAATCATTGGTCAGTGTCTGCTACAGGCGAGGAAGTTGATGACGTAAAAAAAGATTATATTGACGATTGTCATGCATGACTGAACACATGAACTTTAAGACAACAATAACAAATTGCACTTCTCGCAAGTTTGCGTGTCACTGCATGGATGAGATCTGTCAATGAAAGTTGCCAAATAGGCCAGCCTGCACGAACGAAAGTCTGTGTTTAGGATTTGTGGTTTTGGTTTGTGTTTACGTTTCCTCCTAACCTTTTCTTAATCCTTAATCTTTAACATGGACTTTTGTCCGATAACTTGGTCGTTCCCACAGAGGCCAACCCAAACAGGCCTCTTTTTCTGTTCATATTCAACACATAGCTCCTAGTGACAAACCATGTCTTGAATATGAAGAGAGTAAAATGGATAATGGTTTCGCCTTAAAGGGGATGGCTAGTAACCGATCAGTGGGAATCAGTGGGAATGCTGAGGGATGATTGTTCCAATCCTTGTGGGATTCATTTAAGAGTACATTATATATCTACTGTTGTGTGAAAATTATTTGCTTCAGAACGGTCTCATTTTCAAGTAATGTGCAGTTTAATGTTTCCAGGTTGAATATGAGACCGTTCTGAAGCAAATAATTTTCACACAACAGTAGATATATAATGTACTCTTAAATGAATTCCATAAGGATTGGAACAATCATCCCTCAGCATTCCCACTGAGTCCCACTGATCAGTTACTAGCCATCCCCTTTAATGGGAAGGACCAAGTTATCGATAACGTGTGTATATTGAAGGTTATAAACCATAAAACGTTCAAAGAAACCCTAAAACACGAATCTGCAATCATGCAGGCTGGCCTGATGAATTGACCACTTTCATTGACTGATCTCATCAATGCAGTGAGATATGCGCTGTTCCTTCGCGATAAGACGCAAACTTGGAGGGGAAAAAAAAAGGCAATTTGTCATTGTCTTTAAAAGTTCATGTGCTTAGTCTTGCATGACTTTTGTCAGCCTAATTAGGTCTAAGTGGAAAGAGGAAGAGTTCCCCTTTTCTCACAAACCACCAATCTCCATAGCTAAAAATTATAAAATAGTAGCCCTCCAGAGTTGCATTACCTCCTTTTTAGCTCACCTGAGCTGAAGGCTCAAGTGAGCTATTGCGATCGCCCTTCGTCCGGCGTCCGGCGTCCGTCGTGCGTCATCCGTCGTGCGTCGTCCGTCGTGCGTCGTCCGTCGTGCGTAAACTTTTTACATTTTCATCTTCTTCTCAAAAACCCCAACACCGATCTTCACCAAACTTGGTAAGTAGCATCCCTAGGGGTATAGGATCTCAATTTGTTCAAGTGGGCACCATATCCCTCCTGGGGGGCCCCCAGGGGGGCCCAAACCCCCCAAAATGAAGGAATCTTTAAAAATCTTCTTCTCTAGAACCAGAAGTGATAGGGCTAAGTTAATACTATGAATTAGTACATTGATGACTGTAGTTTCAAGTTTTTTCATGGCAGAATCAGGGGTGCCCCCCCCCCCCCCTTTGGGACCCAGGGGAGGGGGTGGGGAGTGGTCCTAATGGGGCCCAAATTGTACATTTTCATCTTTTTCTTGAAAATACCGTTATGAATTTTCACCAAAGTTGGCAGGTAGCATCCCTAGAGGGAAAGAATCTCATTCCCATCAAATGGGCACCATGCCCCACCTGGGGGCCCCCAGGGGGGCTTAAATTTGGACCAAAATTGTAAATTTTCATCTTTTTCTTGAAAACCCTATCACAAATTTTCACCAAACTTGGCAGGTAGCCTCCCTAGGGGGATAGAGTCTCAATTCCATCAAATGGGCACCATGCCCCACCTGGGGGCCCCAGGGGGCCTAAATTTGGACCAAAATTGTACATTTTCATCTTTTTCTTGAAAACCCTATCACAAATTTTCATCAAACTTGGCAGGTAACATCCCTAGGGGGATAGAATCTCAATTCCATCAAATGGGCACCATGCCCCACCTGGGGGCTCCAGGGATCCCCCCCCCCCTCCTGTAAGGAATCTTTACAGATTTTCTCTGGAACCAGAAGTGATTGAGCCAAGTTGATACAATGAGTTAGTATATTGATGACTGTTTTTTTCAAGTTTGTTCATGGGAAAATCAGGGGTGCCCTACCCCCACCCCCTTGGAACCCAAGGAAGCTTGATGGGATGGGGGGTCCAAATGTTGGCCTAAATTTTTACCTTCCTTAAAACAACATACAATGTAATGAATTCTCACCAAACTTGGCAAGTGGCATTCCCATGGGGATAAGATTTCAAAGTGTTTGAATGGGCACCATGCTTTCCCTGGGGGCCCCAGGGCGTCCAAACCTCCCAAATTAATAAATATTCAATTATGTTTTTCTCTAGTTCTAATCAAAAGTGATACGACTCTAAGTATTTTTTCCCCTCAAGCTCCATAATCCAACATTCTATAAAGTACAGTGTACTTGGTAAGTATTTTTTACCAGTGTGATGGTAAATGGACACCATGCCCCCACTCTCAAAGCTACCCCCACCATAAGTTTCCAATGTCCTCAGGTAAGAGTCTGCAAGAATGCATGGAAGGTGAACTACCAACCAATTTGCGATACTCAGGTGAGCGAGAGACCCCCGGGTCTCTTGCTTATATATATATATATATACGCATGGAATATTGGGGAATCGGGCGACTTTCCTCAGCAGGCATGTACGTATTGGTGGAAATCGCTGATTTCTATACTAGTATGTGGAAGAACGACATCAGTGGTGAAAGTGAGCTGCTTTGCGGAGGTCTGCGCTCTCAGAATCCTTCATTGTGTTTAAAGGAATTATGCAGGTTCTCGGAAAAACAGTGCAGACATGTCGTTTGATATCATTTTAGCTTTTTGTTTTAATTTTGAACAACACTTGACGAAAAGAGTGTGCTACAAAAACTTTTTATAAATGTTACAGACATTACACTTTGAAAGAGATGGAAATCACACAACAAAACGCTCATTTTTCAAGAATTGATAATTGTTTCCTTCCTTTTCCAAGTTCTAAGGATGGTGTTTAACAGATTAATTAGCTTTATATTCTACAATGTCTTTAAAACAGACATGCACTGTTTCAAAATCTAGGAAGATTTTTTTTTTCAAAATTGAACCAAGATATAACCCGTTCGAATACTTTCCTGATAATGGCATGGAAAAACAAAGTTCTTTCTTGATTTTCCTTTTTTACCCTTTGATAAAATGTTCATGGAATTGCCCTTGCTAAATACCTTCTGATTTTTGTACAAAGCAATGCTTTCTCCTGCATCTGTAGAATCTGCATATCCTTCTGTATGAGATACTTCTATGGGTTATCATGCTCCTTACATTGTCTCAAACAAAATTTTGAGGTGCAGAAGTGGCAGAAATGCATCTTGGTTTTGCCAACCCCTCCCTTAAAAAAACAGAAACAGAAACAACAACAACCACAAACAAGCAAGTTCAAAACAAAAACAAACAAAATGATCCAATATCAGAAACCACTAATATTTCCACAAAAAAAATGAAAATCATACACTAATAATAGGAAAAGTAACAAACTTGAAATTGGCCCAAATATGGGATACAGTAGGCCTACACAATTCAGCCAATGATGGCCATTCTTCACCTGCTCAATAGCATAAACTGCATTTTCTTGATTCTCTAAACAGGGCAAGATTCCAGACAGGTTCAAGTGGGTGAAAATGTCATTCTTCCCTGCAAACATGCAAACCTGGATTTTACAATAGCTTCAGTCGACTGGTCAAGGCGAAGAGGTTACAGCTCCACCACTGAACCGCTTGTGCACTGGACCTCTGGCCATTATAATGCGACGGGAGGGTTCAACTTGACGGCTGAATTTGGACTCAAAATAAAGAAATTTTCACTGACTGATGCCAGCATCTACCTCTGCAATATATCTTATGAGACAGCAGATCCTTTATCGACATCTCACGTGTTCGTGATGTCCAGTTACAGTAAGTCCATTCAAATACTTTGCGTACTGCTCTACATTTGTGAGCAAGATTTTTGCAGATAGCCTTTACCATTTCTGACGGTGCATCACAAAACCAACAGGAAGTCGTATTGGCAAAAGGAGCAAGTGACAAAAGTGACATTTCTCGTAAAAGAGCAAAATGTTTCTGTCATTTACAATGACGTCAATAAACTATCATGATGTCTTATCTAACATATCTCTTAGTAGGATGAGTGTTTCTGTATGAAATTTGGCCTGGAAGAAGAGCTCATGTGAATTATGAAAACATCAATAACTGAAATTCTGATGGTATGTCACTTGCTTCTTTTTGTTAAAGTAGGGAAGAATACACATAGGTAAAGTACGCCAATCTTGTCAGTCTTTATAATTATATTTGCTGAAAGAGCAATTCTTCTTCTACATACAAAACATGTGATGATTGATGTGTGAAAGATGTGGGAAATTGGAAGACGGATGGGCGGAAGAGTGGCGTCATTAGAAAGTAGCCAACGCTAGAAGCTCGGGTATCATACATTACAGGGCAATTCCACGGTAACTCGCGTTACAAATAATGGGTACATTTATGGGATAATGTGCCAATATCTTTGTAATTGGAAGGATCCACAAGTTACTTTTTTCATCATTGGTTAAGTAGACATACACCAACTAAATGAATCCAAAAAGAAAAATAAAGGACAAACATGTTGGGATTCTTGAATCATTTAATTTAGGTAACTCGCGTTACACAAAAAGGACATGGTCAATTCTATAAAGGCCTCTTTTTGGAAAGTCTCCTCATACTAGACAATCCTGATAAAAGTTTTCCTACCTTGAATTGATAGTGGGTTAGGACTCATGAATTAACACTATCAAAGTTGAGTAACAATGACCTGGTAAAATGTAGGGAGCCTTTATATCGGTAACTCGCGTTACGGTAACTCGCGTTACATTATGTCCACTAACACAGGGTGACACAAATTGATGACATACAACTGTTCTGATGGCACTGAATCTTGTGTTGACTATTTTGACAGATGCTTAGTACATAGTAGAATGAATAGGTGTTAAATAAATATTTTACTAATCAACCCAATCGATAGAGAAGAATGTATTTAAGACTAAAAAGAGCTTCACTCCTCAAAGAGACCCTGAATATGTTTCAATATATACCCAGATGATTTAGGTGTATAAGTTCATAATTTTCAGAGTGTACAAATGAAAGATGTTGAAATTTTTTTAAAATCAAAACATAAAGTACCAAACCCTATCGACAAGTTTACAAAGAAGCCTACAATCTTTCAAAAATCAAAATCCTGTCTTTTTGAAAACTCTAATTTCTTTGCAACTGATTGACAAATAGACCAGTTCGTAATTCCACTTTGCGCATGAGCAGAAAAAGTTCATTTGTACCAACAGGCATTTTGGTTTGTAAATTCATTGATATACATAAGCATCTGTGATGCGATGATTATTCATGTGATCCTTATCTAAATGATGCTTGCCAGCACATCCACCTCACAGCAAGAATGGTATTTTGCAATATAAAAGGAAATAAGCTGTTACTGTTACTGTTACCTTCATTTTTCATGAAAATTGCCATTTTTTGCAGAATTTATATATCATTTCTGATACACTATTATGACCATAATACAACTCGTGTAATTCTCACATGGCTTATTTTCTGAATGTTCTTTGGTCATAGATTGGTTTTATGATGTTCTAGAACTTGTTCCGGCATGAGTAAATATTATTCTGTCAATCTCAAAATGTGGTAGTTGATAGCGTCCCATAAGTCACGTTTGTGTGTCCCATCAGTCACACTGGTTTTCCCTATCCTGCTACAGTACCAATGAGTAGATATTCATACCACTTGGCTCAGGGTAAGCACCAACCCTTTGCTACATTCAGGAAAGAAAATATCTTTCCAGAAACTCTGTGTGTACATGTAAGAATATTTCAGAACTTACTTTCCCATGTGAAAAACGGTGGTCCTCAGATGTCCCATAAGTCACGACAGCAAATTTTCGTTGCTGTACGTAATGCAATGATACTTTTCAAACTAAGTATGGTGCTTTCATAAACTGTGATATGATGGATCTAATCATGAACTGAGAAAAATGCATTTGATGCAACTATTTTCTCAAAATACTGGTTTGAAATTGCTGAAAATTGTCACTTTGTGCAATAAGTCACAATGGAATTGACCGCATGTGATCAGTGGCCTTGATGCCAACGGCGTAAATCCGTGCTGAGGAGTGGGGGGGGATGATCGGCGATAGTCATCATCACCACGATTACAAGCCCATAACCGGACCGGCACAGCCATTGGGGGGGGGGGGGGGGGGGAGCTTGGTGCCCCCCCCCCCCACACACACACACACACTTTACAAGGATCGGATGTCCCACGCTTTTGCATGAAATATAAAGTGGGAGGAAAGCAGGAAAGTGGCAACAAAAATATGAAGACTTTTTGTTCTTGTTTTTGCTTTTTTTTTTTTTTTTGCTTGCCAGATGACTTTCGGCGGAAAATCAGACCTTAAAAGTATGAAGACATTTGTTTTTGAAATATCTGTGAGAGGGAGCGGAGCGACCGAACGGGGGGAGGGTGTGTGTGTTGGGGGGGGGGGTATCCCTCTCCCACACGAGGAAGATTTTGCATTTTGAGACCTGAAATTCAGCGATCTGGGGGGCATTTCATGAAGCGTTTTGGTCGGATATTTTTCTGACAAACTGTTACAAGCTATCGAAATCCTTGCATCTGATTGGCTAAGAACAAATTTGTCCGACAACTTTGTCGGCCAAAATGCTTCATGAAATGCCCCCCTGGCGCACACTTTTGGTGACTTTTTTGTTTGTTTGTTTTTTCATTTAAAAAACAATAAGAAAATGAAATCCTATTCACAATATATTATTGAATGACTAAATCGTGGTATTTCAGCTCTTGCTCCGCCTGTGCGACATCACTGTGAAGACCTACTAAATACTGGGACCTATCACCGGCGTATAGACGGGATTTGATACGGGAGCGGTGTTAAATGCGAGGGAGCGAAGCAAGCGAGGGGGGGGGAGGGTATGGTACTGGGGTTTTACCCTCCCACGGTGAAATGTTTTTGCATTGAAAATTCTGACATTTTACAGTCCAAAAACTGCCGTTTGTAGCTATATTCTTCGCTTTGGAAATTAAGGGGCGGGGCGGGCGCAACTGCTGTAAATCACTGGCAGCAACATCACGAGAATGGCATAGCGATTAAATGCGAGCGAGTGGAGCGAGCGGAGCTTGAAAATTTTGACATTTGACAGTCTAAAAGCTGAAGTTTTTAACTATACTTTTTCGCTTTGGAAGTTAAGGGGGCCGCACCGGGCGGCGTATTTTTTATTTACACGCAAGCCTGTGGCTTTTCGCAATTTTATTCAATGAAACCGCTTGTGATGCGTCTATGCTTACTCCGCTCGGGTTGCGAAGAGTTCTGTGGGTCTTGTAGTTGTACAGTGCCTCCGCTCGCGCCGATTCGATTCGTACACGTGCATTAGTGAGTGTTTGTACGCGCTGTGAAAGTTTTGCTTGCCGTGGTAGACTTGCATCCAATAAGTCCATGTACGAACATTGTGGATATGTAAACGAGTGAGAGTGCGAAAAACAAGACAACACAGACAAAAAATTTGAAAGTTATGGAATAGGCTGGTACATGTGCATGTACATGTATCAGAGAGTTCTGAAATAACATGATCGCATAATCTAATGACACCTGAATGGAATGAAATACATTGGAAAATCATGCTTGCCATTTTTCTCATTTTAAAATTAATACATTGTATCAAAAGTAATGTATTTGTCTTTCAGACCCCCCTCACTCTCTTATTTCCAAAACGTCTCTCTTCTCCCGTCTCTCCATACATCATAGTATTTGTTCCAAATACAAGCTCTCTCTATCTCTCTTGACTCCCTCTCATATTTACATGATTTCTGTTTCTAAGACCCCCTCATACATTGTATGTACATAATGTTATTTCTCAGACCCCAACCACCTCTGTTATATCTGTTGCTATAATAAAGGCCCTACATCTATCTTCATACTGATGGTATATTATTTTGTTTCTCAAACCTGCCCCGCTCTTTTCTTCATACTAGTTTCAAAGACTCACTCTGCATATTCATTTTTCCGACCTCTCTCGACCCCTTCCTTTTTCAAAAGCATGACTCGTGTATTCCTTGCTCGATCACTGCTTGAATTAGCCTATATATATCATACAATTTATTTGTTTCTCATACTCTCTCTGTCCCTCCCCCTTCTCTCTTTCTGATTCTTAAACTTTACAATGTTTGTTTACAAGACCACTTTCTACTCTATACATTGATCAGTTTGTCTAGAAACATGTCAGTACAGTCACATGTATGAAGGAAAATTACACCACTATTGCATGAAGTCATTATGCACTAATTCACTTCTTTATATTCAAGCACTTTTTTTTCATGAAGGCACAGATGTAATCTGATCCTCCAATATCCAAGAAGTACTGTAATACAAACTAGAAGTATCACCTAATGTGATTAATATATACCCCCAACTAGACACTGAGGCAGTTAGCTCAACTAGCAATGATTACTTTGTATGCTTTTCCTGGAAAGAAAAAAATACCATGACAATGTATTGTTCAACATTGAATAAAATTGACAGTACAGTAATGTGTTATTTTGCTCACCAACAATAATGTGCCATATCTCAAGTGAAGTGCTCAAAACCTGAGTGAGTAAAGTAAATAAATCAGCAATTTCTATGATTTTCATGAAAATAATGTTACCATGGCAACACAATGTTTGACATTATGAAAAAATGAAGTTTGCAAAACTATAGCTGTCACATGTGCCAAATTTCAAGTCAGATGCTCAAAAGCTGAGGGAGTGAGGTGAATTCACAATATCATTGTATGATTTTCTTTCAAAATATGCTGTCACCATGTTAGAGCTCACTAATGTCAACAATAATCGACCACTAATGTCATAACAACCACTAATGTGGCTGTCGCATCTTCAAGCTATATGCTTATTTGACGACAGTTTTCTGAATTTACACTTCCATTACATGTGCCATAATTCAGTCAGATCATTTGATTTTCTTTATTCCGAGTGGTTCCCAATCGATGTGTTCTCTTAGTCTTTTCTTTAATCTGTACACGTATATCTCAGTTTTATATTCGGATGTACACACTGCATTTTCCATTGTCTCGTAAACAAAAAGAAATGACTGTATTTCATTTTTATAATATCATGATCGATGCAGAAAATTCTTGAATTCATTTGAATTTGGATCGTGCAATATCATAACAACCTCTAATGTCATAACACGTCGACGACAAAATGTCGTAACGACCACTAATGTCATAACATGTCGACGACAAATGTCAAAATCGGATTAACCACAAATGTCATAACACGTCGACGACAAATGTCAAATTCCCATTTTTGCTGCAAATGTCATAACACGTCGACCACAAATGTCAAAATTTCCAAATTTACTGTAAATGTCGTAACGCGTCACAGGGGAGGATCCAGGAATACCGTAAAGGGGAGGCGCCTTTACAAAAGTAACCCCTCCTTCATTTTCTTTCTCTTTCTTTTTTTTTTCTTTTAAACAAAAGAAATTAAACGAAAAAAAAGAATAAGGGGGATGGGGTTGCGCCAGCCTTTTATTTTGAAAGGTGTCTCCCCTTTACGGAATTCCTGGATCCGCCCCTGAAATGCAAGCAATGAGTTTTGAAATTTGTGGATGATGCAATCTCGAATCGAGAGGGAGCGCATCCCCCTCTGGTGCCCCTTTCTATTCTTGTTAAAACAACAGAAGTAAAAAAAAAAAAAAAAAAATGGGGGCGGGGGGGGGGGTGCGCCAGCTTGTACTTTTAGAGGGGCGGCGCGGCGCCCCCCCCCCCCCCTCCGTCTCTTATATTTTTGTCATAACAAAAAGAAATAAAATGAAATGAAATGAAGCTGGTTGCGCCAGCTTTTGATTTTGTATAAGGCGCCTCCCCTTTATGGAATTCCTAGATCTTCCCCTGTGACACGTCATGACATTTGCAGTAAATTTGGAAGTTTTGATATTTCTGGTCGAGGTGTTATGACATTTGTGGTTAATCCGATTTTGACATTTGTGCTTGACGCTATCGCGTATCCAGAGGGGGCGCTTCCCTCACTTGTGCCCCCTCTCTATATTTTGTTAAAACAACAGAAATAAAAAGAAGAAAAGGGGGGGGGGGGTCACGCCAGTCTTTGATTTTGTAAAGGCGGCGCGCCGCCTTTACGGAATTCCTGGATCCTCCCCTATGACGCGTTATGACATTTGCAGTAAATTTGAACAATTTGACATTTGTGGTCGACATTTTGACATTTTGTGATTAATTCGATTTTAAATTTTGTCGTCGACGTGTTATGACATTTGTGGTTAATCCGATTTTGATAGTTGTCGTCGACGTGTTATGACATCAGTGTTATTGCCATTATGTATGACATTGTCGTCGACGTGTTCCAATGGTTGTTATGACATTGCACGATCCAAATTCAAATGAATTTATTAAGAATTTTCTGCATCGATCATGATATTACAAAAATGAAATACAGTTATTTCTTTTTGTTTACAAGAGAATGAAACATGCAGTGTGTACATCCGAATCTAGTCTTGAAGTTATTAAATGTGGCCCTCAGGGTAGTATATTAGGACCTTTACTTTTCATCATTTACATAAATGATTTTTGTAGATCATCCGACATAGTTTCTTTTATACTGTTTGCCGATGATTCAAATATTTTCTTCTCCCACCAAAATCCAATCACTCTACTGTTAATTCCGAATTAAATAAAAGTGACTCAATGGATAAGAGCCAACAAATTATCACTGAATCTTCAGAAAACTAACTATATGTTATTCAGTAAGTCTATAGAAGTTTTACCCACAGGTATCATCTTTGATGACGTTCACTTAGAGCGTGTATCTCATACAAAGTTTCTCGGTATTACAGTGGACGATAAACTTTCGTGGAAGCCTCATATTATTAATATTAGTAAAATAATTTCGCGTACTATTGGTATTATTAATAGACTTAAATCTCATATCCCGTTGTCTTCTTTGCTGACGTTGTATTTTTCATTAATATTACCTTATTTAAATTATGGAATCTTATAGCATGGGGTATAGTGCCCATCAAACTTTATTAGATAGATTATTGTTATTACAAAAAAAAAAGCACTTCGTATTATTTGTGGCGTTTCTCCACGTTCCCATGCAGATCCATTATTTGTTAGATGTAAGATTTAAAAAATCAAAGATTTGTTTTTCTTAGAGCTGGGTCAATTTATGTTTAATTATAACACAAATGCACTTCCCAGCATTTTTGATTCAATGTTTCCCCGAAATCAATATTTTCATAATTATGCCACCAGGCGATTAAATGAGTTTCATTTACCCCTTCTGAGAACATTATTGGCTCAAAATGCATTTACATACACTGGCCCTAGATTTTGGAATTCTTTAAGTTGTGATATAAAAAATTCTTTATCTTTGAATTCGTTTAAGCGTAAGTTAAAATATTTTTTGTTGAACTCATATTAAGATATATACGATTCATTACTTAGCTGGTCTTTACAGCCTCAGGTTCATCGTCAATCATTGATTTCATCATTGTGTACTTTTTACACTATCTTATTTGTATACACTTTGCTCGGCTGACTGAGCTGAAACAACCCAATTCCCTCTTCTGATCCCGATGTTCAGCGTGTTGGCTTTTCCTTTCATTTCCTTTTTCTTTCTCTCCTTCCCATTTCCATTATTCTTTTGTGTTTTATTACTGTCATGGTATACCCTACTGTAAAGTTATGTAATGTCGTTGTGTTTCTATTGTCTTGTTCTGTCCTGTCTTGTTCTCTCCTGTCTTTGTTAAAAAAAAAAAAAAGTTTAATGTATTCACAAGAATCCTTTCAGTGGTTCACAATTTACAAGCATGCTTTTCAGTGAACCTCTCAGTTCTTTCTTTTTTTCCCCTCGAAACATAACTTTGTATTCTGCCGGTATGCATGTATAATTTCCTATTTGTTAACCATTATCTACCATGTAAAGTCGAGTACATGCCTATGTTATATCTTCTGATTCATTTCGTGTTATGTTTGACGAAAAAGAAAGAAGGAATGAAATAAATGAAATGAAATGAAAATGAAATGAAATGAATATAAAATTGAGATATACGTGTATCGACAGATTAAAGAAAAGAGTATGAGAGAACGCGTCGATAGGGAACCACTCGGAATAAAGAAAATCACTGACTGAATTAACGGAGTGTATAAATGTAGAAGACTGTCGTCAAGGAAGCATATAGCTTGAAGATACGGCAGTCACATTAGTGGTTGTTATGACTCTACTGGTCGATTATAGTTGACATTAGTGGGCTCTACACATGGTGACAGCATATTTTGGATGAAAATTTTATGCAATGATATTGTGAATTCACCTAACTCCCTCGGATTTTGAGCATTTGACTTGAAATTTGGCACATGTGACAGCTATGACATATAGTTGCATGTGCAAACTTCATTTTTTCTTAATGTCAAACATTGTGTTGACATGGTAACAGTATTCTTAATGAAAATCAGAGAAATTGCTGATTTACTGACTTTACTCACTCAAGTTTTGAGCACTTCACTTGAGATATGGAACATTTTGACTATCAGTGAGCAAAATAACACATTATTGTTAATTTTATTCAATGTTGAACAATACATTGTCATAGTATTTTTTTTTTTTAAGAAAAGCATATATACAAAGTGATCATTGCCTGTTGAGCTAACTGCCTCAGTGTTTAGTTTTGGGGATATTAATCACATTGAGTGATAGGTCTAGTTTGTATCACAATACTTCTTGGATATTGGAGGATCCGATTACATCTGTAGTATACCTTCATGAAAAAAAAAGTGCTTGAACATAAAGAAGTGAATAAAGTCCATAATGACTTCATGCAATAGTGATGTAATTTTCCTTCATACATGTGACTGTACATGTTTCTAGACAAACTGATCAATCTAGAGAGTAATAAGTGGTCTTGTAAACAAACATTGTAAAGTTTAAGAATCAGAAAGAGAGAAGGGGAGGGACAGAGAGAGTATGAGAAACAAATAAATTGTATGATAGGCTAATTCAAGCAGTGATCGAGGAAGGAATACACGAGTCATGCTTTTGAAAAAGGAAGGGGTCGAGAGAGGTCGGAAAATGAATATGCAGAGTGAGTCTTTGAAACTAGTATGAAGAAAAGAGGGACAGGTTTGAGAAACAAAATAATATATGAAGACAGATTTGGGGGCCTTTAATAGCAACAGATATAACAGGGGGTTGGGGTCTTGAGAAATAAAGTTAATACATGAAGTATATAGAGGGGGTCTTAGAAACAGAAATCATGTGATAAGGGAGTCAAGAGAGAGGGAGAGAGCTTGTATTTGGAACAAATACTATGATGTATGGAGAGACGGGAGATGAGAGACGTTTTGGAAATAAGAGAGTGAGGGGGGTCTGAAAGACAAATACATTACTTTTGATACAATGTATTAATTTTAAACTGAGAAAAAAGGCAAATATTTTCCAATGTATATATGATGTTTGTTCCATTCAGGTGTCATTAGATTTAAGCGATCATGTTATTTCACAACTCTCTGATACATGTACATGCATAATCTGTACCAGCTGTAGCCTATTCCATAACTTTCAACTACTCTCCCTTCAAGCTTTCCATCCATGCTCTTCTTTCTCCATTCCTTTTCCCTTCAATCTTTCCTGTCAATATCTAAATTATCAATCAACGGAGATGGAAAAAGTGTTACATTATATACTTACATTCTGTTAGATTACTCGTCATGTGTAGGCCTATTGTGTCGTTATGCGTTTCAATGGGGGGGGGGGGGGGCAGGATTGGCTTCACCTTCAGTCCCCCCCCCCCACATATCATAAACGCAAACGTGTAGGCCTACAATTTACAAAGGCGAAAAATGACCATCTAAATGTAATTCTTTGGGAGTATGCTCAGCGCCCCTACCATCCCTTTAAAAATCACTCCAACCTGTATATATATATATATATATATATATATATATATGAATAAATAAATATATATATATATGTATATATATATATATATATATATATATATATGTATATATATATATATATATATATATATATATATATATAATATTCGGTCAGTGTAGCCCATTTATTATACACCCCCATCATACACCAATAATTGGTCTTCCATGGAATGTACCTTCAATATATTGATCACTTTTGTGCAGGTTTGATGAGATATCACAGAATATTCATTGCTTCTTTTTTATCTCTTTACTTATGATTCTCTCTCTCTCCCTCTCCTCCTGGTCAGATTTTTTCTTGTTTTGTATTGTTTTCTTTTTCGCACTCTCACTCGTTTACATACGTATGTACTACTTGGATGCAGGTCTACCACGGCGAGCAAAACTTTCACAGCGCGTACACACACTCACTGATGAACGTGTACGAATCGAATTGTCGCGAGCGAGTGCTCAGAGAATAGAACTCTTCGCAACCAACGACCCTAGTGGAGTAAGCATAGACGCATCACGAGCGGTTTCATTGAATTAGATTGCGAAAAGCCACAGGCTTGCGTGTAAATAAAAAATACGCCACCGGGCGCAACTGCTGTCAATCACTAGCAGCAACATCAGGAGAATGGCATATCGATTAAATGCGATCGAGCGCAGCGAGCGAGCTTGAAAATTTTGACTTTATTTTCACAGTCTAAAAACTGCCGTTTATAGCTATAATTTCTCGATTTGGAAATGAAGGGGGGGGGGGCGCACCGGGCGCAACTGCTGGCAGCAACATCAGGAGAATGGCATAACGATTAAATGCGAGCGAGCTTGAAAATTTTGACATTTTACAGTCCCAAAACTGCCATTTGTAGCTATACTTTTTCGCTTTGGAAATCAAGGGGGGCCTCACCCGGCGCAACTGGTGTCAATCACTGGCAGCAACATCAAGAGAATGGCATAGCGATTAAATGCGAGCGAGCGAAGCGAGTGAGCTTGAAAATTTGGACATTAATTTTTACAGTCCTAAAACTGCCGTTTTTGGCTGTATTTTTTCGCTTTGGAAATTAAGGGGGCGCACCGGGCGCAACTGCTGGCAGCTAGTTACTGGCAGCAACATCAGGAGAATGGCATAACGATTAAATGCGAACGATCGAAGCTTGTGAGCTTGAAAATTTTGACATTTTACAGTCCAAAAACTGCCGTTTGTAGCTATACTTTTTCGCTTTGGAAATTAAGGGGGGCCGCACCGGGCGCAACTGGTGTCAATCACTGGCAGCAACATCAGTAGAATGGCATAGCGATTAAATGCGAGCGAGCGAAGCGAGTGAGCTTGAAAATTTGGACATTTTACAGTCCTAAAACTGCCGTTTTTGGCTGTATTTTTTCGCTTTGGAAATTAAGGGGGCACACCGGGCGCAACTGCTGGCAGTTACAGGCAGCAAAATCAGGAGAATGGCATAACGATTAAATGCGAGCGAGCGAAGCGAAGCGAATGAGCTTGAAAATTTTGACATTTTACAGTCCCAAAACTGCCGTTTGTAGCTATACTTTTTCGCTTTGGAAGTTAAGGGGGGGCCGCACCGGGCGCAACTGCTCTATATCACTGGCAGCAACATCAGGAGAATGGCATAGCGATTAAATGCGAGCGGGCGGAGCGAGTGACTTTGAAAATTTGACATTTCACAGTCTAAAAACTGCCGTTTGTAGCTATACTTTTTCGCTTTTGAAATTAAGGGGGGCGCACCGGGGGCAACTGCTGTCAAGCACTGGCAACAACATCAGGAGAATGGCATAGCGATTAAATGCGAGCGAGCGGAGCGAGCGAGCTTGAAAATTTTGACATTTTACACTCCAAAAACTGCCGTTTGTAGCTATATTTTTGGCTTTTGTTTGTCCCACTTTATTTGGGAACCATCCCCCCCCCCATCGACGCCTCTGCATATGAGGGAGCTTTTGTTAAGTGAAAGATCTGCTGCACACTCTTTGATGAATCAGGGAAATATATACGTCAATCTCAAAAGGGTACAAAGTCTATCGAAAGGGATCCAGTATAGCGGCAGCGGAGCTTTTGCATGTTTATGATTGCAATTCAACGATATGGTGCATAGTTCTGGCGGTATTTGGACAATTTTTCATTAAGAAAGTTCGAGATTTGTCCTCATCTCGGGAATTGTCATCACTCACTGTCGTTTCTAACGAATGATTCAGGAAATGGAGGGGGTTCAATAATGGCGATATAGTTTTTGTTATTGTTTTCGTACATATTTGGTAGATGGTCCCCACTTACCCGCGTTATAGCATGTTTACATGTAGGCCTATACTATTTGATGTTGTCAACGTCTGAGCCATACCTTACAGTGTATGTCGATGTTACTCTCTTCGCGAGCGATGGAAGCGAGCGAGCGCTTGAGAAAATTATGTAATTATGTATGCATTTTCCTACAAGAAAGAATACTGTTCAGCTCTGTTACCTGTCTGAAGGCCGGCGTACAAACGTCATGCAATATGCCAACATTGATACAATTGCATTTCTGCTTCCTCCATTTTTTCTCCAAAATTCAGGGGGGATGATTGTACAGGCCATCCCCCCCCCCCTGCTCCATTTCAGGGGGGGGGGATATATCTCCCCATCCCCCCGGGATTTACGCCTATGCTTGATGCTAGTATTATACAATCACAGTTTATTAGGCTACTCTCCTTTGTTTCAGTCCAGCATAGTGTGTATAACACTGGATTTGATTGTTTTCACCATGATATAGCTCAATTAAGTGTTAAAATTTGCTTACGTTGGTGGAAACTTGTGTTTATAGTCGGTAACTCGCGTTACATACCGGTTTGTTTGAAATTGTTTGAAAAGATTTATTTTCTGCATTTCATATTTTCTTTCAGAATAACAAGAATAACAAAGGCAGGTTCAATTACACAAATACAATTCTGAAAATTATTGACATATTACATAGTAAGTCATATTTTGTATGTAAAGACAAATGAAACGTTAAATAACATACAAAATGTTTATATGGCCAATAATGACTTAATTCACAGTACAATATATAATATATACATATGATGCAGAGGGCCGCCGTTATAAGCCGTGCTTGAACAGACGGACAGCCAGAGTTAAATTACCATTAAATGGTAATTTAATAAAAAAAATTTTTATTGTAGTACTTGAACACTAATACAGATGGGCCATGTTAAAGTGCGTGTAAATCCAGTTTTATACAATTACTTGGTAAACAGGAGTGGTGCCTGTGAGTGCGTGTGCAGGTGATGAAGCGCGAAAGTGTCAGCACTTCTAAGAAAATGATTGGATATGTTATGATATGGGCGAAGGGTCAAGCAGCAAAGTAAAAGAAAAGGAAAAAAGGGGGTGGACCAAATATTGCCTTATTGTTGAGTATAAGAGGTACATGTTTAATGATTACTGTACCGTATGATATTGTGCCAAGAAATATTTCTTTGTATTTGCCTTAAAGGAATAGAGAGATGTGCACTGTTTTATGTGGAGAGGGAGTGAATTCCAAATATCAGGCCCGTTATGCCGAATTGATTTTTGAGCTAATAGGAGTTTAGGGTTATTCAAATGGAAATCATTAGGATGGCGCGTGGGGTAAGCATGGACATCCCTGTTAAGGGAAAATGCGTTGTGGAAGAGTGGGAGTAGATTTTGCGTGTATTTGAACATAAATATTGCTGTTTGAAATTTGTGTATATCGTCAACTTTAAGAACTTTTAGTCTAAGGAATAATGGATCAGTATGTTCTAGATAATGTGAGTTGGTACATATTCTTATTGCCTTTTTCTGTAAAAGAAAAATAACATTTACTTTGGTTTTATTACAGTTTCCCCAGACAACATTACTATAATTAATGTACGGTAAGATTAATGCATTGTATAACATAATGAGTACTTTTTCCGTTACAAAATATTTTAATCTCCGAAGTATTCCAATGGCTTTGGATATTAATGTGGTTATATTGTCAATGTGGTTATTCCAATTTAAGTTGGAGTCAAGGGTTACCCCTAAGAACTTGGTTGATTTTTTTCCAATAATGGGCATACCATCAATAATAATGTTATTAGGCATTATCGGTTGCAAATGTGAAGTATTGAAGTTTATAAAACACGTTTTATCTATATTTAGTGACAATTTATTGCATTTAAACCGGTAACTCGTTTAAACCGGTAACTCGCGTTACATGGTAACTCGCGTTACGCTTTTCATTGACATTTTTTAATGTGATGACAGTGTTTATTCAAGTCAACATCCTGTGTACAGTATCAGGGTGTGATGAATTTAGAAAATTATGATTCCCAACAAATTACCTCCACTGCTTCCTTCAGAATGAAAAATATTTCTTGTTTCGGTAACTCGCGTTACATGGCTCAAGGGCTAAACTTTCAGGTGGTGATAAAAATTTTTTGATGGTGGCATAGAAATTTTCTCATGGGAGACTGTAGTAGAACCAATTTGCTTCTTTAAAATGAATTAACTGAAGTGCTAGCAGAATTTTTCTTTTAAAAAAATGTATATCATGTTAAGCATGCATTTTAGCAATTTGGATGACTGAAAAATTGTCTTGAACATTTGTAGCTGTTTCTCGGGAAATATTTGACCGATTGATATAATTCTTTGAGTTTCTTCAACTTCAATATATGGGTAATACATAATGAGTAATTCTTTTGCAATATAATAAACTTGAAATTTTAGTGCCATGTCCACATTCCCATGGAATTGCCCTACAGCATATACAGTCACTAGCCATAACCGGCAGCTAAATTCAGTTTCAGTTTCAGTTTTCCCGTCATGCAACAGATTATCATTTGGAAAACCCTAAACTCAGTATAGTTCAAAATTCCATAAGACATCATGGTCCAGATGTATGGAACTCATTGAATGATTACCGTAAACGCAGTTCTTCTCTTCAATGTTTTAAAATCGTCTATGAAATAGTCTAGTTTGATGGCAGAGTTGTACTGACGCAAGATAAGCAGTTTACACCCTTTGTAAGTACACGTATAGCACAATCCTTTTTTTTCTCTCTCCCTTTCTCTCTCTCTCTCTCTTTATCTCTCTCTATGTTTGATTTTCCTGCAAGTGGCAATATTCTTTTCTATATGTATTTGCACTTCATTGAGGAATGACTTAATGAGTAGAGATGATGTAAAAATGGTCAAAGGTAAATTTGATATGACACAACCTGTATTCTATCTTTCTATCATTCTTTACAGCAGTAAAGAACACGACCCACCAGGGTCATGTTGGACATAGAGAGACCCTCAATTGTACTTCATCAAGTGAACTCGGAAATCATACTGATGTGTACTGGAAGAAGTATTCACGTGGATTGCTGCAAGGTGCACCAAATGCTACCTTTCGACATGGTGACACAGCTCCTGGTTACACAGTCAACTCTAACTTTTCTCTGACAATCAAGAATGTATCAATAGATGATGAAGGTATCTACATATGCTTCCAACCGGGGACTCCTGAAACGGCAGGCGCCTTGCACAAAGTTTCTTTCCGTGCCTCTGGTAAGATCACGTGATGTCGTTTTTCTTTGTTCGTATATCATTTCATTATTTACTTTTATCTTCTAGAATATACCCAAAGCCTTCAATAACCGGGGGGCCAAAAGCTAAAAACAGAGGTCGAGTTCCACTCTCTCTACAAACTAAGTAGACCATGCTTGTTTTTAAGTTTTTATTGCAAAAACAACATTCCACTGGTCTACCTCAAAAAAATTTGTTGCGAAAAGCCTCCAAATCCAAGATGGCGTCCAAGATGGCCGCCATATTTAATGAATTTGTTATTTGAAAGATAGAATTTGATAGAAACATCAGATTTCAACAAATGTGATGTCATATGAAAGAAAATAAAATTTTCTACAAGTTGGTACCATTTTTGCGGGTTATTATGATAGCTGGATTGAGATTTTAAGGAAAAAACACTCATTTTTTGATATTTTACTGAAAAAATGAAAATCATGAAAATGCTTGATTTAGCATAAATCAGAGAAGGACTGAAGGATTATCTTGAAACGTTTCAAGAATTTTGTTTGACATATAATTAGTATTTGGAGGAAATTTGGGGTCAGTACCATTTTTGGTTCAGGAGTTATAATGTCTCAAACTTCAAAACTCACTGTGTAAAAATGGCCACTTTAGTTGTGACAAGTCCTTGTTGGTCGTAAAACGAGTCTGTGCGCGCCGCGCCAACACTACTACACGCACAACTGGGTTTGCAGCTTGTAGCAGTGCCAGTGGTGCGTGTAGTAGTCTTGGCAAACGCAGACTTTTTCTTTGACAAACAAGGGTTTTTGCCTGCAAACTAACTTTTCATACCAAGTGGTAGCTCAGGTGACGCTGGTCGCTATTATTTCAAAGTAGATTGTTCTGAAGTAGATGAGATGAAGCAAAATTATTTCTCAATAGAGGTAGTAGCTTGAAACTTGGCACCAGTCTTGTTATATATAGTTTAAGACAGAATTTAGATCAACCACTCAAAAAAAAAAAAAGATCATGATAGCCATCAAAGTTGACAGATTGTGTTGCGCCAAATTAAATGTATTATTTCAATTTTGATACAATTTTGTCTGTTGTGCTATCTATCTATATGTTTTTATATTGAACACTGCAATGCTATCTTAAACCGTCTTAGGTTTTTATGGAGATATTTTTAAAACCAGTGATATTCTACTCTGAAAAAAAAAATCGAGTGGAAGTTTTCACTTTTGAAGGAGTGAATAACAGAAAACAGTGAATTTAGAGTGAAATTTGAGTGAGTTTTGAGTGAAAATTTTCATTTTCACTCATTTTAGAGTGACCATAGGGATCACTCGTCACTCTTCGAGTGATCCCTGAGGTCACTCTAAAATGAATGAAATTGAACATTTTCACTCTCGAGTGATCCTGATATCTAATATGGAAAAGCATCTACCAATGGCATAAGTTCAGATCGATTGTGACACACACTATAACCCACGTGAAATCAGCCTTAAAACAATGTAAGGAAAATCTAATAACGGTAAATACAGTTTCAGCATGCTTGTAAATGTGAATAAACAGCACGAATAATCAATTTGGACAGTTTTATTCGAACAATATACTGAAAAGTAATTTCGCACAAATTTGAGAAATTGCCGCCATGTCGGATTTTTTTTTTAATTTTTTTTTTTTTTTTTTTGGGGGGGGGGTTCTCGGATCAGAAGGGCTTTCAAGGACATCTACGTATCAGACATTACACATATACCATCATCATTCACGTTTCTACAACAGCAGAGCAACATACAAGTAAAAAAGGATATCTTTGATATAGAATTTTTTTTTTTTAAATCAAAGATCGGGCGTTACCCAAACACTGGAATGAGCTCCCCCCCCCCCCCCGAAAAAAAAGACCCTCTATATGGTTTACACTAGTACAATATCGTTCGGATGTATAGAAACATAATAATAGACAGCAATATAAGAAGATTAAAAAATATATCAAATTATAAGTTGAGATTTAACTTTGACGCAACACACTAAAGGTATTGTTTACCATTGGGAGAGATATCACATTCGATTTATATGTGCAGGTTAGTTGTATCACAAAACATTCTACCATGTAAAAAAATTATAATAAAGCCTAACACATACGGAGATATCACCATTTCTTTCCAAGAAACTATAACCATGATAACTGTTGACAGCTTAGTATAAAAAACATTCTTATCAGATCTATTTAGTATAGAATCTAACAATATTTAGCATTAATTATATTGATTTGAGTTTGTACATTAGTTGTTCTATCCCTTACTCATAGTTTAGAACTAGTTTGAGGAATTAACTAAAGCTGGGTTTTTATTTTACGTGCACAAATGGTAAAGAATGCCTTGAACAACAACCTCGATTGATTACCGCCATCTTGAATTTTGTGTGGATACTATTTTTGTCGCTAGATATGACACAGCAAAAATTTGTGCCAAATTCCAAGCTCCTATCTCTTTTTCGAAAATACTTTCTGTTCAATCTTATCTGACTCAGAACAATCTACTATGAAATGCTACAGTAATAGCGACCAGCGTCACCTACCACTTGGCATGAAAAGTTAGTTTGCAGGCACTTGCAAGTCGCTAGACCATGTTATACAGTATTACATGTGACCATGTAAACACATTGTATGCAAAATTTTTAATGCATACATATAATTTTTCAAGTTTTAGATGCCAACCTTGTCAACAGTGTATGATATTGCCTGTAATTCCGTATATATGAATTATGTCTCAATCTCAGTAAATGTCAATGTCAATCGCAGGTTTCAAAGTAATTTTTCAGTTCTTCTTTGATAAATACTAAATCATGCATTTTTACATTTCTTCCTTTTTTCAAAACATTAGAAAAATATGGACTTCCTCCCCCCCCCCCACCAAAAAAAAAGAAGCAAACACCCCCCCCCCCCCATTCATCACAATACACAGCTAAAGTGGTATCAACTTTTAGGAAGTTTTACTCTCCTTCGTATGACATCAAATTTGTTGCCATCCAATGTCTCTATCAAATTTTATATTTGAAATGTTAAATTCAATAAAAATGGCGGCCCTATTGGACCGCATCTGTACTTTGGAGGTTTTTGCAACAAATCTACTGAGGTGTACTTACGGAACATTGCTTAGTATGTTTGATATTATGTATGGTCTTGTTTATAGAGAGAGTGGAACTCGAAAAGTAAACACGATCTTGGATTTGACCCTCTGTGACTTCTTTGGGAACAGATGCGTGTAAATGCATGACATTAATATGTAAAATGGGATTTCAAGTTTGAGACATTATAACTCCTAAACCAAATACAATACTGACCTCTAAGTTTCTCCAAATATTGATTATATGGGAAAGATGTTAATTTCTACATGGCTTTCATAAAATTTTTACATTTGAATACAAAAAAAAATTTTAGAGAAATGTTCATGGTGCATTCTAAAAAATGTCTCCATAAAAACCAAAGATGGTTTGAAATAGCATTACAATGTTCAGAATACATAAAAACCATATAAATAGACAGCAAAACAGACAAAATTGTATCAAAATTGAAATAATACATTCAGAGACTCCAACCCTAAGCACTTTCTGATCTGGAGATTCTCCCGCCTGAAACCCCTAGCAAACGGGAGACTCCAACTTGATGTGCGCGAAGCGCAAAGTTCCTTGCTGCCGGGGTCCAACTCTAGGGTCCTAGATGTTATCTCGTGCCATCTAGGGATTATTTTACAACATACGATGACACAGAGTATCATTTCAAGCGGGAGAAATTTAATCTCAAGCGGAAGAACAGGATATTTTGCACAAATGGGCTTTCGGCGGGAGATCTCCCGTTGAAAGCGGGAGAGTTGGAGTCTCTGTACATTTACTTTGGCGCAATACACTATGTCAGCTTTGATGGCCTGCAGTCTTGAATTTTTTGAGTGATTGATCCAAATTTTGTTTTAAACTTTCTATAGCAAGGTTGTCTCAAGCTTCTACCTCTATTTGAAAGATATTTTTTGCTTCATCTCATCTGCTTCAGAACAATCTACTTTGAAATAATAGCGATCAGCGTCACCTGAGCCTACCACTTGGTATGAAAAGTTAGTTGGCAGGCACAAACCCTTGTTTGTCAAAGAAAACGTCTGCGTTTGCCAAGATTACTACACGCACCACTGGCACTGCTACAAGCGCCAGTTCCAGTTGTGCGTGTATTAGTCTTGGCATGCGCAGACTCGTTTTACGACCAACACGGTCTTGTCATAACTAAAGTGGCCATTTTTACACAGTGAGTTTTCAAGTTTGAGACATTATAAACCTTGAACCAAAAATGGTACCGACCCCAAATTTTCTCTAAATGTTAATTATATGTCAACCAAAATTCTTGAAACGTTTCAAGATAATCCTTCAGTCCTTCTTTGATTTATGCTGAATGAAGCATTTTCATGATTTTCATTTTTTCAGAAAAATATCAAAAAATGAGTGTTTTTTCCTTAAAATCTCAATCCAGCTATCACAATAACCCACAAAAATGGTACCAACTTGTAGAAAATTTTATTTTCTTTCATATGACATCACATTTGTTGAAATTTGATGTTTCTATCAAATTCTATCTTTCAAATAACAAATTCAGTAAATATGGCGGCCATCTTGGACGCCATCTTGGATTAGGAGGCTTTCGCAACAAATTTTTTGAGGTAGACCAGTGGAATGTTGTTTGTTACATTAAAAACTTGAAAATAAGCATGGTCTCCTTAGTTTGTAGAGAGAGTGGAACTCACTCATTAAGTAAGCGAGTTTTGGGGGTTTGGCCCTCCGGTTACAAGGTTTAACCCTATATTAACTGGGAGGGTGGTCAAATTGACTCCCCCCCCCCCCCCCCGAAAACAGCTCAAATTCATGATATTGTGTGCAAATCCAATGCAAATTGTGGTTGTTGTTGTTGTTTTTTTTTTTTATTTAAATTTAATTATTTCAGCTTTTAATCATAGAAATTAATCAATTCTAATGTAGAATAGCTTGAAAAAAGCCCTGCAACAAATTTTGGCAAAAAAAAACAATAGAAAACAAAAGGTCTAAAATACAATGAAATACATAAGAAATAAACAAAACAATTAAAAACAAAAGGAATTGATTTTGATTGTACTATTTTTTTTACATATAAATTGTTTGATGTGTCTTGAGGAATTCTGACACAAACCTTCAACAATCCTTCAGCTTTTTAATGGAGTTACAGGTGGAACTCTGATTTCATGCATAAATTTGCATAATTAATTTACTAAAAATAGAAAGTCAATATTTTTCTATCTGTATGACCGTGTAATCTTGCAGACGACATCCGGCAAAATTTTGCGGTGATTGCGCAATCGGTGGCCGAGATCTGAAGGGGGAGTCAAATTGACCCCCCCCCCCCCGTAAAAACTTGGTCTGAAATAGCCCAGTTAAATAGGGTTAAAGGGGTGGTACAGTATTGATGGAGATGAGAATTGGGCTTTTAACTTTTGCAAGATACCAAGAAAAACAAAGCGATCGTGATAAAGTGTGGGTCCCTGACTTTATTGGAATCGCTCTGTTTTGGATATCTCAGCCATTTCAAAACCAATTTTCGTCAAATAGACGTTGAAATCCTCATGGAATTACATGCTCTATTATATTTCATAAGAGGTTTCTCACTATCTGACAAGACAAAAAAAAATGTTAGAAACCTGAAATTAGGTCTGAACCAAAACTATACGATCCCTTTAATCCTAAAATTTGTCTCATTCTGATGTTTTCCTCTTACGGCATATTTACAGTGAAATAGTTTGGACTTGCTGGGGCAAGTGTCATGCAAACAGTCATGTTTATGTAGTGTGATGTTTCACATAAGAGTGCAACGCCGTTTACAATCTGTGTGATTGGAATTCATGTATTTCAAGCGAGTGTTATTGGCATATTTAGAAGCTCCTAAATTTTGGTAGTTTATAGAGGAATATCATCACATTGCATACAGGTATCACTGTCGATCTGGCATCATTGTGAATGTGATAGAGAGAGTAATCCTTGATACTTCAAATTCATCTGAATACTTACCTCATTTAGCTTTTCTTTTTAATATTTTAGTCAGAGCTTTTGCAAATACATGTACCTGATTTCACATCTTGAATATGGATTTGGCCCTTATGTGTACAAAAAAAAAAAAAAAAATCGTTTGCAATATTATTTCCAGGCCCTCTCCAACACTTCGCATTCCAGCTTTGCATGTGATATGGCTTGGCGAAGTTTTCACATTGATACTGGTAATACAGTTATACAGTGACAAAAGTAACATGGTTTCATGAAGTTCAACTGGTGATGGCCCACAGAACCTGGCTGCAGGAAGAGTAAATATTTCAGGAATCACGTATTGTTATAATTCTGTGTCTATAGATTTCTTTAGTATCATTTATCGTGAAATGCTGGCATAAGTAATTAAGGAACCAGTATAGATGTATCACTTGATATTTAAATTTTAGAGATGGTGTAGTAGTGGTTGGGACGAGGCATCAGGTTTCTAATTTTAAAATTTGAAAGAGCATAAAATTATGAGAGAAAATTAAAGTTCATTCGATGGAAATTGGTTTTGAAATGGCTGAGGTTTGTCCCAGCTTTGGTAAGGACCACTTTGTTTCGGGGAAATATCAGCCATTTCAAAACTGATATAAGTCAAATAAACTGTCATTTCTTTTTTAAATGTTATGCTCTTTTGTATTTCAGAAATAGTTTCTCGTTTTTGCACGCAAAAAAAAAAAACAAAAAAAAATTCAAAGTCCCATCTCAAATAAATCTATGCCATCTCTTTAAAATGCATAATTCTATTTCTCTCCCACCGGTAAACAGCATTACCTGCCACTCCGCCAAGCATTGATGGCTGTAGAAATGATGGAAAGCCGTGTGAACAGACAATCCCAGTTGGAACCCAAGCATATTTCACCTGCAGGATGGAACACATCTATCCTGAGAGATACCCTACCTGGGGTGAACTCGATGAATATAGCGGCAAAAGCGTCAACAATGATGGTACTTTTGATACATGGTGTGTAGCCTTTGTCAATGGTACTGACACTGCAGTGGAGAGAGTCTGCAGTTTTCATATGGATGCATACAACAAATCGTCCCAACTGACAGTGAGAGGTACGGTTTGTATGGAACAAGTATTAAATGATTGATAATATTCTATGTAATAATCCAGACACTTTTGTTGTCATGCATATGACAATGAATGTTAATAAAGCTTTAGTTTCCTGGGATTCAATTTCTTGAAAAGAGAGGAAACTATTTCATTAGCCTTAGTTGGAACTCTCATATGCAGAGACACCTTTAGCTAAGGGCATTTTTTTTAACAGTATATCCATTGGGAAGTTGTGCCTTTTCCTTTCGCAGGGAAATACGAAAAGCAGGTGGTGCCCCTTACAAATGAGAATAGTATTGGTTTTCCCGGTCAATTTCATACTTTTGTCACTCAAATTCATTAATGTGCATTCAAATTCACACAGCACACGCACGCGAAAATATTCGGGAATTCAAATTCAGAATCCTAGCGATCAATTTCATTTATGGCGCTCTATTTTGTTTTCGAGAAATCAAATTTCCCGGTCAATTTCATACTTTTGTCATTCAATTTCATTAATGTGCATTCAAATTCACACAGCACACGCACGCGAAAATATTCGGGCATTCAAATTCAGAATCCGAGCGATCAATTTCATTCATGGGCGTTCTATTTCGTTTTCGTGAAATCAAATTCACGATTGGGCATTCAATTTCAAAATGCGAGCAGCGACTTTCCTACTCGTGCATTCAAATTCGAGCGATAGTCATGTGAAAGTCCCAATGAGCTTGTTTGGAGCATTCAAATTCATTTTTAGGCAATCAAGTTCTTACTTCATGCAATCAATTTAAAGAGGCAAATGAAGTAGACTTTGAAGAAAGGCAAAAGGGCCAACACATTGAAGGCTTGCATATAGCACGTGTAGTGTACATGGGCGTAAATCCCGGGGGGATGGGGGGATATATCCCCCCCCCCTGAAATGGAGGAGGGGGGGATGGCCTCTACAATCATCCCCCCCCCCCCCTGAAATTTGAGAAAAAAATGGAGGAAGCAGAAATGTGATTGTATCAATTTTGGCATATTGCATGACGTTCGTACGCCCGCCTTCAGACAGTTAACAGAGCTGAACAGTATTTTATCTTGTAGGATAATGTATACATAATTTTCTCAAGCGCTCGCTCGCTTCGCTCGCTCGCGAAGAAAGTAATATCGACATAAGGTGTTATGGTCCAGACGTTGACAACGTCAAATAGCATAGGCTTACATGTAAACATGTTATGAAGCGAGCAACTCGGGACCATCTGCAAATTATGTGCGAAAACAAACAAACAATAACAAAAACTATAACGCCATAATTGACCCCCCCCCCCTCCATTTCCTGAATCATTCCTGAAACGATGATGACTCTGATACATCTATCAAATGGGCATACCCAGGGATGATCAGGGGCTTCGAATCTATCTTGGGGGGGGGGGGCAAAGGGGCATTTGCCCCGCCCCTACGGAAATGTTGGGGGCAGACAAATCATTTGTCCCCCAAGCAATTCCTGAGATGAGGACAAATCTCGAACTTTCTTTATGGAAAATTGGACAAGTACCGCCAGAATTATGCACCGGATCGCTGAATTGCAATCATAAATATGCAAAAGCTACTGGGTTCCTTTCGATAGACTTTGTACACTTTTGAGATTGACGTTTTATTTCCTTATATTTATCAAAGAGTGTGCAGCAGATCTTTCACTTACAAAAGGTCCCTCATATGCAGAGGCGTCGATGGAGGGGGAGGGGGATGGTTCCCCCATAAAAGTATTGGGGACAAACAGATCATTTTGCTCCTCCTCGTAGCTCCCGAGATGTGGAAATGTTCTTACTTTTTTTGATAGAAGACTGTCTAAATATTTCACCCAAAGATGGCTGAATTTCAATTCTGAAAATACAGAATCTCCCTCGCGTAAGAGGGGGATAGGCCTAACCCTTCCTATACCCTCCCCGTTCAATCATTTCTACTTAATACACTTTAGACTGACAGATTTCAAAATGTTTCATTTAAAGTGTGCACCAGGTCTGTTACTTCAGTTTAAAGAAATGCAAATGTTCCTTGGGTGGGAGGAGATATCTAGATACTTTCAATTTACGGAGGGTTCCCCCCCCCCTGAAAAAATAGTATACACTTCTGGGATTGAAATTTCCCCAGATTACATCATAAATGGATGTTTACGAGATATTTGTTGCTGCCAGTAATTGCCAGCAGTTGCACCCGATGCGCCCCCATCCCTCAATTTCCAAAGCGAAAAAAGTACAGCTACAAACGGCAGTTTTTGGACTGTAAAATGTGAAAATTTTCAAGCTCGCTCGCTTCGCTCGCTCGCATTTAATCGTCATGCCATCCTCCTGATGTTGCTGCTGGGTACTTGAGTATTTGCCAGCAGTTGCGCCCGGTGCGTCCCCCCCCCCCTTATTTTTCAAAGCGAAAAAAATATAGCTACAAACGGCAGTTTGGGGGACTGTAAGATGTCAAAATTTTCAAGCTCGCTCGCTCCGCTCGCTCGCATCAGGGAGGTGGGAAGAGAAACACCTCCCTGCTCGCATTTAATCGTTATGTCATTCTCCTGATGTTGCTGCCAGTAATTGCCAGCAGTTGCGCCCGGTGCACCCCCACCCCCCTTTAATTTCCTGAGCGAAAAAAGTACAGCTACAAACGGCAGTTTTAGGACTGTAAAATGTTAAAATTTTCAAGCTCGCTCGCTTCGCTCGCTCGCATTTAATCGTCATGCCATTCTCCTCATGTTGCTGCCGGGTAATTACCAGCAGTTGCGCCAGGTGGACCCCCCCCCCCTTATTTTTCAAAGCGAAAAAAATATAGCTACAAACGGCAGTTGGACTGTGAAATGTCAAAATTTTCAAGCTCGCTCGCTCCGCTCACTCGCAGTTATTCTCCTCATGTTGCTGCCAGTAATTGCCAGCAGTTGCGCCCGGTGTGCCCCCACCCCCTTAATTTCCTAAGCGAAAAGATATAGCTACAAACGGCCGTTTTTGGACTGTACAATGTCAAAATTTCCAAGCTCGCTTGCTTCGCTCGCTCGCATTTAATCGCTATGCCATTCTCCTCATGTAGCTGCCGGTTAATTGCCAGCAGTTGCGCCCGGTGCCCTCTCCCCTTAATTTTCAAAGCGACAAAATATAGCTACAAACGGCAGTTTTTGGACTGTGAAATGTCAAAATTTTCAAGCTCGCTCGCTCCGCTCGCTCGCATTTAATCGTCATGCCATTCTCCTCATGTTGCTGCCGGGTAATTACCAGCATTTGCGCCAGGTGCCCCCCCCCCCTTATTTTTCAAAGCGAAAAAAATATAGCTACAAACGGCAGTTTTGGGACTGTGAAATGTCAAAATTTTCAAGCTCGCTCGCTCCGCTCACTCGCAGTTATTCTCCTCATGTTGCTGCCAGTAATTGCCAGCAGTTGCGCCCGGTGTGCCCCCACCCCCTTAATTTCCTAAGCGAAAAGATATAGCTACAAACGGCCGTTTTTGGACTGTACAATGTCAAAATTTCTAAGTTCGCTTGCTTCGCTCGCTCGCATTTAATCGCTATGCCATTCTCCTCATGTAGCTGCCGGGTAATTGCCAGCAGTTGCGCCCGGTGCCCTCTCCCCTTAATTTTCAAAGCGACAAAATATAGCTACAAACGGCAGTTTTGGGACTGTGAAATGTCAAAATTTTCAAGCTCGCTCGCTCCGCTCGCTCGCATTTAATCGTTATGTCATTCTCCTCATGTTGCTGGCAGTAATTGCCAACAGTTGCGCCCGGTGCGCCCCCACCCCCCTTAATTTCCTAAGCGAAAAAATATAGCTACAAACGGCCGCTTTTGGACTGTACAATGTCAAAATTTTCAAGCTCGCTTGCTTAGCTCGCTCGCGTTTAATCGCTATGCCATTCTCCTGATGTTGCTGCCGGGTAATTGCCAGCAGTCAGTGGCGTATCTAGGGGGGGGCAAGGGGGGCACGTGCCCCGGGCGCCACTCCCCGGGGGCGCAAAAAAAAACGAAAAAAAAAAACGAAGAAGAAAAAAAAAAGGGAAAAAAACGAAGAAGAAGAAAAAAAGAAAAAAAAGAGAAGAAGAAGAAGAAGAAGAAGAAAAAAAAAAACTCTCGCCCGAAAAAAAGGGGGGGCAGAAAACCAAATCAAACAAGACAACAAATAAAACATGATGCCGCCGACAAAATGACAATGTTTATTGTGTTCACACAAGATTTCCGTGTTCTGTAAGTAAGCTGAAGTACAAAAATTTTCGGCTCGCTCGATGCGCTCGCTCGCCAAAATTTATGTAAAAAAGAAGGTACGAACAAAACGTGGTGATGACATGAGTGGACAAAATTACCATGTCTATTGTGTTCACACATGTCACTTTATATTCAGCAGGCAACATGTTTCACGGAGCAGCGGCTGCCATTTCTTTCGTTCTGAAGCGATCGCCAATTGGATCAAAAGAAGGCGCCAATGGTTTCGAACATAAGGGGGGGGGGGGTGGGGGCGCAAAAAAAAAAACACAACCCAAATCAAACAAGATAAGAACAAAACGTATTGATGACGCGGATATATACAAATTTCGGCTCACTCGCTCGTACTAATTTAGAGTATTTTTTTAAAGTCCTCAGTTTGTTGGTATGAATAGTTATCTATAAGGTCGTCACTATATCTTGTAAAAATTGTAAGATTTAATAAGCAAAAAATGACAAGAATTTCATGTTTTGTAAGCTGAAATACAAAATTTTTCGGCTCGCTCGCTGCGCTCGCTCGCCAAAATTTATCCCCAAAAAGAGATAAGAACAAAACGTGATGATGACGCGGAAATATATAAATTACGACTCACTCGCGCGTACTAATTTAGAGTATTTTTTAAAGTCCTCAGTTTGTTGGTATAAATCGTTATCGTCGTCACCATATCTTAATTAGAATTGTGGGATTTAATAAGCAAAAAATGACAAGAATTCCATGTTTTGTTAGCTGAAATGCAAAAATTTTCGGCTCGCTCGCTGCGCTCGCTCGCCAAAATTTATTACAAAAAAGAGATAAGAACAAATCGTGATGATGCCGCGGAAATATACACATTTCGGCTCACTCGCGCGTACTAATTTAGAGTAGTTTTTCTAAGTCCTCAGTTTGTTGGTATCAATCGTTATCTATAATTCCGTCACCATATCTTTATTAGAATTGTAAGATTTGAAAAGCAAAAAATTACAAGAATTCCATATTTTGTTAGCTGAAATACAAATTTTCGGCTCGCTCGCTGCGCTCGCTCGCCAAAATTTATTACAAAAAAGAGATAAGAACAAAACGTGATGATGCCGCGGAAATATACCAATTTTGGCTCACTCGCGCGTATTAATTTAGAGTAGTTTTTTTCTAAGTCCTCAGTTGGTTGGTATTAATCGTTATCTATAAGGCCGTCACTATATCTTGATTAGAATTGTAAGATTTAATAAGCAAAAAATGACAAGAATTCCATGTTTTGTAAGCTGAAATACACAAAAAAATTCGGCTCGCTCACTGCGCTCGCTCGCCAAAATTTATCAAAATTCATTACATTTAAATCACCCTCAAAAAAGTACATCATGACAGTGGACTGTGTTTAAAGTCTCTACGGGATGGGGTTGGGGTTGAACACTTTTTCGGAAATTAGGGGCGCAATTTTCGCGCTTGCCCCGGGCGCCGTTTTCCCTAGATACGCCACTGCCAGCAGTTGCGCCCGGTGCCCTCCACCCTTAATTTTCAAAGCGAAAAAATATAGCTACAAACGGCAGTTTTTGGACTGTAAAATGTCAAAATTTTCAAGCTCGCTCGCTTCGCTCGCTCGCATTTAATCGTAATGTCATTCTCCTGATGTTGCTGCCAGTAATTGCCAGCAAATGCGCCCGGTGCGCCCCTCTTAATTTCCTAAGCGAAAAAAATATCGCTACAAACGGCCGTTTTGGGACTGTACAATGTCAAAATTCATGAACGCGTTCATGATCTTCAGTGTTAGAATTAAGACAAGAAGTTTCTTTGAATGGTACCATTTTATAGGCAAAATTGTTCAATAATAATCTACAAAAAATGTACTGCTACCTTAAACATGTTGGACTGTACTCAAGTCGATAGAACACGCAAAAAAAAATGCATCAAATTGCACCACTTACAACATCAATATGCAAAAAGTTCTCACTGTGGAAGGGGGAAACCTCCCCTCCTACACCCTCCCCCCTCGCTCGCATCGCTCCCTCGCATCTAACCGCTCCCCCTAAGATCAAATCCTGGCTACGCCGGTGATAGGCCCCACTATTTAGTAGGCCTTCACAGTGATGTCGCGCAGGCGGAGCAAGAGCTGAAATACCACGATGTAGTCATTCAATTATCTATGAATATTTCTTTTTCTTACTTGTTTTTTGATAGGAAAAATATCCCAAATTTCACCAAAAGTGTGCACCATATCGCTGAATTTCAGGTCTGAAAATGCCAAATTGTCCTCATGTGGGAAGGGGATACCCCCTCCCCCCTCCCACACCCTCCCCCCGCTAGGCCGCTCCGCTCCCTCGCACAGATATTCAAACTCCAAGTCCCTCCCCTACCCCCATCATTAAAACAGAACGATGCCCCTGGGATGATTGCTTTACTGACTTAAATCAAGAAAATTGAAGAATACAATTAATAGCTACAGGAAAATATCTACTACGTTATTCAAGAAATGGATATCCTTATTAGCATTTTATTGAATTTGTTTGGGCATTATTTAGGGCTGCGCTACGTTTTTGGAAGGGGTAGGGGGTGACAAAATCGCCTGTCAGTCAATAAGAAAGAACATCAAAAGACAAGAGAAACAACAACAAACAATTCTTCATACTTTTAAGGTCTGATATTCCGCCGAAAGTCGGCTGACAAGAAAAAACAAACAAAAACAAGAACAAAAAGTCTTCATATTTTTGCTGCCACTTCCCTCCCACCTTGCATGGAAAAGAGTGGGACATTTGATCCCTGTAAAGTGTGTGTGTGTGGGGGGGGGGGGGGGGCAAGCTTTTCTCTCCCCCCCCCCCCCCCGGGCTGCGCCGGTCCGGTTATGGGCTTGTCATCGTGGTGATGGTGACTATTGCCAATCATCCCCCCCACTCCTCAGTACGGATTTACGCCGTTGGTAATGTAATTATGATTGTTTACAGGTTCTACATTGTTCTCTGTTCATATGTATTCTCTGTTTTTCATCTCAATAAATTTCTATTATAATGTCCAATCAGCAGTGCATCCAAACAACACAACGACAATTTAATCATAATTGTTTATGATACTGCATGCTGACAACCCTCCAACACCGACCACATAATGACAATTCATCAATTTAAAGACAAACTGACACGCAATGATCTCACATAGTCTGGCAAAAGTAAACCAATAAGACAGCCATACACAACAAACAAGACATATAAGATGTAAGTATCAGTTTCAATATATTTGAAATTTATTGGGTTTTTTTTTCCTCGAAGGTGTCAACCGACCCTCCGTATTGTACTAAGTTTTAAATTGATCATAAAAATATTATGAAAATGAAATTGAACGCCCCAAACAAGCTCATCGGGACAATGAATCGGTAATTTGAATGCAGGAGTAGGAAATGCAGTGCTCATATTCGGAAATTGGACGCACATGCCTAAATTTGTCTTGACGGAAATGAAATAGAGCTCCCGCGAAAATGATCGCTCGGATTCTGAATTTGAATGCCCAAATATTTTCTCGTGCATGCGCTGTGTGAATTTGAGTGCACAATCGTGAATTGGAATGACAAAAGCGTAAAATTGTCCTGCAATAAACCTCTCCTAAACCCAATACACTGCATTAACATGCCACAAGCAACGCTGAAGGCTGGTACTGGTCTTCCGGTCCAGGGTCCCGTTTTATCAAAATATATAATCGATTTTGAATTTCTTACCACACAGGCTGCATAGACTTACAGTTGAAATCAATTATCGGACCAGTACCTTCTTTAGGAATGGACCAGTAAAAACTGGGGGAAAATTGGTACAAGTGTAGCTACTTGTACAACCTGTCTGTCGGACCACCAAAACAAAATGGGGTAGTGTGCAATCCTGCCAAAAGACATGGGAATTAAATGTACTATAGCTGCCAAAAGCAGGCATGAAAATAGCAAGACTTGCAAATTCGCAAACTGTCTATGGCAAGCTGGCCATGCAGAAATAGGCATGCAAATGTCCACTTTAAGCCCCAGTCACATAATACTCTGCGTCCGGCGTTACGTCCAAAAAGGTCATTTCTTCTGCGGACTCCCGCGGATCCTTTGCCGTCACCAGAAAATTTGTATAAAACATACGGGGGAAAAATGCGGGCGATACGAACAGATACGACCAGATGCGAATACTTGCGTCCACTTGCGGATATTCTTACGGATTGGCACATAATAGTTTTGAACACTTGCGGAGAGTTGCGGAAATTTTCGGATAGTTACGGATAGTTACAGATTGTTATATTGTGGACAATATGGTTTTCTCTGACGATCCCTGCTAAGTCAGTGTATTATGACAGCAAGGCTATCACATACTGGACTGTCTTGCATTGTACACTGGGGGAAACTGAAATTGAATGGCGTATAATACAAGTTGTGAAAAAATCGTAATCCTATAATTTGCTTTACAGTAATAAAAGGTATATGAAATTTTGTAATTTTATTTGTGCAACTCAAATAATATATGACTAGGCGTCATAAATGTAAAGAATACATAACATAATTATACCACAAATAAAATACAATATAGATCGATAAGTTAAACATTAGAGAAGCAGTCATAGAATAGACAAACTGTGGTTACGCTGTCATTGTGCAGCGATATTCATGACTTTTATACTGGGTTATGTTAAGGAGAGTTTTATAATAAATCAGTGCTTATCAAATTTCAAGAAAAAAGACATAGGGACTTTCAAACACCCCTCCGACATACAAGTACAATATATATATATATATATATATATATATATATATATATATATATGAAGAGTTTGTTTGCAAAAAACAATAAGTCCATTTTTGACGATTTTGAAGTACGGTCTCTGTCATAAAGTACAAAATAATACCTTTTAAATGATATATTGGTCACCACATATAAAGGTATATAATTGAAGTTATTATCAAAAGAAGCAAAAATGTTATTATTATTCTCTTTATTTTTCTTGACCTTTAATCGCAAATTTGACAAATATGGACTTATCGGTTTTTGCAAACAAACTCTTCATATATACATTCATATGTGTGTGTGTGTGTGTGTGTGTGTGTGTGGAGCATAAAGTGGGTAAGACTGCAGAGAAATATAGGTTTTCCCGGCCAATTTCGCACTTTTGTCAGTCCATTTGATAAAAGGTTCATTCAATTTATCGAAAATCCTCGTCACTGCACATTCTGTCATTGCAAGTTGGTCGTTCAATTTAGCATTTCGATCAATGAAATTTGAACATGTGCCTTTCGAATTCGTAAAACGGGCATTCAAAATTGGTATTTCAGTCATTCAATTTCGCGTATGGACAGTCAAATTCCAAACATGTTCATACATATTAACGTCATATTATTTCTTTTTTGGAAAGGTAATAGCATTTAAACGCGTATTTCTATGTGACTTTTTTGTTTCATCCACGCACTGTTAAGCAGTAAAAGTATCATACTTTTGACCCTATATAACTCGAGTTTGTTGTTCTGTAACGCCCCCTTTCTTTCATACATTTCATTTTAGGCCTACATGTACCAATACTACAGATTAACTTCATCTTCTTACAGTCATGACAAGACAAGCACAAAGAATTATAGGAACATTTGATTATCATAACCTTGACTTCCTAGAACTGGCAGACACACTCAGAATAAAGCGATCAACGGCCAGATAAGTTGTGGCCACATGATGCACTATCTTCAAACTAAAAGACTCACTAAACACATTGAAGAAAAAAAAAAACTGTTGCCAAAATCTCTAAAATGAGTACGAAAATATGAAATGTAATGACGCTTTCAAAACAATAACTTTGTTAAAAAAAAAAACTGAAGAAAGAACCAAAGCATAAACATGCGTGTTAAATTGACTGCAAAAGATGTAAAATTGGATGCCCAAAAATGAATTTGAATGAACGAGTGCAGCATGTCCGTGATCACGTGACTATATCATTCTAAATTGAATGAAAGAATAACGAAATGGTACTTGTTTTACGAATTTCAATTGAAAAAGTGTTAATCAGAATGAGGAGAAAGGTAATTTAAATGCTCCGAAATGAATTTGAATGAAGAGATCATAAAATTGAACTACCGATCATGTCATCTATGCTAAATTTTGCTAAAGTGAATGCAGCAATTAGGAATTGGACTGACAAAAGTGCGAAATTGGCCGGGAAAACCTATATTAGATTCGTTCTCATTTTATGATATAGTTATCGTTGTCCCACACCTTCCCCGGCCAGAAAAGTGAATAAAATGCTGTCACCCCATCCCCTACCCAAAATATTGCCTTTTTCGAAAAAAAATACATATTCAAAGAGTGCAACAAAAAAAGTTCAGCACAAGGGACAACCGATGTCATGAGTAGGCCTATGGGTGCCACCTGAAATGATCATTTCATAATTTGACCATGCGGTTCTGCCTCTCCACCGCTCCGACTGTGTTGTAGCATTCCTTCAGGTAAATGCGCTGCAGCTTGGCAACATGAGTTGTGTGGCTTCCCACGAGTCTCTGTGTTCCCATGCGAGTGGAAAACGGAAAACGTAGAAGGATGTAATCGTCCGCAGCATCCGTAACTGTCCGCAAATATCCGTAAGCCGTCGAAAGTGTTGTGATACGTTAACTTGCGGTTATTTTCGGATACTTACGGTGGACGTAAACGAACGCAAACGGACGGGAGGTAAAACTATTTGCGGATGGTCTGCGTCTAAGCTACGGGTAGTTACGTTCAGTTACGGATAGTTACGGATAGTTACGTTTGGTTACGTTTACTTGCGTAAGTTTGCATCCGTGGAGTCCCTCTGCGAAATTTTGAACATTTCAAAATTTCGCAGGCTTGCCGCCGTCATTTTGCGTTTCTTTACGGACGAGTTACGGACAGTTACGTCTACATACGTCCCTGCGGATGCCCGCGTCCACGCTGCGTCACCCTGCGTCCACTCATTCGTATCTATCAGCGACGGACGTAACCCATCGTAAAGCACTGTGTGACTGGGGCATTAACTAGTTGATCCTGTCTGTCTCAGAATTCCTAAAGGCCGTGTCACACCATTCCGGGCAAGCTACGCGGGCTTGTGGCGAGGAGGTACACTTAGTTTCCAGCACGTAGAAGATTTTCAGCGGGCGAACAAGAATGTTTGCAATTTTCATTCATGGCTTGTCATGCCGTACGGGGGAACTTCTGCGGCTTGACTTGCGGGGAAACAAATTTACTCCCCGGAGCTCTCCGCAGTTGGTCCGCACCTGACAGTATATAGCGCGTAGTTGCCCGGAGGTGCTCAGCAAGTCCGATTTAACCGCAGCCAATTTTTGAGCATGACCAAAGCTTTTTCCGGGTGAGTCGCGGGAATGCCCGTAGAGGTCCACGCAGAACGCCAGTAGGAGACCCTTAGCGGCAGTACTTCCCAGGCAATTCCCACGCAGGTACTTCGCAGTCCCGTATGCAGCCAAGATAATGAAATTCTGTGAGATTTCAGCCATTCCATTAGAGGAATTCCTTCACTGTGTTGTCAGCCCCCACGCGACTGGTACAAAGGTCACACAGTATACTCGCAAGTATAACGCGTCCAGCAGGTAAGACACATGCGCTGACTCGCACAAATCCTTTTCCGCCCTCAGGAATGTCCGGTATGCTAGAAAATCCCTACACGTAACAAGCCCGAGTAGCTTGCCCGGAAAGGTGTGACAGGGCCTAAACACGGCTGCGGGTAAAAAAAAAAAAAAAAAAAAAAAAAACAAACAAATATGCGTGCGCATCTCCGGGCGACTACTTTTGAGATACATGCTAGGTACTGTCATGTGCGTATCATCTACGGGGTCCTCCGGGTAGTCAAACTTGTTCTTTGCAAGTCGCACGCAAGGCTGGTGTGACACGGCTTTTAAGGCCGTGTCACACCTTTCTGGGCAAGCTAACCGGGCTTGTTGCGAGGAGGGATTCTCCGCCCGCAGGAGAATTTTCCGCGGGCGAACAAGAATGTTTGTGAGTTTTCGCACCTGTTTCTTACCTACTAGAAACGTACTACTTACCTTCTACTTGCGTGTATTCCTTGTGACCTGCGTGAGAGCTTTGAAACCGATCCGTTTTCTGTTACGAGCGACTTACAGGTACTGGGATTTACCTGCGTTGAAGTTGCCTGCGAGGTGCTGCTTATAAGGGTCTTATACTGGTGTGCTGCGTGTACCTCTGCGAGCGAACCCCCATGACTCACTCGGAACAACTTTTGAGCATGCTCAAGGCCTTGTTATACCGAATCTGGGGAAGTTTTGCGGGTTGACTTGCGGGGAAACGAATTCGCTACGCGGAGCTGTCTGCAGTTGGTCCGCACCTGACAGTATCTATAGCGCGTATCTCTCCTTAAGTTGCCCGGAGGTGCGCACGCAAGTCCGATTTACCCGCAGCCAAGTTTTGAACATGACCGAAATTTTTCCGGGTGAGTTGCGGGGATGCCCGGAGAGGTCCCCGCAGGAGGCCCTTAGCGGCAGCACCTCGCAGGCAACTCCCACGCAGGTACTTCGCAGTCCCGTATGCAGCCATCACAAGATGATGAAATTCTGTGGGATTTCTGCCATTCGCTACGCGGAGCTGTCTGCAGTTGGTCCGCACCTGACAGTATCTGTAGCGCGTATCTCTCCTTTAGTTGCCCGGAAGTGCGCACGCAAGTCCGATTTACCCGCAGCCAAGTTTTGAACATGACCGAAATTTTTCCGGGTGAGTTGCGGGGATGCCCGGAGAGGTCCCCGCAGGAGGTCCTTAGCGGCAGCACCTCGCAGGCAACTCCCACGCAGGTACTTCGCAGTCCGGTATGCAGCCATCACAAGATGATGAAATTCTGTGGGATTTCTGCCATTCCTTCAGAAGACTTCCTTCACTGAGTTGTTAGCCCCCACGCGACTAAAAAGCCTTGTCCGCCCTCAGAAATGGTTCCGTTGGCTGAAAAATCCCTGCACACAGCAAGCCCGAGTAGCTTGCCCGGAAAGGTGTGACAGGGCCTAAACATGGTTGCGGGGGGGGGGGGGGGGAGATTGCGTGCGCACCTCCGGGCGACTACGGTTGAGATACGTGCTGGGTACTGTCATGTGCGGATCGTCCACGGGGACCTCCGGGTAGTCAAAATTGTTCTTTGCATGTCGCACGCAAGCCTTGCCTGGAAAGGTGTGACACGGTCTTTCTTATTATTTTTGATCTGCAGATGTGCAGAATAGATTTGGGGGCAAGTTCCCCACGTTGATCATTCCAAGGGCACTGAACGTTGGCAAAGAATGGCCTTAACTGTTCAACCCTAAAGCCCTGTAACACCTTTCGGGGAAAGCCTTGCGTGTGACTTGCGAAGCACAACGTTTGCTACCCAGAGGTCCCCGCAGATAGCCCGCACATGACAGTACCTAGAATGTATTTCACCCATAGTTACCCGGAGTTGCACATGCAAGTTCTATTTATCCGCAGCCAAGTTTAGGCCCCGTCACATCTTTCGGGGCAAGCTAGGCGGACTTGTGTGTGGGGATTTCCCAGCGCGCTGGACAAATTTTGCAGGTGGACAGAGGTTTGGGTGACTTTCCCATGCATCTTACTTGCTGGACCCGTGCTACAATTATGTTCTGCTAACGTGCATTCCTTGTGACCTGCATGTCAGGCGCATGGCTCGGGTGACGAGTGAGGGCTGACAACTCGGTGAAAGAATCCCTCTAAAGGAATTAGATACGGCAGAAGTCCCAAACAATTTCATTTTCTTGGCCGCCGGCACTCAACTAATCAGCAGAAAGGCAGTAACTGACCCTCAGCATGCACGCTATTAGCTCGCTCCACACTCGCAGAACTGACCAGCTACACAAATTTTGGACATCTGTGGGCGATCCCCACGACTCACCCGGAACAAAAGTTTTTGGTCACTTGACTGTGTGTAAATCATACGCGAGATACGCGCTAAGTACTATCAGGTGTGGGCCAACTGCTGAGAGGTCTGGGTAGCAAATAAAAATTATCCTGCATGTCAACCCTGCAAGGCTGCCCCAAACAGGGCATGAGAAATTCTTGAACATACTCAAAACTCGTTCACAGTGAGTTACGGGGTTTGCCTACATAGGTACGCGCAGGACACCAGTAGGAGGCCCTCAGCATCACCTCACAGGCAACCACTCCTCGTTTCCCTTTCCTTCAATGTTGTGTTGCAGTCGTTTTAGGACTGTTTAGGCAGTGCCTAATGGTATTTTCTTGAAACTTCATGTATACATGTATTGCTTGGTAAAGATTCTCTAGAAAAGATTTTGGGCCATGAGGTCAAAGGCCAAGTAAAAATCTAAATTTCATTTCTTCCTTCATATCTTGGAAGTGGCTCAAGATATCATCATGAAATTTAGTACATACTGTCCAACATTGATTCTTTTGGGAATTTTACTATCATTAGGTCAAAAGTCAAGGGTCAAAGGCCAGGCGATTGCTTGAATTTTACTATTTAATGCTAGAATTGCTTGTTTGTTTGTTTTTTTCTAAATACTTTGGAAATTACTCAATGCATGAACAAAGATAGAGTAAAAATCCTCAAATCCCCGAATACTGGCTCTCTTAAACATACAACCTAGTTCAAGAAAAGTGAACACTCAACACATTTGTGACGAACATGCTATTTTAATAATTTGCCAGACATGTTGTTAGAATGTTGTCATGCATGGTCAAGATGTACTATGGACCTATTTAGAGAACCATGCATATGATGGAGGCATACCAGTCACCATAGCAAAATTTCTACAATGTAGTTTGTTTTGGTTTTGTTTTGTTACTACAGGTCAAACCCATGAAGAACCAGTAGGATACATAATATCCATAAGCTTTGCGATCAGTCTGCTAGTGGCATCTTCCGCTATCAATTTTTTTCTGTGCAAGGAACTGAAGAGGAAGAAAAAAATCATAGCAGATTTAGAGCAAAGCAACAATGCTGTGCCAGGTAATGGAAACCCTCAACATAATGGGTATGAAGTTGTCAACACACAGCCTACAGCTATCCCCATGGAGTAAGTGAAATTAATTCTTATTTATTGTACATACCTATTAAAGTGACTCTGCACCGCTAAGCCATCAAATAAAGTCCCAGTCATGGATTTTAGGGAAAGACTTATTCAGAAAGAACACGCTCAAAACTTTAAATGATGTGTGTCTTAATAAAGATGAACTTTCTTCCCCCATTTTGATTAATGAAAAGTAAGCTACACGCTCTGAAAAAGTTGTAACTGAGAAGGAGACTTTGAAGTGTAGAATTTGGTGCTTAATCTCAGGAAATGGGACAAAAACAGGATGTGGCACATTGTATTCAGGACTGATATGCTAACTTTCAAAGCAGTGGTATTATCCTCTTAGTATTTATATGTCACTCAGGCTGAGTGCAAAGTTAAGAGTATAATTAGATTTTTAAGAAATGAAAAGGGGCCAATTTGAATGCAGTCTGATGGGCAGTAAATGAAGATCGATTCAGTCACATTGAACCTCTCTGCCCATGCTACCAGGTCTTGAAAGTCTCATTATTGTGTGTAAGATTTGACAATTAGTGAGTTACTCTTTAATCTACTAAAAATGGAATAGCTATAGATACAGTTTTAACTCTGTGCTATTGAATTTAAACATGATCCTTGTTGTTGTTCAAATTTGTCTTGTTTCCCTGTTTGTTTTTGTTTTCCTCCCATTAAAGTTATGGTGTACTTTACATGTACATGAAACATGAAGATCAGACCAATGACCTGTGTATCAGATCTTTATATAACTAGACATAGAATAAGATAGTTTAAGGGAATCTTAATTTTAGATGTTTTACCAATAATTCAGCTGCATCATGTTAAGTAGCTCAGGTGCTATCGTGAATTCCAAATTCTAACATAAATTTGCTGTAAGATGTAAAAAAAAAATGTTTAAAAAAATTGAAATATCATCCTTTTTTTGTCAATACTTTAGGATCGACATCCCCTTCCCCTGAAAGTGACAGACAGACGAGTTGATAATCATGTTGTTGTAACATTACAAGCTTTTGATGTGGAGAATACCAATTAGTGATACTATATATACTTTATGATTATATCATGTGAAATTCAAGGTAAATAAATGCAGATTTCGTGTTGTTTGTACGCAATTGTTTGTCAATTGATAACTTAAAAGATCGTGGCATGACCTCACATGCAATTGTAAATCATGTATGTGATTGTTCCAAGTTTCAATTTCTTATTTTGTTTGCTTGTTTGTTTGCTTGGCTGATAATGTGTGGGGTTATGGTATTTGGTAATGAACAGTTTTTTCATAGACTCTCATTCGAAGTCAAATTTATTTTCAAATAATCAGTGTTTGCACAACTCTCCTGGAAATATGTATTCATCAGTATAATGATAACCATCCCACCTTTGGCGTTTGCTTTTATGTGTGCAATGTTTGTTAATAAATATATGGTAGTCGATAAATAGACCACCAATCATGCGTAAAGCATAATGTCATAATGCTTACACTAAACATTACAGTAAGGTTTGTGCTTTCATCATCTTTATTTTACCTTTTCATTCACTAGCGATGGGCATGCATATGAGCAGGCATCTGAGTCATCTGTATAAAAGTGTCTGCTGGTCTTTCATCTGGTGTTCTTCCCAGTGTAAGTGTAATAGGATACGTTCAAGGCCATTTCAACTAAACTTCATAATCTGCTGGAAGGTACGCAAGTCAAGTGCCAATCAAGAAGGGATAGGGAGATGGGTCAACTGCATCTACACATCCCAACATAAGACGTGAAGTATAACAATCAACTTGACTGCTGCCAACATCAAAAAGCGAGTGCAGTTCCTTTACTACAAAATTTGGCAACCACTTATAGTCTTTCCGATACACCATGAAAAGCAATACAAATTCATGGCTTGTTACTACATTTGCCGAAAAAAAAAAAACACACCAGAGTTTCAGGACCTCCAGCAAATTTGCCTGAGCTCAATTCCTTTGATAGAACACATGCGGAACATGCTGAGGTGAAGTGGATATTCCCTCATCAGTACCAACTACAGTCTGGATGAACCAGTCTCATCTTCTGTAGCTCTGTGGAGTGCCATCCCACTGCAGTGTATCACCAGACTGATCAGCACCACTAGGATATGGTGGCAGGTGACACAGATGCATGTGGTGGATACACAATGCTGACCTCCAGATTTCATAAGTTTTTGTGACTTATGGCAAAAACACTTTTTCTTCCGGTTGAGCTCATTGAGCCATGGAATCGAGGACATCTTTCATTTTCATGTAACACTTTGGAAGCAGTCAGAGGATTATAATTATGTAGGCTAAGTCAGTTAATCGTATGATGTCATTACGAACTTTAAGAGAGGAACTTATTTTTGTATAGTGTTTAGTTGTTTGTACAGCTGTTTTCGAACCATTTCAAACGGGTCTTGTGGACAAAAACAGCGGACTCATCAAATCTTCTTCGATCTTGTGGGACATCAAGTCTTCTCTTATATCTCAGATTCTCTTGATCCTGGCAAAGCGTGAATGACTAATGTGTGTGTGTGTGTGTGTGTGTGTACGTGTGTATGAGAGAGAGAGAGAGAGAGAGAGAGTGTGTGTGTGTGTGTGTGTGTGTGTGTTTTCTGCATGGGTGTGAATGGAGTGAAGACACACATTATGCTATAAACTTTGAAGTATTACACTTATTCCATCACCTTTTTGCATTGCACATCATTTGTTTGTATATCTTGCCTGTACAGATGGATGTAGAGTGTAATTGAAAATATTCATTTTTTCTTTTTTTAATGAATGCTAAGTTTTTCATGTCATTAAAATTGCTTGGTTTGGATGCTGACGTAAACCTGACTGAAACTTTTTATTTGATTCATTATGTCTTTTGTGCAGTTCACACTCTCTGCATATTTTGGAATCCCATTTATGTCATGAACATAAAATGTTCACAACTTTGATTTGGAAGGATAAATGCAAGGAAAATCGTTATGTACTGTATGCCAAACTCTAAGGGAGTATTCGTGCATTAGAGAGATTTTTTAAAATCCTTTTTGATGTTGATATTCACATAAGTCCGAAAAAAAGTTGACAAAGCATCTGCATTGTAAGTAGATTCATTGGTATCTTGATTTTTTGTTGTTGTTCATGATATATTTGTCTCCTGATTGTGTGAACGCTGGGATTTTCACTATTGTATTTTTTGGTTAACATTGATTGTATGACGTATTTTTTTTTTTATATAGTGAAATGCAAGTTCCGCCTTCAGTTTTTGGTTGGCCTTTGTGTAATACTACGTTGTACATGTAACAGCCACATTGTAAGTTCATGTCACTTCATCAAAGTAGGCCTATTATGGGATGTTTTAAACCACACTGTAATCTTTTTGTTTGAGGCAAATTAAAAAATGATAAGGATCCTTAGAGAGATAATGAATATTGATAAATATCCCAGGTAATTTATATGGGATATCCTTGGTTTGGATCATGAAATCATGCCTACTTTGATATAAAATGTTGCATTACATGAGGAATTGAGTACAGAAACAAAGAAAAAAACGAGATTTTTTGCCCTTTTTTGTCATCGACCCATTATCAGCGTATCTGATGTTTAAAAACTGTATGTTTGTGGTATTCTTTTAACATAATTTTTTTACAACAAAAATGTTCCTCAGTTTGGGAATGCTATCAAAATTCCTCTATATCTTTGGTAATTCTGAGAATATATAGTATGTCTTTTGTCATCTATTCTAAATTATTTTTTGAAAGACCTACCAAAGAAAGAAAATAAAATGATGTGAAAAAAGATGTAGCTAAAGTAGGAGATCAATCTGCAGCTTCACCTTTTGTGAAGAGACATTATAACTGCCAAAATCAAGGTATAAGCATTGTGGTGTTATAATACGGTATTTGGCTCACTATTACTGAATAAATGCAAATACAGGTAGAATGTTTTTATTTGTAGTACTATGTAAAAATTGCCAATTTTTGAAAAGTTGGTACATTTGTTAAAGACATGGTACTGTTTTACTCTGTACTATGTTTATGTACAACTCACAGCAATTTGTGATGCATCTGAAGGGATTGGAATGTATTACTAGATAACTCATTATCCTAACCTGGAGGTAATGTCATTGGTGTCCATGGCATAGCCTCAGAGTATGTATCTGGTAATAAATTCTGCGCAGAGCACACAATTCTCTGTGTTTATTAATTGTGCAAGTTGATACCAGAGTATGATGTAATAATGCACATTTAGCGTTTACCATCTTCATGTCACTTTGTGGGGATGCTACATGTAGCATAAATGGCATTTGAAATTGATTGACTCCCCCCCCCCCCTTTTTTTTTCTTTTTTTTTTGTCCAAATAAGAGGGCATTGGGGGAAGGTAAATTTCAAAACGGATATTATTGTTTACATTCTGTCTTACATTCGGGTCTTGTGGACAAAAACAGCGGACTCATCAAATCTTCTTCGATCTTGTGGGACATCAAGTCTTCTCTTATATCTCAGATTCTCTTGATCCTGGCAAAGCGTGAATGACTAATGTGTGTGTGTGTGTGTGTGTGTGTACGTGTGTATGAGAGAGAGAGAGAGAGAGAGTGTGTGTGTGTGTGTTTGTGTGTGTGTGTGTGTGTGTGTTTTCTGCATGGGTGTGAATGGAGTGAAGACACACATTATGCTATAAACTTTGAAGTATTACACTTATTCCATCACCTTTTTGCATTGCACATCATTTTTTTGTATATCTTGCCTGTACAGATGGATGTAGAGTGTAATTGAAAATATTCATTTTTTTCTTTTTTTAATGAATGCTAAGTTTTTCATGTCATTAAAATTGCTTGGTTTGGATGCTGACGTAAACCTGACTGAAACTTTTTATTTGATTCATTATGTCTTTTGTGCAGTTCACACTCTCTGCATATTTTGGAATCCCATTTATGTCATGAACATAAAATGTTCACAACTTTGATTTGGAAGGATAAATGCAAGGAAAATCGTTATGTACTGTATGCCAAACTCTAAGGGAGTATTCGTGCATTAGAGAGATTTTTTAAAATCCTTTTTGATGTTGATATTCACATAAGTCCGAAAAAAAGTTGACAAAGCATCTGCATTGTAAGTAGATTCATTGGTATCTTGATTTTTTGTTGTTGTTCATGATATATTTGTCTCCTGATTGTGTGAACGCTGGGATTTTCACTATTGTATTTTTTGGTTAACATTGATTGTATGACGTATTTTTTTTTTTATATAGTGAAATGCAAGTTCCGCCTTCAGTTTTTGGTTGGCCTTTGTGTAATACTACGTTGTACATGTAACAGCCACATTGTAAGTTCATGTCACTTCATCAAAGTAGGCCTATTATGGGATGTTTTAAAATCCTTTTTGATGTTGATATTCACATAAGTCCGAAAAAAAGTTGACAAAGCATCTGCATTGTAAGTAGATTCATTGGTATCTTGATTTTTTGTTGTTGTTCATGATATATTTGTCTCCTGATTGTGTGAACGCTGGGATTTTCACTATTGTATTTTTTGGTTAACATTGATTGTATGACGTATTTTTTTTTTATATAGTGAAATGCAAGTTCCGCCTTCAGTTTTTGGTTGGCCTTTGTGTAATACTACGTTGTACATGTAACAGCCACATTGTAAGTTCATGTCACTTCATCAAAGTAGGCCTATTATGGGATGTTTTAAACCACACTGTAATCTTTTTGTTTGAGGCAAATTAAAAAATGATAAGGATCCTTAGAGAGATAATGAATATTGATAAATATCCCAGGTAATTTATATGGGATATCCTTGGTTTGGATCATGAAATCATGCCTACTTTGATATAAAATGTTGCATTACATGAGGAATTGAGTACAGAAACAAAGAAAAAAACATGAGATTTTTTGCCCTTTTTTGTCATCGACCCATTATCAGCGTATCTGATGTTTAAAAACTGTATGTTTGTGGTATTCTTTTAACATAATTTTTTTACAACAAAAATGTTCCTCAGTTTGGGAATGCTATCAAAATTCCTCTATATCTTTGGTAATTCTGAGAATATATAGTATGTCTTTTGTCATCTATTCTAAATTATTTTTTGAAAGACCTACCAAAGAAAGAAAATAAAATGATGTGAAAAAAGATGTAGCTAAAGTAGGAGATCAATCTGCAGCTTCACCTTTTGTGAAGAGACATTATAACTGCCAAAATCAAGGTATAAGCATTGTGGTGTTATAATACGGTATTTGGCTCACTATTACTGAATAAATGCAAATACAGGTAGAATGTTTTTATTTGTAGTACTATATAAAAATTGCCAATTTTTGAAAAGTTGGTACATTTGTTAAAGACATGGTACTGTTTTACTCTGTACTATGTTTATGTACAACTCACAGCAATTTGTGATGCATCTGAAGGGATTGGAATGTATTACTAGATAACTCATTATCCTAACCTGGAGGTAATGTCATTGGTGTCCATGGCATAGCCTCAGAGTATGTATCTGGTAATAAATTCTGCGCAGAGCACACAATTCTCTGTGTTTATTAATTGTGCAAGTTGATACCAGAGTATGATGTAATAATGCACATTTAGCGTTTACCATCTTCATGTCACTTTGTGGGGATGCTACATGTAGCATAAATGGCATTTGAAATTGATTGACTCCCCCCCCCCCCCTTTTTTTTTCTTTTTTTTTTGTCCAAATAAGAGGGCATTGGGGGAAGGTAAATTTCAAAACGGATATTATTGTTTACATTCTGTCTTACATTCGGGTCTTGTGGACAAAAACAGCGGACTCATCAAATCTTCTTCGATCTTGTGGGACATCAAGTCTTCTCTTATATCTCAGATTCTCTTGATCCTGGCAAAGCGTGAATGACTAATGTGTGTGTGTGTGTGTGTGTGTACGTGTGTATGAGAGAGAGAGAGAGAGAGAGTGTGTGTGTGTGTGTGTGTGTGTGTGTGTGTGTGTTTTCTGCATGGGTGTGAATGGAGTGAAGACACACATTATGCTATAAACTTTGAAGTATTACACTTATTCCATCACCTTTTTGCATGCACATCATTTTTTTGTATATCTTGCCTGTACAGATGGATGTAGAGTGTAATTGAAAATATTCATTTTTTTCTTTTTTTAATGAATGCTAAGTTTTTCATGTCATTAAAATTGCTTGGTTTGGATGCTGACGTAAACCTGACTGAAACTTTTTATTTGATTCATTATGTCTTTTGTGCAGTTCACACTCTCTGCATATTTTGGAATCCCATTTATGTCATGAACATAAAATGTTCACAACTTTGATTTGGAAGGATAAATGCAAGGAAAATCGTTATGTACTGTATGCCAAACTCTAAGGGAGTATTCGTGCATTAGAGAGATTTTTTAAAATCCTTTTTGTTGTTGATATTCACATAAGTCCGAAAAAAAGTTGACAAAGCATCTGCATTGTAAGTAGATTCATTGGTATCTTGATTTTTTGTTGTTGTTCATGATATATTTGTCTCCTGATTGTGTGAACGCTGGGATTTTCACTATTGTATTTTTTGGTTAACATTGATTGTATGACGTATTTTTTTTTTTATATAGTGAAATGCAAGTTCCGCCTTCAGTTTTTGGTTGGCCTTTGTGTAATACTACGTTGTACATGTAACAGCCACATTGTAAGTTCATGTCACTTCATCAAAGTAGGCCTATTATGGGATGTTTTAAAATCCTTTTTGATGTTGATATTCACATAAGTCCGAAAAAAAGTTGACAAAGCATCTGCATTGTAAGTAGATTCATTGGTATCTTGATTTTTTGTTGTTGTTCATGATATATTTGTCTCCTGATTGTGTGAACGCTGGGATTTTCACTATTGTATTTTTTGGTTAACATTGATTGTATGACGTATTTTTTTTTTATATAGTGAAATGCAAGTTCCGCCTTCAGTTTTTGGTTGGCCTTTGTGTAATACTACGTTGTACATGTAACAGCCACATTGTAAGTTCATGTCACTTCATCAAAGTAGGCCTATTATGGGATGTTTTAAACCACACTGTAATCTTTTTGTTTGAGGCAAATTAAAAAATGATAAGGATCCTTAGAGAGATAATGAATATTGATAAATATCCCAGGTAATTTATATGGGATATCCTTGGTTTGGATCATGAAATCATGCCTACTTTGATATAAAATGTTGCATTACATGAGGAATTGAGTACAGAAACAAAGAAAAAAACATGAGATTTTTTGCCCTTTTTTGTCATCGACCCATTATCAGCGTATCTGATGTTTAAAAACTGTATGTTTGTGGTATTCTTTTAACATAAATTTTTTACAACAAAAATGTTCCTCAGTTTGGGAATGCTATCAAAATTCCTCTATATCTTTGGTAATTCTGAGAATATATAGTATGTCTTTTGTCATCTATTCTAAATTATTTTTTGAAAGACCTACCAAAGAAAGAAAATAAAATGATGTGAAAAAGATGTAGCTAAAGTAGGAGATCAATCTGCAGCTTCACCTTTTGTGAAGAGACATTATAACTGCCAAAATCAAGGTATAAGCATTGTGGTGTTATAATACGGTATTTGGCTCACTATTACTGAATAAATGCAAATACAGGTAGAATGTTTTTATTTGTAGTACTATGTAAAAATTGCCAATTTTTGAAAAGTTGGTACATTTGTTAAAGACATGGTACTGTTTTACTCTGTACTATGTTTATGTACAACTCACAGCAATTTGTGATGCATCTGAAGGGATTGGAATGTATTACTAGATAACTCATTATCCTAACCTGGAGGTAATGTCATTGGTGTCCATGGCATAGCCTCAGAGTATGTATCTGGTAATAAATTCTGCGCAGAGCACACAATTCTCTGTGTTTATTAATTGTGCAAGTTGATACCAGAGTATGATGTAATAATGCACATTTAGCGTTTACCATCTTCATGTCACTTTGTGGGGATGCTACATGTAGCATAAATGGCATTTGAAATTGATTGACTCCCCCCCCCCCCTTTTTTTTTCTTTTTTTTTTTGTCCAAATAAGAGGGCATTGGGGGAAGGTAAATTTCAAAACGGATATTATTGTTTACATTCTGTCTTACATTCGGGTCTTGTGGACAAAAACAGCGGACTCATCAAATCTTCTTCGATCTTGTGGGACATCAAGTCTTCTCTTATATCTCAGATTCTCTTGATCCTGGCAAAGCGTGAATGACTAATGTGTGTGTGTGTGTGTGTGTACGTGTGTATGAGAGAGAGAGAGAGAGAGAGAGAGAGTGTGTGTGTGTGTGTGTGTGTGTGTGTTTTCTGCATGGGTGTGAATGGAGTGAAGACACACATTATGCTATAAACTTTGAAGTATTACACTTATTCCATCACCTTTTTGCATTGCACATCATTTTTTTGTATATCTTGCCTGTACAGATGGATGTAGAGTGTAATTGAAAATATTCATTTTTTCTTTTTTTAATGAATGCTAAGTTTTTCATGTCATTAAAATTGCTTGGTTTGGATGCTGACGTAAACCTGACTGAAACTTTTTATTTGATTCATTATGTCTTTTGTGCAGTTCACACTCTCTGCATATTTTGGAATCCCATTTATGTCATGAACATAAAATGTTCACAACTTTGATTTGGAAGGATAAATGCAAGGAAAATCGTTATGTACTGTATGCCAAACTCTAAGGGAGTATTCGTGCATTAGAGAGATTTTTTAAAATCCTTTTTGATGTTGATATTCACATAAGTCCGAAAAAAAGTTGACAAAGCATCTGCATTGTAAGTAGATTCATTGGTATCTTGATTTTTTGTTGTTGTTCATGATATATTTGTCTCCTGATTGTGTGAACGCTGGGATTTTCACTATTGTATTTTTTGGTTAACATTGATTGTATGACGTATTTTTTTTTTATATAGTGAAATACAAGTTCCGCCTTCAGTTTTTGGTTGGCCTTTGTGTAATACTACGTTGTACATGTAACAGCCACATTGTAAGTTCATGTCACTTCATCAAAGTGGGCCTATTATGGGATGTTTTAAAATCCTTTTTGATGTTGATATTCACATAAGTCCGAAAAAAAGTTGACAAAGCATCTGCATTGTAAGTAGATTCATTGGTATCTTGATTTTTTGTTGTTGTTCATGATATATTTGTCTCCTGATTGTGTGAACGCTGGGATTTTCACTATTGTATTTTTTGGTTAACATTGATTGTATGACGTATTTTTTTTTATATAGTGAAATGCAAGTTCCGCCTTCAGTTTTTGGTTGGCCTTTGTGTAATACTACGTTGTACATGTAACAGCCACATTGTAAGTTCATGTCACTTCATCAAAGTAGGCCTATTATGGGATGTTTTAAACCACACTGTAATCTTTTTGTTTGAGGCAAATTAAAAAATGATAAGGATCCTTAGAGAGATAATGAATATTGATAAATATCCCAGGTAATTTATATGGGATATCCTTGGTTTGGATCATGAAATCATGCCTACTTTGATATAAAATGTTGCATTACATGAGGAATTGAGTACAGAAACAAAGAAAAAAACATGAGATTTTTTGCCCTTTTTTGTCATCGACCCATTATCAGCGTATCTGATGTTTAAAAGCTGTATGTTTGTGGTATTCTTTTAACATAAATTTTTTACAACAAAAATGTTCCTCAGTTTGGGAATGCTATCAAAATTCCTCTATATCTTTGGTAATTCTGAGAATATATAGTATGTCTTTTGTCATCTATTCTAAATTATTTTTTGAAAGACCTACCAAAGAAAGAAAATAAAATGATGTGAAAAAGATGTAGCTAAAGTAGGAGATCAATCTGCAGCTTCACCTTTTGTGAAGAGACATTATAACTGCCAAAATCAAGGTATATGCATTGTGGTGTTATAATACGGTATTTGGCTCACTATTACTGAATAAATGCAAATACAGGTAGAATGTTTTTATTTGTAGTACTATGTAAAAATTGCCAATTTTTGAAAAGTTGGTACATTTGTTAAAGACATGGTACTGTTTTACTCTGTACTATGTTTATGTACAACTCACAGCAATTTGTGATGCATCTGAAGGGATTGGAATGTATTACTAGATAACTCATTATCCTAACCTGGAGGTAATGTCATTGGTGTCCATGGCATAGCCTCAGAGTATGTATCTGGTAATAAATTCTGCGCAGAGCACACAATTCTCTGTGTTTATTAATTGTGCAAGTTGATACCAGAGTATGATGTAATAATGCACATTTAGCGTTTACCATCTTCATGTCACTTTGTGGGGATGCTACATGTAGCATAAATGGCATTTGAAATTGATTGACTCCCCCCCCCCCCCTTTTTTTTCTTTTTTTTTTTTGTCCAAATAAGAGGGCATTGGGGGAAGGTAAATTTCAAAACGGATATTATTGTTTACATTCTGTATTCTTTCGTAACAACTATATTGTACTTTTTGTGTGCAGCTGATTGTATCTATGTTATATTTTTAGCTCACATGAACCGAAGGCTCAAGTGAGCTATCGCGATCGTTCTTTGGCGTCCGGCGTCCGTTGTCCATCGTGCGTCATGCGTAAACTTTTTACATTTTCATCTTCTTGAAAGCCCCAAGACCAATTTTCACGAAACTTGGCAGGTAGCATCCCTAGGGGGTAAGGATCTTAGTTTGTCAAAATGGGCACCATGCTCCACCCAGGGGGCCCCCAGGGGGGCCTCAATCCCCCAAATTTTAGGAATTTTAAAAGATTTGGGCCCTTATTGTACATTTTCATCTTCTGCTTGAGAATGCTTGGTCAACTTTTGGTAGGGCTGTAAATAATTAAGATTAGTGACTACGTGAAAGCTGAACTTGCGATACTCAGGTGAGCGCAAGACCCCGGGTCTCTTGTTCTATTTAAGAGTGGTTACAATAAATCAGACGTTGATCAGGACGTGACCCAGCTACAATAGATATGTCGGCTCGTGGGAAGTTCTTCTCACAACGCTCGAACTGAAGAAGCCTGCAGATCCAGCAGGCGAAAGTCTTATCAAGCAAAGGTAATTTCCACTGATTGTGATAAAATGAACGTTCATCCAGTTGATTTTCCAATCAGATGAATCTTTTCAGCGAAATATGAGAATTGATTTTCTTGCTTTTTCACGTGGGTATGCTTTTGTATTCAAGGAAATCAGGCAAAGTGATTTCATTATTTGTCCATTTTATTCTATTAATACATATATAAATTAACATGTATTTGTTTTGGCTGTCGTGCAATAGATTAACCTGAACAATAATGTTCACTTCAACAATCAATTTTTCAGGGTTGTGGATTTGAATAATTTTGTGATATAAATGAATATTTCTAAGTCTGAGGAGGATGATATTTCATAAGCCTTTCAGTTTGTCTTCTAATTCTGAATATTTTTTTCATACACAAGATGTCAAGAAATATATTATTTCAAACCTCAGCATATAAAGAATATTTGGGCAACTGCCCCAATGGAGTGGGGTGCATGCAAGATATTCCGATTGCTTTTTATTGGTCATCGGATGTGCTTCTCCCATGAACTGCTTATGTGCATATGACTTTTTTAAACATGTGGTTAGATCTTAAAATATGAAAAATGCATCGATATCGAATCTTACTAGAGTGTCACCAACACTACATACAACTGTTGTAGGCATTCAGTGTACATGTAAGTATTATGTTCCACTTGTAAAAGGATACCTTTGACTAAGTTGTGAAGCATTCCACATTACATTGTCTTAGCTATGAAAAAAAGGGGAAATGATGCAAAATAGGAGGACAAGATATATGATCTTGTTTTAGGGATTACACCAACCTTCAAGTTTTGAGATATCAACTCTATAAAGTAATCAAAGTGTGGACAGAGTGGCATGAAGATTACATTATTTCAGAATTGTTATCGTATGTACTGTTGATAATTATATTGTATATTTTAGTGTTTTTGCATTTTAATCACTGTGATGACTTCTGTGCAACTATTATTTGCTAAATTTTGTTTCTGTATCGGTTAATTTGATATGACAAATTCCCTCATGCTTCTACTCCAAAGATGTTTATAGGTTGCAGTGATTTGGCGAAAAAAAAAAACAAGAAAGAAAAGAAACTGCGTAATGTTCATGATACCTGACGCAGGAAGATTTGGTGTGGAAAAGACCTTCTTTCAATACTCAGCGTGTCCCAGAAATTAAAAAAAAAAAAAAACAGAAACCGAGTTTTCATACAACTTTTTGCCATCGAAATCATACATTTTCCTTATGAGATGTACATTAGTGCAAAGATACATTTCTCTTCTTCCATTATTTTGATGCACAACTCAATGCTCATAATTCATGCATGACTGAGTTAGAGCAATGGACAGTAGTGGTACCAAATTTTCATTATTTTGCACGCGCAAATGGTGACTTCGAGTGAATTTTGCAGACCTCTACAATATTTTGTTTTCGAAAAAAAACGTTCATAACCCTACCATCAATATTGTAGCGAACAACGGGGCCTTGGCACTTATGCAGACCGAGCCGACCGTCCGTTTGATCGAAATATACGATCACTCTATGAAGAGGATAAAACCTTAAGTTTCCCACCACTTGTACATCACCAGTCTACACCTTGCACTTCACACCATCTGATTCAACGGCACATTCTCACTCTCATATCTAATTCACCCAACACACTGACAAGTGAATTTTCACTCTCACTCCCGACGTCGTTTCTAGAGTGCGTCGTTCTTTGACATCATTTACAAAGTACGTCGTCCTCCGACGTTCGCCCTGGAAGTACGTCACTTGTACTTTTCATTTCCAAAGTACTGTACTTCGTTCTCCGACGTCTGTTCTGGAAGTACGTCGGACGTACTTCTTCCTTCCAAAGTTCTGAACTTCGTTCTCCGACGTCCATCCAGATACTCAGTTATCCCACGGTGCAGCAAAGCCCGCTCGAGAATGCTCGCATAGGCTGCTGGACGAGTTGTCTTCTGCTGCAGAACCACCGGATGCCATCCTAGTCTCACCAGCATTCATTCCAACCAATACTTAATTTATGTTGAACACGAATGCATCAGAACTTCAGAGGCGATGTACCGGAATACCAACTTGTTTATTTACAGGTATAGTGTGTACATACGCATGTTCAGAAACCGTACCGTGCACAAGACAGAGAGACGATATCCCGAGGATCAGTATCTCTTCTCAACTATTTAGCACAGAGAGTATGAGCAGAGTAGCGTGCCTGTGTATTATAAGCACATAGCATGCTAGGTGAAGAATGAGGTAGCTAATAGTACCTGTGCTGAATTATTAAAGGCATGGTTATTAATTTCCCTAAAATTTCCTTCATTCTTTCTTTATTTTACACAGAGTTAAGCTATCCCTTCAAACTCTTCACAGTTTGATTGAAATTATTTAAATCAAACATCAACACCAAATTCAGTCCCATAACTGATCATGTTTACTAATTAATCAACGTTAATTGTCTAAAATGTGTCATATGGCCAACCTGTATACACACGTATACACACACACAATGCTAAAAGTATGTGTCAAACCTCTGTAACACAACTTTGAACTAACTGTAGGAATTATCGCTGCACTTATCATCCATACTTTTTATCACTATCTGAATCTCCACAAAAACCACTAATTGACAAATAATCATCAATACAGAAGACTGACTTAAAGGAACAATTCAAACACTCTTTTAGAATGCATAGCTTGTTACATTATTGTATAAATCAGCACAAAGTAACCACGACTACACTGTGTTACTGAATTTCTATGAACAAATTTCGCTCGAACAATGGTTTCGCACATATTCCAAATGAAATGCACTAAACACTACACAAAATAAGTATCATTTTGTTACAATATTTTCTGCTTTCACACGAGATCTTGTGCGACAAATATTATGAATAACACAAGCTTGAGAAAAAGTTGCATCGAGAAATGTTTGATTTCCACCAATTCGACGGATTGTAGAAACACAAACATTAAGCTCTTCATTGCACTGGGCAATGGGCTCATCTGTGCGATTGAATTCACACAAAATGCAGTGCTACAGCGAATGTTATTGTTCGGGGGGGGGGGGAATTAGTATTTACATAGAATGCTGTATGGTTTATAAGGAAAGTGTGTTGTTATTAGGAATATGCTATATGAGATTTACCCAATAATTGATAAATCATATCGTAAGTAAATACCTCTCAGGCTCCATGGAGTCTAAAGGCTATGGGATAGTAATGTTATAACGGTTACAACTGCACACATTTTTATGCCTCCGCCACGAAGTGGTGCTGGAGGCATTATGTTTTCGTGCCGTCCGTCCGTCCGTACGTCCGTACGTCCGCTTTCGTTTACGCGATAACTTGAGTAATCTTTACTGGAATTTTACCATACTTGGTCAGAGTATGAAGTATGATAGGGCAACTATTTAGTTAGATTTTGAGTGAAATCGGCTTAAGGTCAAAGGTCAAAGGTCAAGGTCAAATCATGAAATTGTATCCGTTTACGCGATAACTCAAGACTGGATGGAGCAAATTTCACCAAACTTTGTTGGAGGATGATGTATAATGGGACAATTAATTGATTAGTTTTTCAGTGAAATTGGACAGAGGTCAAAGGTCAAAGATCAAGGTCAAATCCTAAAATCTATCTGTTTACGTGATAACTCAAATCTGGATGAAGCAGCTTTCACCAGACTTGGTCCAAGGATGATGTATGATGGGACAATTAGTTGAGTAGATTTTAGTGACATTGGCAAGAGGTCAGAGGTCAAAAGGTCAAGGTCAAATGCTACAAATGTTGCAGTTTACCACATATCTATGCAATGCCCATTTTCTGGTATTTTCTTGAGACTTGGTGTGGACATGTACTACTGCGTAAAGATTCTCCAGAGAGAGTTTCATGTCATAAGATCAAAGGTCAAAAGGTCAAAGGTTGGGTGAAAATGTTGCAATATCACTTCGCGCAAATGGTTCGATGTATCTTCGTGGAACAGCGTACATACGCATGTCCTGACTGGCAGAGATTATCTAGGGAATTTAGGGGTCATGGGTCAATAGTCAGGGGTCAAAGGTCAAGGTCAACTCCTCAAAATTTTACTATTTCCCTTATATACTAGTATTCACAATGTTTGCATTATTAGTTTCAAAACTTCATATATACATTACCTAATGGAGATTCTCTGGGAAATTTCCAGCCAGAAGGTCAAAGGTCAAAGGTTAAGGGTCAAAGGCCAGGTTTCAATGCCCGCCCCCCCCCCCCCCAAAAAAAAAGAAATTATATTGTACTGTCATTACACTCTTTCTTCATACCTTGGAAATTACTCAATGCATAAACTTATAAAAAGGTCTGTCAGAATTCAAATAAAAATTCTCAATTCCCCAAATATGTGTACCTGCACTCCTAGAAAATTAAAGGAAACCCAGTTCAAGACATTTCTGACAAACCTGTCATTTCAATATTTTGTCAGTTATGTGAAACTGTCACGGATCACACATTGTGACGACATGCATCATGCATCATGCATTATGGCGGAAGCATCAGTCGCTATAGCGACATTTCTAGTTCAGATTTTGTATCTCAAACTTATCTCAGTCGTTTCATCCCTCATTACATTTCCCTCGAGCGTGGTTCATCCTTCATCACTGGCAGGATTTTGAATTTTTTGATGGGGGCAAAGCAGAAAGATGGGGTATATCATTTTCTTATCAATGAACTTGCACTTGTACAACATTAAAAAGGAACAAATAAAACGATACCTTCAATATCAAGCAACAGTTTATATTTCGGCATTAATCAGCAAATCATGATGATAATGATAATACTTGAATGAACTGTGTTTCAGTTTTTTAATGATAATTACATAATGTATGCTTATATATTTATTTATTTATGTATTTATTTATCTATTTATTTATTTATTTATTTAGAAAGAGAGGGAGAGAGAGAGAGATGCACGAAATGTTGTACCAACCTTTCGTGGTCAGGTCGTGGAGACATTATGATATTATAGGCGTAAGGCAGCATAATTAGTATTCTTTGGGAGACGTAGCTTCTTCCTATTTTTTTTTTTTTTTATTTGTGTTCGAGCTTTCGGCCGTGTCAGCCTTCATCAGGATCTATACTGACAAACCAAATGACAAATGTTTCACTGCCAGGTAATATTCGTAACATGACTTTAATACATGTATGTCACATAACATTGGTACAAAACTATAAATATGGCGTGCAAATATAAAGAGTAACCCTGTGCACGCAAATACAGACATTTGGAAAAAATAATAATGTAATAACGTACGTACATTTTGCAGCCATTGAATAACCACTTTTACGTGAAGACTTTCATGGCGTTGCGGGGTGTGCGTTGTATAATGTAGGTGTCGTGTTTGGGTATAGAGGGCGTTTGTTTGTGTGTGTGTGTGTGTGTGTGTGTGTGTGTGTGTGTGCGTGCGTGCACACCGTGCGTGCACACACACATGTGTGTGGGTGTGGGTTCTTAACTTCCATTTACAATATTTACAAAAACACCAAAATATAACTAGACTCGGAATTTGTCAACACTGACAAATTAGGTGATCCGATCTACAGGGAAATCAATGATTTGAGTCCTGATCCCAATAGGCATGACCATACAGGTTCCATTTGTGTTGAGGGGACATTGCCATGTGATGTTTGGAGTCTCATTTAGAAAAGGGACTCAGACCTGCCATCTTTGGTACCGAATTCCGTATGCAATAACGAAGATACAGAATGAAGTATATTTGACCTTTGACCCCATTTTGCACACCAAAGATGGCATCTGAGCAAAAAGTAGTTACCCATGAAATGACATGTACAACTCATCAGCTTTCAAAATATGTAAAGAAAATGGGGGGTCACCGTCCATCCTGACGAGTAAAATCGGATTTAAAATTGGCGGTTTTTTTGGCATTGTTGCACTGTATATCGCCATTGACGCGCGCGCGGAATTTCAACTTTGACGGGCCCGTATGACGTCATATTGTGTCGGATTGACTTGAAACTTAGTAGAAATATTCCTTGACATTTCAGGCATCTATAAAATGTGAAAAAACGGGAAATTTCTATTGCATATGAGCTGTGCGTGCGTATATGTGAGCGCGCGTACGCGTCCGTCCAATTTTTTCAATTTTTCAAAAAATGCTCCAAATGGTCTGAAACGTGTGCAAAAAAAAATAAAAAATTGAGCTCGATTTGAGCATACAAATATTTCAACGCGCGCGTACGCGCACTTTTTAATAATAAATATGAATTTTAATAATATGAGTAGAATGCGCTTGACTTGAAATATATGCAGAGACTCAAACTCCCCCGTTTTCGACGGGAGATCTCCCGCCGAAAGCCCATTTTTGCACAATCTCCCGTTCTCCCGTTTGAGATTTGATTTCTCCCGCCCTGGCTGTGTGTCTCCCGATGGAAAGGATTTCTTACTTATTTCTATCGTATGTTGAAAAAATAAGCCTTAGACAGCACCAGAGAACACCTAGAATCCTGGGAACTTCGCACACATCAACTTGGAGTCTCCCGTTTGCTAGGGGTTTCGGGCGGGAGAATCTCCAGATCAGAAGGTGCTTGGGGTTGGAGTCTCTGTATAATGTGACGTAAATTTCATTGAAAAATTCCTTTCCATTAATGAGATATGCATGAAAATGTGTTTTTATATAATGACGTCATAGTGACGTCACGGTCGACTGATCACTATGATTTTACTTGCGCTGTCGTCTTCGGGACATGATACATACATGGTATAATTTTGAAATTGATAGGAACAGGACTTTCTGAGCTAACCTTTGCACAACTTTTGGGGAGAAATAAAGAAAAAGAAGAAGAAGAAAGAATCCGTACAGAAACAGAAGGTGATCCGAGAGGATACTCGGATCACCTAATGATCTTCAAACAAAAGACAGGATCGAAGGATGGAGTTGTGTGAAGTGAAACAGACAAATAAAACGGACAAACATTATTGTAACTTAATCTGCAATATTGAGGCAAAGAGGACATAAAGGTTAAGGTCACTCTAACTTGTACCACATCTCACAGTTTCCCGAAATTTTAAATCCAATTATAATATGTAATAATATATAATAATTTGTTCTTAATATATGCCAATAAATCATATTGTGCACTGATTGTGGGTTTGTTTACACTCTAGTCGTTGCTAAATATCAATATGTCCAAACCTGATTTGATTGAATCATTTCTCTGTTGAAGAAAATGTTTATACACAACCAGGTTGATTATCCCTTTAGATATTGCAGGTACACTTGTATATATCGAAAGTTACAAATCACAATTTTAAGAACATACAATACAAATAACATCCGTGAGATTAATGCGCCGATATCAACAATAATATTTAACACTTGCAATCATTTATTTATAACAATTACATCAATTCTATAAAAAAAAAAACAAAAAAAAAACGTCTCGGACATAAATATATATCGAAACTTTATACTCTGGACGGACCAATAGTCGGTCGATATTTTGCATTTTTTTTCACTGATTCCGTTTTTTTACAAAATCAAAAACTTCATTAAATATTTCTCACCGAGAAAATATCCATGTCCCTGAAAACTGATGTGGGCCGTCTTTCCGTGTAATCTACTTCTATACATTACAAAAATGTACCAATTTAAGACGTTATACTAATACAGTACAAATTAAGAGACTTCAGCATTTTTCAGGCTTCAGGGAAATTGCGATGGACTGGCTGTGGGAGTTAAGTTCTAACATGAATTTTTTGGTGATAACGTTTAATCGTCTGTATGAGGGGTATTAATGATTTTGTGAACCGTTGAGTTCATAGTTAAACCATAATTGGATTAAATAGAAGTCAAATATTCCAGGAGAGGGTTAAAACAAGGTCGAATAAGAAGCAGGGATAGAGGGTCGCCTTAAAAGGTAAGTTTAAGAAGGTGAAAATTTTCCGATTCCGACAAAGGACCTGTTAACATTCATCTCTGTTGTACAATCGATTTATGTTATCTACCAGGGAGGTGCCCTGGAATCTACTAAACAACTGGGTACATTGTGACGGGAACGGGCAACGAGATCATGCCTTCTGCTGCCAAATACGTCAGTAAGATAAAATAAAAAAAGGTATAGAAATCGTTTTATTTTCTAAATTTCACATATAGAATAATTACACCTGGCAACTGGTTATAATTATTCTCTTAATCCTCTAACTTATCTAAACAAAAATCTTTACAAAGAAAAAAAAACCAAAATTTCTGTATGAAATAGTATTACAAAACGATCTGCCCAAAAATGGATGAAATATCTCACTGATACAGAATTTGAGGGATATCATTTGGAAGTTTTCAGCCAAGCTAGGGTCACCAGATTTGTGTATCAGTACGACTTTTGAATTTGACCATGTACTGGATGGATTTTGACCCCCCCCCCCCCCAGCACATGTTGATGGTGTGTAGGCCTACAATGTAGGCCTATACTAGTAGTGTTGCCGGAAAAAAAAAAAATAATGTAGCGTCGGAAGACGTTTCTATATGCCATACATACAATTCAGTCTCAAATGATTTACCTGTGTCTACAACATAACATAAATTCTGAACAAGTTGATAACTTAATACATGTATCAACAATCTGTTACATTGTACTTTAACCGGATTATACCGACATAGAAAACGGTGCATCAGACCATGTTTGATCTTTTCCTTCCAATACAATTTTGCAACATCATCTTTTAATATTTTTGTGTATTGTCTTCTTCACTGTAGTCCATGAGCTATTGGTCCGGGCTCTACGCTCACTCACGGCTTTCTCATGGACACTGTGACATATACGGTAGACTGCTTTGTTGTCGACTTCGACTCACGTTCCAGCGTACTAGGAGGTAAGCAATTTGTCAAGGGCGTGGTTAACTAAATGCTGCGTTTATTATCTTTCCCTTTTTCCAAAGCCCTTTCGAAAGCCGTTTCCAAAGCCCTTTAGAAACGGCTTCCAAAAAAAGTTGCGTTTATCAACTCTTCGCGAACACGATAATCAGTTAACAGGCCTGTCACTGCACAGCAGCTTTTCGCAATTCGACCCAAGGAGAACAGGTCATATAAGGCGTTCATGCTTCGTAACTGTAGTAGAAAGCCGTTTCAAAACAGGTTTATGGGTGCGAACATAGGCGCCGGAAGTGGGGGGGGGGGCGGCCGCCCCCCCCCCCATCCAAAAAGTGGGGGGGGGGGGGGGCAAAACGCATTTTTGCCCCCCCCCCCAAAACCCCCCCCCCCCCAAAAAAAAAAAAAATACATAAATAAGTAAACAAATAAATAAAAATAGATAAAATAAGATAGATATGTATATAAATGAATAAACGCGAAAAAACATAGCTACAAACGGCAGTTTTTGGACTGTAAAATGTCAAAATTTCCAAGCTCGCTCGCATTCAATCGCTATGCCATTCTCCTAATGTTGCTGCCAGTAATTGCCAGCAGTTGCGCCTGGGCCGCCCCCCCCCCCCTTAATTTCCAAAGCTAAAAAAAAAAAATATATATATATATATAGCTACAAACGGCAGTTTGGGGACTGTAAAATGTCAAAATTAATCGTCAAATTTATTCGTTATGCCATTTTCCTAACGTTGCAGCAAGTAATTGCCAGCAGCTGAGCCCGGTGCGCCTCCCCCTTAATTTCCAACGGCAGTTTTTGGACTGTAGAATGTCAAAATCTTCAAGCTCGCTCGCTTCGCTTGCTCGCATTGAATCATTATGCCAGTAATTGCCAGTAATTGCCAGCAGTCATTGCGCCCGATGCGCCCCCATTAATTTCCAAAGCGAAAGATATAGCTACAAACGCCAGTTTCGGGGCTGTAGAATGTCAAAATTTTCAAGCTCGCTCGCTTCGCTCGCTCGCATTGAATGGTTATGCCATTCTCCTAATGTTGCCGCCAGTAATTGCCAGCAGTTGCGCCCGATGCCCCCCCCCCCCCTTAATTTCCAAAGCGAAAGATATAGCTACAAACGGCAGTTTTGGGACTGTAAAATGTCAAAATTTTCAAGCTCTCTCGCTCCGCTCGCTCGCATTTTATTGTTATGCAATTCTCCTGATGTTGCTGACAGTTTGTCGTTTCACACCGTCATTCCATAATCCATGTAAGGAAAACTTACAATGTTGCTCAATGACTGCGTTGTTGAATGTATCACATTCCGTAATGTATTGTAGTCCCATTATTGCGCACGCACACACGCACATGCATACACACCGTCAAAATTACTTTCCCACAAGTGCCCACCCCCAACGTTTCGACCCATCGTACGCCACTTTACACACACACACACACACACACACATATGTATATATATATATATATGTATATATAATGTGTGTGTGTGTGTATGTGTATATTGTGTAACATATGTATGGTCTATCGTGAGCCCCCTCCAATATTTACCCCCCCAATCCAAAACTGCTTCCGGCGCGCCTGGGTGCGAAACTTATCAACTCTTTTTCTCGGCAGAAGCAAGTTTTCCAAACAGCTTTCAAGGAATTTTTACGAGTTGATAAACGCAAAGTTGTTTTGAAAGCCCTTTCGGAAAGCCTTTTCGAATGCCGCAAATTTGTGGCTTTCCAAACAGGTTTCCTGAACAGGTTTTCAGAAACCTGTTTGTAAAAGCCTTTTGAAGATGATAAACGCAAAGCTGTTTTGAAACGGCTTTGTAGTATTGTACTGCAGTTACGAACAATACACGCCTTATATGACCTCTTCTCCTCGGGTCGAATTGCGCAATGCAGCTGCACAGCGACAGGCCAGTTATCGTGTTCGCGAAGAGTTGTTAAACGCAACTATTTTGGAATCCGTTTTTAAAGGGCTTTGGAAACGGCTTTTGAAAGCCGATTAAACAGGGGAAAGTTGATAAACGCAGCCTATCTTGCTTCAAAAGGTTTTTACAAACAGGTTTCTGAAAACCTGTTTAGTAGGAAACCTGTTTCGGAGAAGGACAAATTTGCGGCTTTCGAAAAGGTCGGCTTTCCGAAAGGGCCTTCAAAACAGCTTGCGTTTATCAACTCGTAAAAATTCCTTAAAAGCTGTTTGGAAAACCTGTTTCTGCCGAGAAAAAAAAAAAGTTGATAAACGCACCCTAAGTCGTCACCAGCCAGTCTGATCTGGTATAATCTGCACAATTGGATTTCCAATAAACATCGGGAAAACGCGGGATGGCCATCCCGGTTGCAATGTTTGCCCCTCGGCTTGGGATTCCTAACCACTGCTTTAGGTAGCCGTCATAGTGTCTATATGTCGAGATGTGATTTTACTCAGTGTATTGACACTCATCATGAATTTCATGACAGGTGACAGAAAACTGGACATAATGGAAACTTTGTACTCCAGACGAACCCATAACCGGTCGATGTTCTGCATTTTGTTTTCACTAATTTCGTTTTGTACATAGGCCTAATCAAAGACTTTTCCACTGAAAAAATATCCGTGATCCTAAAAACTGATGTGTCCCTTCTTTTAGTGAGTCTATTTCTGTATTACCAATACGGAATGAGATATCGCCTGGAGTACCACTTCAAATTGACAGACTTCGGCATTTTGCAGGCTTCAGGGAAAGACCCATAGACTGGCAGTGGGAGTTGAGTTCTGAAAAAAAAAATAGTGGTGATGTTTATTATCTGAAATCAGATTAAAATTGTCTGCAGAAGAGGTAGTGATGATCTTGTGTACATTGAGGTCATAGCCGTACTTGGGTTTCATTGTTCAAGTCAGATATTCCAGGAGAGGGTTTAAACAGGCAAGAATATAACCAGGGATAGAGGGTCACCAGTCCTTGAAAGACACCTTTTCGAAAGTAACAAGTTTTTGATACATGTAGCTAGATGTGACGGCTTCACATTAGCAGTGACCTGTTGGCCCGGCGCCATTAAAAGTTAGTGTCAGACAATTAAATCTACCTTTGATGACTCAATCGGAAAGGTAGGATTGAAAATGGATTGTATATACTATTCTTATCTTTTGGGCCACGGTTTCAGTTTTAAAACACTAACACTTTGGAAAAGGGGAAAGATAATAAACGCAGCATTAGTTAACCACGCCCTTGACAAATTACTTGACTCCTAGTACGTTGGAACGTGAGTCGAAGTCGACACTCAGTCTACCGTATGTCATAGTGTCCATGAGAAAGCCATGAGTGAGCGTAGAGCCCAGACCAATAGTTCATGGACTACAGTGAGGAAGACAATACACAAAAATATTAGATGATGATGATGCAAAATACTGCAAAGAAAAGATCAAACATGGTCTGATGCACCGTTGTCTATGTCGGTATAATCCGGTTAAAGTACAATGTAACAGATTGTTGATACATGTATTAAGTTATCAACTTGTTCAGAATTTATGTTATGTTGTAGACACAGGTAAATCATTTGAGACTGAATTGTATGTATGGCATATTGAAACGTCTTACGACTCTACATTATTTTCTTTTTCGGCAACACCACTAGTATAGGCCTACATTGTAGGCCTACACACCATCTACACGAATGATGCTGGGGGGGGGGGTCAAAATCCATCCAGTACATGGTCAAATTCAAAAGTCGTACTGATACACAAATCTGGTGACCCTAGCTTGGCTGAAAACTTCCAAATTATTTCCCTCAAATTCTGTATCAGTGAGATATTTCATCCATTTTTGGGCAGATCGTTTTGTAATACTATTTCATACAGAAATTTTGTTTTTTTTTTCCTTTGTAAAGATTTTTGTTTAGATAAGTTAGAGGATTAAGAGAATAATTATAACCAGTTGCCAGGTGTAATTATTCTATAATGTGAAATTTTAAAATAAAACGATTTCTATACCTTTTTTTATTTTATTTTACTGACGTATTTGGCAGCAGAAGGCATGATCTCGTTGCCAGTTCCCGTCACAATGTCCTTTCCAAAGCCGTTTCCAAAGCCCTTTAGAAACGGCTTCCAAAAAAATTGCGTTTATCAACTCTTCGCGAACACGATAATTAGTTAACAGGCCTGCCACTGCACAGCTAGCAGCTTTTCGCAATTCGACCCAAGGAGAAGAGGTCATATAAGGCATTCATGCTTCGTAACTGCAGTAGAAAGCCGTTTCAAAACAGCTTTGCGTTTATGGGTGCGAAACTTATCCACTCTTTTTCTCGGCAGAAACAGGTTTTCCAAACAGCTTTCAAAGAATTTTTACGAGTTGATAAACGCAAAGTTGTTTTGAAAGCAATTTCGGAAAGCCTTTTTGAAAGCCGCAAATTTGTGGCTTTCCAAGCAGGTTTCCTGTTTGTAAAAGCCTTTTGAAGTTGATAAACGCAAAGCTGTTTTGAAACGGCTTTGTAGTATTGTACTGCAGTTACGAACAATGCACGCCTTATATGACCTCTTCTCCTCGGATCCAATTGCGCAAATGCTGTACAGCGACAGGCCAGTTATCGTGTTCCCGTTATATGTCCCGAACAACCGAGCCATAAGACATAGCCTAATACATTTATGAAGTTGATATCAAGCCCTGGATATTGTAGAAACCTATATATGTAATTGTGTGTGACCCTGCTTTACAAAACCAACAAGAAGTCCCAGATAGATTTTTAGTTAAAGGAAACTAGTACATTAATTCAAGTTAAGTAAAATTCTCATTCAAATGCTTGTTATGTTCAAGTTCACTGCGAGTTTGAGCCAAATAAGGGAGTTCACAGTTGTGATTTGCGCATTTGTAAAACAAAGATCAAATGAGATTGTCTGTGCATTGCCACTGACTTTAAAACGAAAAGAATCCTCGTCGGGCAACTATGAGAATTTGAATTATGTTAGTACCGATTTGTTTCAGACTAGATACTCTGTACAGCTGTAGAACATACAGGTGCAGCCGAGTCCTCCAACACTGTTTAGCAAAATCTCTCCATGCCTTTATCAACATTGATTTCATACAAGATGCCAGCCATGCTTCAACAAGGAATTCTTGATCACAACACAATGCGTCATGTCCATGTTGTTTGAAAGCCTGTGGTACGGAAGCTTAAAAGTGCCAACCAGATGACGAGATAAGAAGACGAGAAGACAGACTAAATACCGAGAAGCCGAGTTATTGCAACTTGGCAAGTCGACTTGTTTGTCGAAGTTCGACGAGTTGTCGAAACTCGGCAAGTCGAGTTGCTTTGGACAAAAATACAAGATGACGGGTTTTTGGAACTCGGCAAGTCGACTTGCTTGGAATAAGAAAACAAGATGACAAGTTGTTTAAACTCGGTAAGTCGACTTGTTTGAGACAAAAAGACATGATAACGAGTTGTTGAAACTCGGAAAGTCGACTTGCTTTGCACAAGAAGTCCAGATGACAAGTTGCTGAAACTCGGCAAGTCGACTTGCTTGGGACAAGAAGTCAAGATGACAAGTTATTGAAACTCGGCAAGTCGACTCGTTTTGGACAAGAAGACATGATAACGAGTTGTTGAAACTCGGGAAGTCGACTTGCTTTGGACAAGAAGTCAAGATGACAAGTTGTTGAAACTCGGCAAGTCGACTCGTTTGGGACAAGAAGTCAAGATGACAAGTTGTTGAAACTCGGCAAGTCGACTCGTTTGGGACAAGAAGGCATGATAACGAGTTGTTGAAACTCGGAAAGTCGACTTGCTTTGGACAAGAAGTAAAGATGACAAGTTGTTGAAACTCGGCAAGTCGACTTGCTTGGGACAAGAAGTCAAGATGACAAGTTGTTGAAACTCGGCAAGTCGACTTGTTTGGGCCAAGAAGATATGATAACGAGTTGTTGAAACTCGACAAGTCGACTTGCTTGGGACAAGAAGTCAAGATGACAAGTTATTGAAAATCGGGAAGTCGACTTGTTTGGGAAAAGAAGACATGATAACGATTTGTTGAAACTCGGAATGTCGACTTGCTTGGGACAAGACGTCAAATGACAAGTTGTTGAAACTCGGCAAGTCGACTTGTTTTGGACAAGAAGATATGATAACGAGTTGTTGAAACTCGACAAGTTGACTTGTTTTGGACGAGAAGACAAAATGCCGACTTGTCAAAACACGACAAGTCGACTTGTTTTGGAAAAGAAGACAAATTGGTTAGTTAGTGGAACAAAAAAGTCGACTTGTTGCGGACAAAAAGACAAGTCAACGAGTGGTTGGAATTTCTTTAGGACAAGAAATCAAGGTGACAAGTTGTTTTTCGACATTTGGGGTCTAGGAACACTACCCCTGGAAAACTACCCTTCGGATAACTGCCACTTGGTTAATTATACCTTAGGACAATTTCCCCCTAGGGCAACTACCCGCCGGACAACTAACCCCCATAGGGCAATTACCCTCCATTACCCCATAGGACAACTGCCCCCTGAGCAACTACCCTCCTTGTGCAATCACCCCTCTGGGCGATTCCCCCTTAGGACAACTACCCCATGGATAACAACCCTCCAGGATGCATACCCTTGGATAACTACCCCTAGAATAACTACCCCCAGATAATTACCCCCCGGATATCTACCTCTTGGATTAGGATAACTACCCCGCGGATATCTACTCCCTTGATAACTACCACCCGGACGGCTACCCCCTGGATAACTACCCCCAGATAACTACCCCCGGACAGCTACCCCCTGGATAATTACCCCATAATTACTACCCCCTGGATCTGGATAACTACCCCCGGATAACTACCCCCGGATAATTACCCCGGGATAACTACTCCTGTATACCTATCCCACAGATGACTACCCCCAGATAGCACTATCAAATAAAACATCATCACAACAACAACAAAAAGCAGTGAATTCAAAGACAAATACAACTGAAACAATCACTGAAAACTGGTAATTGGATTTATGTTCTTTCAGAAAAAAAAAACAAACAAACAAACTTGTCATTATAGCACCACCCAACGGCAACACATTGCCCTACGATGATCAAAGATATGTTCAGTTTATTTTGTCATGCACCAACAGAACACCCGTCAGCACCGACATAACATCTGTCATACACCGACAAAACATTCTTGGATCAGCACCGAATGACTACAACTGTTCACGCCATGTTTGCCAACTCCAACTCCCATGTCCTGAATGGACACTTTTATTCCACCCCACCCTGGTTTCACCAAGGCACATCACGGTTCTCCGTCACACCTCCCCCCAACAAGAGGAAAGTTATGAATGTAGCTTTTCGACTATAAACACCTTCGTTGTAAGGCTTGCTTCACTGTTCGTGCGTACTATTCAGCTTTAATTACACGATTACAAACTCAAATGGTTTTTGTGTTGTTTTCTTAAAACCTCACCTGGCATACTACACTTATAATTACTGGTTTTGAGCCTTATCAGAATCAGTTAATTCCGGCATCAATTGTCCACTTTTGGAACAATATATGAAAACTTGACAAGCCCCCTACAATACATGTAAATACACAAATCAACAGTTACAGTAATACACATGTGAAACTGTTTTCGACGGGTGCACATACGAGTGCACGTAATCTGGAAAGATTTCACCAGATGTAATCAATCATTTCTCCAGTAGTATCAATATTTTGACTGAGACTGTGCTTTCTGGTAATCTCGACTGTAATTATATCCTCGCATACTTGACCAATAAACTTACATAACTTCAGGCATGAATAATATTTTGTTTTTGGTAACATATACACTTCATCTTTAAATGTGAAAACCAAAAATACACTTTCTTCACGAAATTGTTCTGACTGTTGCAAAGATATGTCTGTTTCTCCAACACAAACTTTCATTGGAGTTTCACTGAATGTGGTAACAGCACGCATCTCTTGATTATAACAACATCGTATTTAAACACTATGACACACGTGTACATCTACTCAATGTACTTGCTCATAAATTTTATACTTATGTCAACTCTGCGTCATAAGTTAGCCAAAACAACAACAAAATTTTAACCATCGGACATTTCTTTTTGTCCCTTCACACATATGTACTGTCACGCGATAAGATGTTGTAATATACACTGTTTGTACAAACTCTGGAAAATATCGAGATCATACTCGACACACAGATGTGACGCTGTCACTCTGTAACGAAATACATATACAGGTTATTTATTTACAAAAATGACGGTATAACATCTTGGCTTCCTTATGCCTCACTGTCACTCAACACTTTTTCATTTATACAAAACAACACAAATTCTTTTGTTTTAACACAGATCGGTTGATATAAAACTCAAAATTTGATCAACAGTTTTCCTGTGACTGGCCGGTTGTGTTTTGCTATACTGTTTTTGCATTTGCTAGTTTTAACTCGGTAACGTATCGGTATACATACAAATCTGAATCCTTTGACTCTTTGGTATATTGAATGAAATCAAAATAGATGTAGAAGTGTGCAACTGAAGCACAACATTCACCGTAATCTTACACACCACAACTTTCACTGTAATCTTACACACCACAGATATTGTATCCTGGCGCTTCCTGTAATGTTGGGTTTTCTAAATATCATATAATGCTTGGCGAGTAACACATCAAAACAATTTTCAAGCGATGTCTCCTTATAAAGACAAAATATTGTGTACTAGTACTTTCTCATACTTCCTAGCATCACTCACATATACTGTTTTTGTTTAAAACAAACACGATTAGCATAAATACAATTTCTTCCTTCACAGATCCTTGGGAAAGGAAGAAAACTGAACGAAAATACATAAACACATGTATACTTTGTCATATACAAAAAAAAAATATCAACATCAGTTTCTTGTCTGGTTTGTGTCCTGTTTGAAATGTTCAGCTTGATGTAGGTTTCACTGTAGATTTGATATTGTTATCGTTCGGCAACATTATCAGCGCGTGCACAGTTTCAAACTCGCGACAAAGCGTCAGCTAATTTGTTGTCCTTTCCTGCTATGTGCACAATTCTCAGTGGGTACGGTTGGAGAATCAAACTCCAACGGAAGAGACGCTGATTCTTGTGCTTGAAGCGTTCTAAGAATGTCAATGGGTTATGGTCAGTGTACACCACGATGTCTCTTCCACCGTCCAAATACGCTTCGAAATGTTGCACGGCTAGAACGACACTGAGGCATTCCTTCTCCACAGTTGAATACTTTTGCTGATGGCGATTCAGTTTTTTGGAGAAGAAACGCACGGGTTTGCTTTGTCCGTTGTCGTCGTCCTGAAGTAGCACGGCTCCTACTCCTCGGTCACTAGCATCCGTAGCTAGATGGAAGCTCCTCTCGAAGTTTGGTGCGATGAGCACGGGATCGTTCATGAGGACGGCCTTCAGCTTCTGGAACGCATCCTGGCAGCTCGCCGACCACTGGAACGTTGTAAACTTTTTCAACAGGTCCGTCAAGGGCACCACCAGGTGACTGAAGTTGGGAACGAATCTCCGGTAGAATCCGCACATTCCCAAAAAGCGCTGAAGCTCCCGTTTCGATGACGGCACTGGGAAGTCCACGATGGCTCGGACCTTAGCATCTCGTGGTGTGACGCTACCTCGGCCTACCTTGTGACCTAGGTAAGTCACACAAGCTTTCCCGAACTCGCATTTGGCCAGATTCACCACGAGTCCTGCATGTGACAACCTCTGGAACAGCTCTCGAAGATGAGCAACATGCTCCTCCCACGTATTGCTGAAAACCAACACATCGTCTATATAGACAACACAGTTATCATGACCAGCAATAACTGGATTCATCATCCGTTGAAAATTTGCGGGGGAATTTTTCATCCCGAAGGGCATGACACGACACTGGTATAACCCGGAGGGCGTGACAAACGCCGAGATCTCTCTTGCATCTTTGTCTAATGGCACCTGCCAATACCCTTTCATCAAATCCAATTTGCTGACATACTCAGCACTTCCTACCCGATCAATACACTCCTCAATCAAAGGAAGCGGAAACGAATCAGTCTTGGGTATGGTATTGACCTTCCTGTAATCTATACAAAACCTGGACGTTTCGTCTGCCTTTGGGACTAGCACTACTGGGGAACTCCAGTTTGAGTTACTAGGCTCTATGATTCCATTTGCAAGCATGAAATCTATCTCCCTATCCACCTGTTCTCTCTTAGCAGGATGAATCCGATATGGATGCTGCTTTATGGGTGCATTTTCACCAACATCTACTGTATGAACAGTGTCTTTCGCACAGCCCAATTTATCACTGCAAACCTCTGAAAATTCCTGGAAGATGTCGACATCTTGCCTCTCCGAATCAGACAAATGACTGAGCAGTAACTCTGGATTTTCTAGTGCCTTTGAGTTCTCTACTCGCGGGATCATTCCTGACTTGAAACTCACACTCTGGGAATCTGGAGCATCAGGTTCAAACTCTTCTGCACTTTTCTCAGCATTGTGTACGACACTCTCACTCACAACTGCACCTACGTCTTCTACACGTTCATGATATTTCTTCAACATATTAACGTGACATACTCTCTTGGTTTTTCTACGATCAGGCATGCTCACCACATAAGTCTCCTTCCCAGCTTCCTCTCTACTACATAGGGACCACTGAATTTAGCCTTCAATGCATCTCCTGGCAATGGAAGTAGAACCAAGACATTGTCTCCAACCTCAAACACACGACTCTTTGCCTTTCGGTCAAAGCTTTCCTTCATTGTCTGTTGCGAAGACTTCAAGTGTTCTCTCGCCACTTCATTCGCTCTCACAAGACGCTCTCTGAACATGGAAATGTAGTCTAAGGCATTGGAATCCTTGTCTTCCTCATCAGACAACAGCTGCTCTTTCACAACTTTCAGGGGCCCCCTTGGCTCATGCCCAAACACCAACTCAAAAGGGGAGAATCCAGTGGATTTATTAGGCACTTCACGAGCAGCAAAGAGAAGAAAAGGGATCCCTTTATCCCAGTCCCTGGGATTATCCTGACAGTAGACCTTCAGCATCGTTTTAAGCGTCTGATGGTACCTTTCTAAGGCCCCCTGTGATTGCGGGTGATATGCAGACGACTTGATCTGTTCAATACCAAGCTGGTACATCAACTCCTGAAAGACACGAAACATGAAATTGCTACCTTGATCGGACTGTATTTCTTTTGGTAGCCCATACCTAGTAAAGAAAGTCAACAAGGCATCCAGAACTGACTTAGCAGTTATGCACCTCAACGGAAATGCTTCTGCGTATCTCGTGGAACCATCCATCACAGTCAATAAATACTGACATCCCGACTTGGACTTCGGCAATGGACCAACGCAATCTACCATCACACGGCTAAATGGCTCCTCAAAAGCCGGAATAGGAATAAAAGGCGCAGGTCTAATGGCATGTTGTGGTTTTCCTACCACTTGACATTCATGACACGTTCGACAAAATTCAGACACATCCTTTCTCATCTTGGGCCAGAAGAAGTGAGTTCTGATTCTACACAAAGTCTTCTTGACACCCATGTGTCCGGCCATTGGAATTTCATGTGCAAGACGTAGAATTTCCTTTCGATACGGCGGAGGAACAACTATCTGGTCGACAATCGTCCAGTCCTCATCTGCGGGACTATCTGGAGGACGCCATTTCCTCATCAAAACACCAGACTTTACATAGAAACATTCTGGCACTCCCTTTGCCTCATCTACAGTCAATGCACCCTCTCTCAACTTCAACAACTCCTCATCTTCCATCTGTGCTTTGATTAAAGCCGGCTGACTGAACACACCTTCTTTCCAACTTTGTTCTCTTTCATCTTCACTAGTCACCTTTCCAAAGAATGTGTCATCAAGAGAAATTTCACTTTCAGACTCCTTTCTCTCACGCTCTGCTTCACTTGCTCGAAACCTTGTGATAGCACATGTTGGAAATACTTCTGGAAATTCATCGACAAGTTTTTCGGTTTCCTGCTCGTACACTGGGACTTCGGAAACAACCGGAAGGACACTCACTCGACCTCCTGCAAGGTCATTACCAAGCAAAAAGGAAACTCCATCCACAGGGAGAAATGGAACAATTCCCACAATCACTTCCCCTGAAATCAGTCCACTATCCAAATTCACTCGGAAAAGAGGGACCGCCTGCGTTCCTCCATTGACATCATGTATCAGTACTTTCCTACCCGTGTTACAGTCTATGGGCATACTCTTCACATCTCCTACCATGAGGGACTGTGTAGCTCCAGTATCACGAAGGATGACAACCAATACTCTAAATTCAGCAATGGTAACTGTACCCTTGGAAATGAAGTCCTTGTACTTTTCATCCACACGACCACTTGAACACGTGTCTGTCATTTTTGAAACACTGCTTTTCACATTTGGATGACGCTGTTCATCACTTACACTTGACTTAACAAAACCATTGGTGGCTGCTTGGTTCGGTTTCTCTTTTGTTTCAGCATCTGAACTGTTCTGTGTACGTGTGTCTGCATGGACTAAACCATGTGTTGCTTTTTGCTTTTGTTTTTCTTTTGCTTCATTCTGTTCCAGCAATCGCCTACATTCAGACTTAATGTGACCTGTTTTCCCACAGAAAAAGCATCTCACTTCTTTGTATTGAGGCCGTGGCGATTTTGGGCGCTCTTTCTGTGATTCAGTCTTTACATTATCCCTTTGACTACCGTGCCACTTTTGAGTGTCAGGATTTCTCAACTGATCAAATTTCCTCTTTCCTTCAGGACTTTTTGTTTTCACCTTATGTGTCAACTCATACTGGTCAGCGGTGACTGCTGCACTCTTTACATCATGTACTCTTCGATCTTCCAAATATGTTCTCAAATCTGGAGGTGTCGATTTCTTGAACTCCTCCATCAACACTATCTCTCTCAAATTGTCATAAGTGAGATCTACTTTCATTGATCGAACCCATCGATCAAACAGAATTTCTTTTTCTCTCTGAAACTCTACGTAGGTCTGTCCCGAACCTCTCCTATATCCTCGAAACTTTTGCCTGTAGGCTTCTGGGACTAACTGATAGGCAAGAAGGACTGCTTCCTTAACTGTGCCATAGTCATTTGCCTCTTCATCCGAGAGAGCAGACACTACTGAATGTGCCTTGCCTGTGAGCTTTTGTTGTACTATCATAGACCAATATTTCTTCTCCCACTCCAAATTCCTGGCTATTCTCTAAAAGGAGAAAAAGAAAGAGTCTACATCCTCTTCATCAAAGCGGGGGACTGTGTTTGCCATATTTGCAATATCGGGCGTCTTTGGTCTAGACATAGTAACATTAGGCCTATCCCCTGGGATGCTACTGGCCTGGGCCTGGGTCAACTCAATTTGACGTTGCATTAACTCTTGTTCGAGTCTCAGATTTTCTGCCTTCATTTTTTCTTTTTCTAACTCCAATCTAGCCAATTCTAGTTGTGTGGAATCTACCCTCATCTCTCTAGGTCTAGTAGTAATAGTACTTGGAGCAGTTTTTCTACCAGCACTCTCAATGTCATCTGTACTCTCACTCTGGTCTGTGTGTTCATATTCTACACCACCCAGTTCAAGCTTCTTCACCAGAACTGCAAAGATTTCTTTCTTTCGACTACACTCTCTGATATCAGCATCTACATGAGTTGCAACCTCAATCAACTGGGCTTTCACTAACGCTCTCAATCTACCAAGAGTGACGTCTTTCACAAACTCTGCAGCATCGAACTTGGCTGCCATGATTATTCACATCTAGCTTTCCGACTAGATTTCAAGACTACGTCGCTAACGCAACTTCCTACAGTACACTCCTCTGCGTACCGAACTACGAGAATAGTCTAAGCAATTCAGACCTGACAAACACTCGTATATCTCGAGGCCAATTTCCTCGTAAAGCCACATCTAACGATGCTAATCCAAATAACCAGAATCTGACACACTAATCTGATAGAATGACATAAAGGAAACGATAATACGTACCCTTCCTTCCCAGCAATCAATGCTGCAACCCTGGTATTCAGCTAGCGAGAAGACCAGTACAAGTGCACAAAACATACTCATCGCATCGCTTCGCGAATCGCACTTCAATTCACAACCACTGCTAACGCAGCCTCATTACACATACCGTGCAATGTCACGCAGTATACAATACCGCTACTACGAACGAACGACACTGTTACGTTCGCTACCATGTGTACACATCTCACATGAGTGCGAACATTACACATACCTCCAACGGGCATCAATCATTACAACGATGTACCAAACACCGAAATACTACCAAAAGACGGCTTGTTTGTATGTTCATTTCCCGGACATGTTCCCCACATGTCATGCACAAACAGAACACCCGTCAGCACCGACATAACATCTGTCATACACCGACAAAACATTCTTGGATCAGCACCGAATGACTGCAACTGTTCACGCCATGTTTGCCAACTCCAACTCCCATGTCCTGAATGGACACTTTTATTCCACCCCACCCTGGTTTCACCAAGGCACATCACGGTTCTCCGTCACAATTTAGAAATGACTGTCCTCACCAAAATCTCAATGCATAAACCTGACCATTGGAGCAAAACAGTGGTATTTTTTTTCTGAAAATACTGTTTCCGTGACATCACAGTGTCTAACACCGACAAATGACGAAGATTGCACTACAATCGAGATAACTACTTCCCGCATTAGTACCCCTGGTATAACAACTACTACCCGATAAATACCCTGGGGAATTACCACTGCAATCTTCCACTTTCCCAGCGCAGTTACCCTCCAGGGCAATCGCAGGGCTAGCCCCGAACAGCTTACCTCCAGGGCTATTCCCGATAGGGCAACTCATGGCCGTCACCAGGGGGGTGCGCTTGGTCCGAACGCACCCCCTTCAGAACTAAAAAAAAAAAAAAAAAAAAAAAACAATGCTTCAGTCTGCGAGCGACCTCAACGCCGGACGCTAAATAATTTTTTTTTTCTTATTTAATTTTTTTCCTATTTTGCACCAGGAGTTTACTATCTATCGACCGTACTGTATATACGTAAGGTACATTTCATTCATTGTGCAACGGATTATCAATTCAGAAAAAGCAAAAGCTCCATCGCATGGGAGGGAGATACCCCGCCCACTCCCTCCCTCGTTATAGTGGAGTAACTGGGGTGGGGGGGGGGAGGCACGTGCCCCCCCCCCCTCCCCATCCGCTGGTAAAAAAAAAAAAAAAATCAAAATGGTAATTCAAGGGTTAGTAAACTGCTTTTGAAATTGACATGAAAGGGTGAGCAAGAAATAATTTTTTTTCTCTGTAAGATTTCTTTTAACCATAATTAAAGAGGCATCAATGGTGTGAAACATTGTTCAAAAAGCCCGGAGCCGACAAAAGATTGTGATTAAGCGTGATTCCTGGTTGGCATTCTGAATGATAGGCAGGATGGAGCAGTGTACTCAGAACATCCGAACGGCAAAGAGTCGCTGTAATGTTGCGCAATGTGATGTAGAATGTACACCTCTGTACCTTACACTTCGTTATATCAAAGCTAGATCACTGATTGTTGCTTTACATACTATAGTCTATATTAAAATGCCTTGCATTGCCAATGATAAGACTTGACGGGCTATTTCCCAACTTTTCCATGTATGAAACACACACATACACACAAACACAAACAATTAGGGGATGCTATAAAGTGGACATCTTTCCCCCGCTTGGTCACTTCGACGCTCCCTCGCTGGTCATACCTCCCCCAATCATGAACATAAACCGACATCCTTGACTACCAGTGGCGCACCGCCCCCCCCCCCCTTAATTTCCAAAGCGAAAACAACATATTTATAGCTAAAAACGGAAGTTTTTGGACTGTAAAATGTCAGAATTTTCAATCTCACTCGCTCCGCTCGCTCGTATTTAATCGCTCTGCCATTCTCCTGATGTTGCTGCCAGTATTAAATTGCCAGCAGTTGCACCCGGTGCGCCCCCTCCTTAATTTCCAAAGCGAAAAGGATAGCTACAAACGGCAGTTTTTAGACTGTAAAATGCCAAAAAATTTTCAAGCTCGCTCGCATTTTAATAAATTCAATTCAATTCAAACTTTTATTTCATTTTTCGAAAAGAACATAAACATTTCACTTCCTTTGGTAACATAGAATAAGGTTGCATAATCAAAACAAAGTAAATTGAGAAAACATAATTGTGGAACCTTGGGGTAACAGAAACGTTGTAAGGAAAATTGATTGACTGAAGTAATACAGACGATATAATCGTCATGCCATTCTCCTGATGTTGCTGCCAGTAATTGGCAGCAGTACTGTTGCGCCCTGTGCGCCCCCCCCCCTTAATTTCCAAAGCGAAAGAAATAAAATGTATAGCTACAAACGGAAGCTTTTTTGACAGTAAATTGTCAAATTTTGCAAAGTCGCTCGCTCCGCTAGCTCGCATTTAATCGTTATCCCATTCTCCTGATGTTGCTGCCATAGTAATTGCCAGCAGTTGCGCCCGGTGCGCCCTGCTTAATTTCCAAAGCGAATAAATATAGCTACAAACGGTAATTTTTTGACTGTAAAATGTCAACATTTTCAAGCTCGCTCGCATTTAATCGCCTTGCCATTCTCCTGATGTTACTGCCAGTAATTACCAGCAGTTGCGCCCGGTGCCCCCTCTTAATTTTCAAAGCGAAAAGATGTGTAGCTAAAAACGGCATTTTCTTTAAACTGTGAAATGCCAACATTTTCGAGCTCGCTCGCTTCTCTCGCTTGCATTTAATCGTTGTGCCGTTCTTCTGACGTTGCTGCCAGTAATTGCCAGCAGTTGCGCCCTGTGCGCCCCCCCCCCCTTAATTTTCAAAGCGAAGAAATATAGGTACAAACGGAAGTTTTTGGACTGTAAATTTGTCAAAATTTTCAAGCTCTCTCGCTCCGCTTGCTCGCATTTAATCGTTATGCAATTATCCTCATGTTGATGCCAGTAATTGCCAGCAGTTGCGCTCGGTGCGCCCCCCTTCATTTCCAAAGCAAAAAAATATAGCTACAAACCGCAGTTTGGGATTGTAAAATATCAAAATTTTCAAGCTCGCTCGCTCCGCTCGCTCGCATTTAATTGTTATGCAATTCTCTTTTTTTTTTCTTTTTACAAAAAGTCCCTCCGTGGGAGGGGTATCCCCCCTCCTACACCCTCTCCCGCTCGGTTGCTTCGCTCCCTCGCCGAGGATCTCACATCGTCACATAATGTACCCCGTAATAGTCCTTCATAGTATTTCTATTTTCACTATGCTCTATAAACGCGACTTTTACACTCTTGTTTTTACAAAAAGTTCCTACCGTGGGAGGGGCGTGAGAGGGGGTATCCCCCTCCCACACCCTCCGCACTGAAGGAGCGAAATGGATCATCGTCGAGGATCTCACACCGTTACATAATGTACCCCCGTATAGTCCTTCATAGCGAAAGATTCGTGTATGTATACAATCACATGTATAATATGTGCAGACATAGAGTATGTGTAAATGTACATGATGACACAGGAGCCAATAAATCAAATTAAAAAAAATCTCACAGTTTACATTTACTGTCAAAACGCACCCCCTTGAAAAAAAAGCTGGTGACGCCCCTGCAACTACCCCCCCCCCCCCCCTCCCCCGACAACATCCCCCGTCCCCGGATAAATACCACCAGGACAATTTTCGGTTCCATGACATTTGCTCCGGCGACATTATGCTCCGACGACAATTGCTCCGAAAAATGCGACAAATGCTCCGCGACATTTGCTCCGCCGACAAATGCTCCGGCGATATTTGCTCCAGCGACATTTGCTCCGGCGACGTTTGCTCCTACGACAAATGCTCCGGCGACATTTGCTCCAGCGACGTTTGCTCCGGCGACATCTGCTCCTACGACAAAATGCTCCTAAGGTGCGACAATTGCTCCGGTGACATTTGCTCCGACGTCATATGATGCAAAGGTCTGAAAGTACACACAGGTACGACATTTGCTCCGGCGACAATTGCTCCGACGTCATATGATGCAAAGGTCTGAAGATACTCACAGGTACGACCTTTGCTCTTCCGACGTTTGCTCCTACGACAAAATGTTCCGACGACATTTGCTCCGATGACAATTGTTCGAAGGACATTTGATGCAAAGGTCTGAATGTACAGACAGGTACGACATTTGCTCCTCCGACATTTGCTCCGGAGACAAATGCTCCGGCGACAGTTGCTCCAGCGACAAATGAAAGTTAAGAACATCAAACACGACACCGTCAGCGTTGGAATGAAAATTAAATTAAAATTGAAATACATTAATTTTAAGCGCCCCGTCCAGCGGGGGCAAACATTTCACAATTTTCAGTTATATTATTAACAAGTTTTAGACAAGAAAAGTGCTTTATTGTTTAATTTTGTCTTTAATTAATTGATTTATTCATTATTTCTTAACCTTCCGGAGGCACATTCGTTCACCCCGAAGAAAAATTCTTGGGGGGTGGGGGGGGGGGGGAGGGCAAGGGCCCACTCTGTCTCCCGCTCCGGCGCCCATATGTTCAATTCAATTCAATTAAGTTTATTGATCTGATCCAAACAAAAAGGATTACAATAAATTTTCGACAAGTAGTATATGACTTTCACAATAGAGGAAATAACGAAATAATATGACTTTTACAATTGACAAAATAACAAATACATGAATAGCAAAATCAGAAAATACGTATCTATGAAACATTCCCATTAACATAATAAAGCGAACTGTAACATTGCTAAATCAATTATGTTGTTATCAAAGTAATAAGTGGGGTATCATGATGATTAACTACCGAAATAAAATCATAGATTTCTTCTGGCCATGTTTTAACACCCCCCCCCCCCAAGAAACCCAATAACAAATCCATTATCCACGAACTCTTTTTCGCACTAGGAAATAATGTAAATTTTAGACCCACTGTAGCTTCTCCAACGTAAATAAGCTACAGGGAGGTTGATTCGAACGCACTCCTTCAATAACAAACAATCACAACAACAAGTGCGGTTCCAATCCGTTTAATCGTCGTTGAACGTAAACGTTGATCATCGTATGAAACATGGAATATACACGTGCTTGTTGGAAGTCATACATGGAATGAAACGCGGAGTGTAAACGTTGCGTAAAGTGTCATATGGCGTGGAGCGTAATGGAGTGTAAACACGGAATGTAGTGGAGTGTATTGGAGTGGTTCGCTGAAATGCAATAAAGAAGTTAAACATAATTAATCAAGTTCAGCGTGTAATATACACTATATACAACATCTTGTACTAACATAAGTTGATGTTTACAACCGCTTAATATGTAACGTACATATTAACCATGAAGTTACTAATTATAACTAATAAATGAAATAGTATCACAGCATTGATACATGTCTGAGGTATATAACACTAATATATACAATGTTACTTACAATTAACTATGCACCTTGCAATCAAGTGCTTAATCCTAAAATTAACACGCACCTAAAAACGAGACTAAATTTAATCCCGATTAAGCTACTGTGCGAACAACCCTCACTGCGGAGGAGAACTGTTCCTATGGCAACAGTATCTTTCTTGGACTTTCTACCACAGCGCAGTGCACCGAACAACGAACCCCTGTGTGTGTGTACTCCTTCCTGACTACATGTACCTAATTTCACTACGCACACAAATACACTGACATACACAGTTAGGTTCATAGAAAGCTACAGACAAACTTTGAAACTTCTTAAAACTACTTCAAACTCTCATAAACATGGGATATAAGATTGGTATATATCTACAATGAACATAATAGTGTATTCTGCTATTCACATGTACAATTATGCAGTATTAACCCTAACTTAAGCAACAAACAAAGCCCTGCACTGACCTATTCTCCTTCCGTCTCTCTCTCTCTCTCTCTCTCTCTCTCTCTCCACACTGGAGAGTATACCAACACAGTGCAGGCATAATATTTACACACACAGAGTGCACTGACCGTCCGTGCACACATAACTAATGCAAACTTTCTTATGTTCTGGTGGAATCTTACCAACCTTTTGAGGACTAATTCTCATTAATTACACTCAACATAATGCTACAATCAACATCAATAATGAAGATGACATAATATTAAATTCAATGTTTGACTCACCAATTGTTTGGCCTCTTGGTTTCCACAAATTCTTGGTGTAAAAGTTCCTAAACATGAAAGATGATGTTGGCCGTTGGACTTTCCTTTGTCTTAGTGATGTGGCTATGATGAGGAGTTGGCATCTCCTACCAGCCTTGGGCTAATTTGCATGTTTGCCTAAAGTGTTATCCAATGAGCAAACTGTTGCTATGTGGACTTGGCCTTGCTAGGATCGGGCTTGACCAACTGTATGCCTATTTCACTTTGAGGGGACTGTTACCAGGGGAGAAAAATGGGTCTTCTTTGCATAAATTTGCATAAACTCATAGTTTTAGTCTTGTCATTACAGACCCATCTCATTCATGCCGCAACACCCACATATAGGTTTATAATCAGGGGGCAATCTTTTTTTTAATCCATAAAATACCTGTCTATTATAACAGAAATGTCAACAAAATTTGTCAACGCTTATTTGTATATGAGAAAGCGATAGAAAGAACGATATTTTAATTTGACTGTGTCGTTTACCTACGGTCGATTGACGTGCTTTCTCTTTTCGGGCACAAAATCAGACTGAAGAGATTGAGTGAAACTCTTTTTATACGATATTTATACTGTGTGGACCTTTGGAATTTCGGTATTCCAACAGCTTAATGCTACGATGTTACGTTGTTACAAAAGACAACACATGTACTTTGGGGAGTGCCAACTTTTCTGATTCCTCGAGAGCTTGTATATTTTGTGGAAGTTTTGTAGAAAGTTTTGCAAAGATAGTTTGTTTGTTTGTTTTGAATTTTACAGGTCTTTTTTAAGATTCACCATTATTTTTTGTAAAAACTGCATTTACCATTCGACGTGGTTTAAAAAGTCTTCTGTGTTTCCTCTATTCGTATTATAGTTCTGTGTTACCCAAAAACGTTATTGTTTTGATTCTGTAATTGCTTTCCTGATTCTGATCAATAAAAAAAAAAATAATAATTTATTTCATCACAACTTTTTACTCCGCTTCAGACTCGGAAGTATAAATCCAGCATGCTTTCTTTCTAGAAATCACTACAAAATAACTACATACCTAACAGACTTAGGACTTATGCAGTATTTTATTCTGTGTATGTGTTTTATTTATTTCATTTATTTATTTCACATCTTTAAAAATGGTAGCCCGAGTCAGCATTAGCTGGTTTTCATCGGGTCCCTTTAAAACACAATACATAAAATCAGTGCAGAATCACAGTTACTAACAATACATTTCAAAACATTTAAATACAAATCGAAGGACAAAGCATGATAATACTAGTATGGAAGTTAAAAAAATGAAAGACTAACACGATTCCTAGGTTAAACGAAGGGAAAAAAAATACATCAAAATTACATTTAAATTGTTACCCCGAATAAATTCAGTTGATACAATAAGAATAGGTTTTATGAATTGAAAGACATATCCTTACAACAATCCAGTGTACAATGGTAACTTCAGATATTGCATATAAAATCATATATAATAATGTACATACTCATATTTCATAATAAACCGTTTTATAAAAATGGCATAAGTACATGGATTAAGCAAATCATAATTAATAGAAACAGAAATGGATAAAATGGACTTTGCAACAGGTGACATAATTGATGTCACTATAACAACTTCAAGTAGTAGTATTGTTTTCTTTGTGTTGTTTGAAGGTTTGGAGGCTAGGAGGCTCAAGCTTGAGTTGATGTAAATTACTATAGTCAGTATCGCGTGTTATGCGTTGCGCTACGTCATCGTGCAAAAGAAATTTGTTTTGTGTGTGTGGGGGGGGGGGGTGCGGGTGTGTGGGGGTGTGGATGTGTGTCAAGGAGGGGGATTATCTACAATAATTCCTAAATTATACAAGTAATAAGAAGTATAATTAGAATTCTATTAGTAATAATAGAATTCTAATTATACTTCTTTTTTCTTGTACTTCTTTTTTCTTGTAGGAAAAAAAAAGGAATTCTTTCTTGTAGGAAAAAAAAAGGAATTCTTGCATTTGGTCATTATTTTATTCCTGGGAATTGGGGAAAATGAACAATAACATCTATTACACAAATTAAACCTCTGGTATAATTTATCCTGTGTGGGTATTGATTATTGAGAAGGGGGTCCTCCTGGTATGAAAAATATATATGTATATCATAATTTACTTTTAAACAATTCTGAATTGGGGAACAGCGTGTCTCTATGGGCAGATTATTCTAATCGAATATTGCTGAGCATATAAATGATCGCTTGTAAAATTCAGTATTACATCTAGGAGGCTCAAGCTTGAGTTGATGTAAATTACTATAGTCAGTATCGCGTGTTATGCGTTGCGCTACGTCATCGTGCAAAAGAAATTTGTTTTGTGTGTGTGGGGGGGTGCGGGTGTGTGGGGGTGTGGATGTGTGTCAAGGAGGGGGATTATCTACAATAATTCCTAAATTATACAAGTAATAAGAAGTATAATTAGAATTCTATTAGTAATAATGAAGTATAAGTCGAAGAGGTTAGCATTTCCCAGTGAAGTCACATAATGAAATTCAAAAGTAGGTATAAAAATTCCAGGCAGTCCCAGTTGGCTATAAATACCCGTGTCAGTGAGCAGTAAGCATCTTTTCAAAGAGAATACGGCTTTAAATAGGCAGACCAGCAACACCATGCAGTATTGGGTGCAATGCAGACAATTAGCTCACTGGTCCTTCTCATGATACAGACAAGCAATAAATAAAGCACAACCATTGCTGTTCCAAGGGCACGGAGCATTCTTATACGTATGGACATCTCAAGTCAAGCAATTAAGCAGAACAGCAGCATACAGTATAAAGGCCCACCAGTTTTGACTTCTGTACAGTGTTGTAAAGGGAGGGTTCAGAACTGAAGAGTATCGATCAAATGAGATGCTGGGTGGGAACCTCTTCGACTTATACTTCATTATTACTAATAGAATTCTAATTATACTTCTTATTACTTGTATAATTTAGGAATTCTATTACGTAATACTCGTATAAGTCTTCAGAGGTTAGCATGTTCAAAGTTCCGTACAGAAGTCAGTCTAGTGGCATGAGTGAGGGTAAGAGGATAAGAAGGATGATGGACAGTTTTCACAACAAGGTTGAAACTTTGGTCATGACTCCTCACGCATAGAGAATGTCTATCGATGGTGACACACATTGTCGCAAACAAGAGAAAAACTCGAGCAAAGTTTGCTTGAGAACCTACTAGTATAAGGTGCAAGGCATAGGTTTTGAGTATGATATCATTTTGATACCTTGCGTGCTTTAACTGGAGCAGGATTAAGCATGATAGCGCACAGACAAATTAATCATTATACGATGGACCTCTTGTACCGATTTTCCAATCAAGGCATAATCCTAATCATGTTCCTTAATATTCATGTACATTTGTAGGAAGAATTAGACATTAACCAGTTCATACTCGGCATAGTAATATTGCAGCAATAATTAGAGGCAAGTCCATTGCATTTTGGGTTGATATAGGAGTTTAAATTCATCAGTTTGGTGGACCGAATCTCCTAAACGAGTGGCCGAATAATGTGTCGCCATTTTCCAATGCACAACGTAACGTGATTTATGGTCTTGTGTCTTATCTGACTCGTATTATGACATTGTTCTTAACTGAGATACTAATATACAGGTATACACATACTATCACAATTTACATGTATCTTTCTAACTCAGCAGAACTGAGAATTGTTGAACTAATGTGGAATCAATTGTTAGAAGGTAGAAGGTTCAAAATGTACCAGCGTTCGTCCAGTCAGTTGTGGACAAGATTTCATTATGACCTTTATACTTCATGCGCGAAAGTTTAGAAGTTGCGGCGCTTCTGTAGCTATGAGCTGAGAATGTGATACCACTTTCATATTAGCATCCGTGGATGTCTTACCAGACCAGAGTCTGGGATGAACGCGGGATGACTGTGCTTTCAAATCCTTATGTATATGAACATGAGGTACGTCCTGTGGTACCCTTTCATACTGATCTCGAAGACAGAACAAACTCGGTACATGTTCCCATAGCAACAATACATTCATACCTAATTGTATGCAGCAGTCAGTACAGTGTACAGGGATGTATACGTACAGCTATTGACAGTATATTAGTTATATTTTAAGTGTTTATACAAGCAGCTGCGATGGACTGGCTTTCAGCCTCCGCTCCAAGATGCTTGTCGTCACCGATTTGTTGGGATGTTTCGGAGAAATTATGAGTTTGCTTTCTGAACTTGCTCGTTGGAGATGTTCTGTGCATTTAATATACTCATCAAGATTTGATCGGAACACAGAGTTTAGGATTGGAGGTAAAAGAAGGCACGGCACTTTAATTACCTGGTTAGAGATATACCTTCCATATCTCTAATGTGCAAACGTGGCATCATATTCCGGTAATGTCATAAGAACTAGATGTCTCAGCATTTGTGTACGTTTTGCCGAAACGAGCTATATAGGAAAATTGTTTTTGGCTCAAGGCACTGAAGGAATCTATAGTTCATAGGTATCTTGAAACGATAAAATGTGATTCAAAACGATTGAAACATACCAAGTGTTGGTGTATTTAGGCTTGCGAGGGTCGGAGTTAGATACGCCCTTCATAAGTCTGACTATAGGGGCTGTTTGCCTATGTCATAGCTCTCGGTTTCAGGTAGTATGGAAGACCGAGCAGGTCTATGAGTTAATCGTGGAGTGGGCTTTGTTGAAAAGCTATGCTATAGGCTTAGATGTTGACAACGTGTTCTGTAGACGGGTTAAAAAGGATCACAAGATTGTTCAGAATACAGACATTGCTACTGTCTTCAAGCACCCTCATTTGTTTTGTTTATTGGTATTGTCTCGCCGTGATGATGAAAGGAGCTTTGCAATGTGCTGCGATGTGTCTGCCACTTGTCATCGCTAGCAGAGAGCACTCATGCAGGCGGCTATGTGTGAGCTGGAGGCTCGTCGGTGGGTGAGGGTGTGGGGCAAGAAATTCAGATAGAAGTGGGGCTATTCGCATTTTCAGCGATAATGAGACCCACGGCTGCCGCCACCATTGGGGCAGTGAGGATTGCTCAGGTCACCTTGTCCAGTTGAAGCTTGTGGAGGACTGAACAGGTTCTAGGGTAAGGAAAAAGGCATCAAAATTCAGGGCAATAAAACTAGGCTTCCATTTGACATGAGGAGTGTTGCTAATCCATATGTAGAGTTTGTGGATTGTGTGGTGAAAAACATGTAAAATAGTAATTAGTTGTTCATGTCTCTGCGAGACAAGCAGAAAACTTCAGAATTATCTACATCTGTTGAATGTGAAGCTGATATCCAATTGCTAGACACCAATTCCAATGTTGACCGTGAATTCGTTCGGGTCAGGTATGCTACTAGCTGTAGAAATGTCTGACCGAATTATGAATAAGCACATTTTTTGTACACGAGCCACATATTAGGGCTTCAAGACCGTTCTGAATTGCAAGAGGTTTACACACATTGCTATGCGGGGAATTCTGTTTGGCACTCCAGACTCTCCGAGCAAAGGAATTGTCATTGTTCAGAATTAACTACTCTCCATACTGAGATGCAAGCATCGCTTGAAATTATCATGCTAATGAAGGTGGAAAATAATTCTTTGTCTTGCGAGACAGCCACCACCAAAGAATGTTTTGTATCGCATGACTAGATAACGACACCAAACTTCGTGTCGATGTCATCTTCTGCTTTACGCAGAGCATTAGTTGATTTATTTTTTCTAGTCCCAAGCGACGAGAATGTAAATTTCTCTGTGGAAGACATTAAAATCCCGAAATTTGGTTTCGTTGCCATACAAGATTGAATTTCCAAGGGCAGTAACCTTGTCAATCTTGTTCTGAGGAAAAAAATGAAAATCATTTGCTGGGAATTAATATGAGAACCAAGGAAGGTCTCGACGTGCTTTGGGTTGAAACTGGATTTGTCGAAATCCTTACTGAAACTCTTTAAGGGTGACAAGTTGATCATTGGCTTTGTCAAGACACTCTTCTCTGGTGTGAGAAAGAATATGGATATCATCGAAATAGGTGATTGTTCTAATGCCACTACTCACCGAGGCAAAGACAGGTTTCATAACTTTAAGGAAATTCTGTGGGGTCGAATTAAGGCCAAATGGAAGGCTGTGAAGGAATGCAGTGAAAATACTACTTAGTATTTCCATTCGAAAGACTATGCTTGATGAACAAGGTGAACGGATACGGATAAATATGCACCCTTTGGAGGGGCAAAATTAAGGCCGTAATCAAGCGAAACTGTTCCACTCTGAAGTGTTCGTATCTTACAAATTTGTTCAAGTTTTTCAAATTTATGATTGGACTTAGACCGCCAGTCTTTGGTAGAGCTAGAATAGAGTTGATACTCCATGTGAGGAATCTCTCTAATAGCTTGCTTTGCGAGAATGTTCGGAGACAATTCTTCATGGGTTGTGTAAAGATTGTCTCTATATAATATCTATGTGGGTTCAGACAGCCATACAACCAAGACACGTGGACACAAGCAGATATGTTCAGTGCTTCTTTATTCCTCAGCTTCTGGAGTGCAAGTGAAGTTAACTGCTGATGTGGCAGTGTACATGAGAGGGTTCTCTTGGTTCCTCACAGGGGTACGTGTTACATAATAGGTGCCTAGCAACTGCATCTACTTTGGCACTGATAAACTGTGATTGGGCATCTCTTACAGATGTGCATTGTTGCTGGGGCTATGCTAGTCTGGGTTGCAGACTGCGCTATACACATATATTACATCTCCCTTTTTTTGAAAAAGCAAACTTGTTTCCTTTTCATGTTTCATTTTTGCAAAATGATTTAAAACATTTTCTATGTGCCAATTTAGATTTACACAAGTGATAACAATACAATGAGTTACGTTAATACACACTGTCATAAATATTTAAGCAGAGATAATTAATCAATATCTCAGTTGTATACGTGTATAATTAACTCTTGACATCATTAAGCTCAACACTGTACTTAAATTCTCATGAGCTGAATGGCATAGTATCATATGTAAAGTACTACTGTTTTCAACTTACTGCAATTGCTATTGACTTCTATATTTTCTTTTTTCTTGTTAAATTTTCTCATTATGTATCGAAATTCTGAAAGGGTTGCGATTTGGAATTTTTATATTGTTCATTACATGTAACTTCTTTCCAAAGTATTATAAAGTTACTGACAAGTAATCATAAGTATCACTCTTCATTAATGTACTTGTTCACGATTCATATCATTACAAATGAACTCACTTCATAATTCGTATACAGTTACACAATCTTAAACTTAAACCTACTACGTATTCTACATGTATTTACATTAATAAGATAAATCAAATCATAGTCATTTCGTTCCAGGTCAATTCCATGTTCAATCATTTTTGTGACAATTGAAATACATTAATCTGACCCATATCTTCGACCAGATCGCGTTGCTGAGTATGAATTGTCATATGAAGCATTGTTCTTCATACTTTGTGGTTTATCATGACCAGCAAATGTTCGTAAGTCACTTCTGTTTCGACGGTAATGTTTACCTTCACATTCTACCACATAGCTTCTAGGAAATGTACTTTTCTTTGCTACTGTTGCATCTTTCCAAAGTTTGTTTGGCATTCTCATCTTCACTTTCTCTCCTTCTTTTAGCGGTGGGAGCTGTTTTGTACCTCTATCAAAGTACTTTTTCTGTGCTTGTTGTTTCGCCTCCAATTTCTCTTGGACATTTTTTACAACTTCTGGCCTTAACAGTTTTCTAGATGTTGGAAGAGTAGTTCTTGTATTCACAGAGGAGTGTACATTGCCCTACTGGTCTAATCTTGTGACCACTGAAAGACGTTAAAGTCACCTTACTTGATCTGAGGGATGTTTTCTCACGACTATCCAGTCCATTATGTGCATCTTCCGACAGGACGTTGCATTGGGCTCCTGTGTCGACTTTGAATTTCACACGCCGTCTCCCCATGTTGAGATGAATGTTCCACTCCTTCTTCTTAGTAGAGCTGTTAGCATCAGAGAGGTGATCCATCATGAAGTCGTCATCCTCATCATGGAATGTCTCCTCCGCCTCATCCACGGGATTCCTAGTATTTGGCGATGTAGTTAGATGGTGGACGCCAGCTTGTTTCTTTCTGCAGACAGTGGCAAAATGATTTGGGCCTTTGCAATATGAGCACGTTTTGCCGTATGCCGGGCAGCTGCGGGGTCCATGTTTGTTACCGCATTTCCGACATGAAAATGTTCTCGATGTCTGCTGTTGTTGTGGAGGCTTTTTTCCTGGTTTAGAGTTCTTGCCTCGATGAGATTTCTTGACTGCATGCACCTCTTGCACTGTTGATGCACTTGCATTGAGATTAGCCGTTTGAGCATTGGTGACCTCCGCTGTTCGACAAGCATCGATAGTTTGTTGCAATGTCAAATCACTCTTTTCCAAGAGTTTTGTGCGAAGCGATGCATCTCTTATTCCAATGATAATTCTATCTTTAACGAGACTATCATTCAAGTTCCCAAACTCACACGTCGCGGCTTTCTGCTTCAAATCCGTCAAGAAATCATCAAATGTTTCTCTGGGCTGTTGTATCCTTGTATGAAATATGTGTCGTTCGTACGTTATGTTCTTTTGTGGGAGGAAGTGTCCGTCAAATTTTTTGATCAGGAGATCCACATCCTCGCGGTCCTCATCCTCAGCATAATCGAAAGTATTGTAGATTCGAAGAGCTTCTGGACCTGCCACATGCAATAATGTGTTGACTTGCACATTTTTCCCTTTGTTTCCCAAGCCACTCGCAATCTTGTAGATGCTGAATTGTTGTTTCCACGATTTCCAGTTGTCTGCAGGGTTTCCTCTTGTTAGTAATTCCCCTGGTGGTTTTAGTGCTTGCATGATGACTGCCAACTTTTCCTGACACCATGTAAAGATTGTCTCTATATAATATCTATGTGGGTTCAGACAGCCATACAACCAAGACACGTGGACACAAGCAGATATGTTCAGTGCTTCTTTATTCCTCAGCTTCTGGAGTGCAAGTGAAGTTAACTGCTGATGTGGCAGTGTACATGAGAGGGTTCTCTTGGTTCCTCACAGGGGTACGTGTTACATAATAGGTGCCTAGCAACTGCATCTACTTTGGCACTGATAAACTGTGATTGGGCATCTCTTACAGATGTGCATTGTTGCTGGGGCTATGCTAGTCTGGGTTGCAGACTGCGCTATACACATATATTACAGGTTGCCTTTTCCTCCTCGGTAGAATGTACACTTTGTAGAGGAAAAATCTATTGGTATGGGGTTGAAATGAAATCATTCGCTTCATAGCCAAGTGTGGCCAATATCCAAGGCTCGGGAATTATTTTGACCAGTCATCTTTGGAAAGCTTGAGATTTCCAGCACTGAACGCGGTTTTGGACAGTACTCATCCCTTTTTTTTTTCTCTCTCTCTTTTTTTTTTTTTTTTTGCTGGCTTGCGTAGAGACATTCATGACACACGATGTATGCTTATGTGACACTTGTCAATTTTTCTCAGATGTCTTTCTGAACAACTTTCTACCTAGTGGAATCGACTTGCTGCGCAAGTGTTGCTGAGAAGGGTTGAGAAGGGGTTTCAAGATACCTCCACGGTGCATGCTCAGATCATACGATAAGCAAAGCCCGGGAGTGTCAGGTCATCGATGGTGACATGAGTTGTTAAAATTCTCGTTGTGTCAATTGCATGGATAATTATCCGTGCATGATCTGTGAATTTCAGAAAGGATTTATCTATGTGGTAGAAGTCCCTTCACTATATTTTGTTGTAGAGGTTGGGAGCTCACAAGACCCAAGGCCTCGTGAAGGAGGATCGCCCAAATTTTGCTCTCGATTTTTGGCGTGAGAACTGCTTGGGCATTCGATGGCAATTGAGCATTTGCTTCGCGATTTTATAGAGCACTTACCTTCCGATATGGGCAGTGTGACTGCCTTCATTAGCAAATCAGCCAATATTTAAATTTGGCCCAAATGAGATCAGAATTTAAAGTTAAAATCAAATTTGGTACCAGGCTTTGAAAGAGTTTGGCTGTAAGGACATGGCATCCGGATCAATTCGGTTGTCAAAATGACCATAACCACAAGGGCAGAGTCAAGGCCACCCATACAGGGCAACGCAATCAGTTTTGCCAGGAAGGAGGCTGAGAATTTTGTCGTCTGTTGAGCTGCCGATGGGGATGGCTAGCTCGCTGAAGTCTTCGATGGGCGGGGCAGCGCCCCTGTCCCCGCGGACATGGCTCGCATGTCCGGACTAATCCCCGGGGGGGGGGGGGGGAGAAGCTCTCCTGCACCAGCTGGCATGGCTCGCATAGTTTGCAGGCACAAACCCTTGTTGGTCGTATAGGAGTCTGCATGCGCCAAGACTAATACACGCACCACTACACTGCAGCCTCTCCCAACAAGGAGAAGCTTCAACACAGGGCCTATGGGACAGTGCCAAAGTGGTGCATGTAGTAGTCTTGGCGCAGACTCCTTTACGACCAACAAGGGTTTGTGCCTGCAAACTATGGCTCGCATGCCGTTTGTCATTACCACGGTGTGCCGCCGCCCTATCCATGAAGCGGGAGAGTATCTCGGTCTCTCTAGTTGAGCTTCAAGGCGGCCTTCCATGCCCTGATCTCCCCGCGGGGATGGGGGCTGAGAGGTAGCGTCGTCTTTCTGATCACTAGACATTGGAGTTTGAGATGTATAATCAGGGAGGTGTCTCACCTCCCTGGTATAATTCACTGCCGTCACACTTGAAAAAGATGCTTACTGCTCACTGACACGGGTATTTATAGCCAACTGGGACTGCCTGGAATTTTTATACCTACTTTGAATTTCATTATGTGACTTCACTGCCTTAAACACCTGGGAAATGCTAACCTCTGAAGACTTATACGAGTATTACGTAATAGAATTCGATATACGTGCGCTATATATCGCCTAGTCTTTTCCAAACCGTTACGAATAATGTCCTGAAACAAAAGCTTGACAAGCACACAGTTTGAATATCCAACGACGAACAATAATGGGGTAAATGTGACAAAATTGAATTATCACGTTACGCAGCTTATAACAATGCAATATACATGATTATGAGTAAAGGAGTATACAAAATACGAAGATTACATTCCTGCAATACCAATTATTAATGTCAAGAAAATACGATCTAACATTTTTCTTGAAACATTGACCTTCAATCTATTGTGTCACTTTCAGGAAAGTTCCAGAGACTTGGATCAGTATGTGAAAGCGTAATTTGAGTTAATGATATTGTGAGGAGAAGAGAATATGGGTTTCCTTGTTTAATTGTGTATCTTGTTATTTCGTTTCATTCGTTCGTTATCTTTATGAAGGATTCTCCATTATTTTTGATCTTTCAAAATTAATTTAAAAAGAGTCAATATACAATAACTATAAATGAAATAAACAAAGAAACAAAAACATGTATAATTCTTAGGAGAAGTGTAGGAAGATTTCTTTTTTTTTTCCGCCGGAGAAATTGTGAGGAGGGCATTTTTCACTTTTGAAATTGTCTCATCTTCTAAACAAATTTCGTCTGATATAATTGCACCAGATCAATTATCGAACCATTGGAATGAATTGCCGTCGGAGGACCGTCCGAGCAAATGTCTCTGGAGCATTCGTCTCCGGAGCAAATGTCTTACCTTTGTATAGCAAAGGTGGTACAAGAAGTTTTCGTAGGAGCAATTGTCGCTGGAGTAGATGTCGCCAGAGCAAATTTTAATGTCGTACCTGTCTTTACCTTCAGACTTTTGCATCATATGACGTCGGAGCAAATGTCGTAGGAGCAATTGTCACCGGAGCAAATGTCGTACCTGTCTGAAGGTACAGACGTACCTTCAGACTTTTGCATTAGGCCTATATGACGTCGGAGCATTTGCGGTAGGAGCAATTGTCGCCGGAGCAAATGTCGCCGGAGCAAATGTCCCCGGAGCAATATTGTCGTAGGAGCAATTATCGCCGGAGCAAATGTCGCCGGAGCATTTGACGCCAGAGCAATTGTCGCCGGAGCATTTGACGCCAGAGCAATTGTCGCCGGAGCAAATTTCCACGGAGCAATTGTCGCACATTAGGAGCAATTGTCGTAGGAGCAATTATCGTCGGAGCAAATGTCGTCGGAGCATTTGACGCCAGAGCAGTTGTCGTAGGAGCAATTGTCACAGGAGCAATTGTCGCCAGAGCAAATATCGCTGGAGCATTTGTCGGCGGAGCAAATGTCGCCGGAGCAAATATCGCCGGAGCATTTGTCGCGGAGCAAATGTCGCGGAGCATTTGTCGCATTTTTAGGAGTAATTGTCGTCGGAGCATTTGTCGCAGGAGCATATGTCGTGTCACCCAATTTTCGCAGGGCATTATACCCACCAGATAAACATCACCTGGTTGATGGTCCCTCTAGGGCTTTCCCACCAATCCTGATAGCCTACAAAAAATACCTCTGGATATCAAACTTCTTACCCTCCAGGCCAATTCACCAGAACAATTCCCCATCGGGCATCCCCCGAACCCACGGCCCACGACAACTACTTAGAGGCAGGCAGGGATGAAAGGTCATGGAGTACCCCATGAATATGTCTACTTATGGGCCGACTTATTTTACCTTTATTTCATAAATTAATGAGTACATTACTGCATCTATTTTGAAAATTCTTATCACCGCCTCCAGATGTGTCTAGGAGAATTTCGATGCTATCTTCTGTTTATACCGTAGTAGTCCGGCAGCCAAAAGCCTTTTTTTTTTTTTTTTTTTTGCCGAAGTACTTTTTCTCTGATACAGTTTTTTTTTTTTCTCCGATGATTATTCATCTTTGGGATCTTTTCAAAGGTATTCAGGTGGTTGTGGAGCTCTTACCCTTGGGCAATTTTGATTATTCAAAATGGCGTCCAACATGGCCGCCACACAGCCCTCAATAGGAAAATGTATGTAATCATGTGTTTTAAATGGTACTATATCAACGTTTGGATTGGAACATTTGTCCAAAGGTCCAATAACTTGAACAAGATATTTTTGTCATCTGTTGCAGGACAGTTGCCACGGTAAACATTGAATTAGCTTAAAATCCCTAAATTGCACAATATAAATACAAAATTATAAAGAATCGGGATTGTGTGTGTGGTGAGGGACATGTTGACCAAAATTGTTGGCAGAAATTCATAGAAACTATTTTACTTAAAGGACCTGAGTAGATGGTTGCCATGGATACTTGCTCTTTGACTGGTTGCAGACATGGTAGTTTACATACGAATGTACAGTCCTGGGATGTTTCAGAATGTATAAGTAACCTGTATATATATAGGAAGATTATCAATCTGTAAAAGAAACTGACTACATCGTTGCCTTCCGAATTTGCCTTTTTCTTGGTGTTATACATGTTACCATGAGAGTATCATCTGAAGAGATAATTGCCTACGATGTCTTGAAGCATCATAGAATTATATACATTAAAGAAAATCCTATGATATCAAGTAGAGGAGATGCAGGAGAGTTGAACCACTTTTTCCATTTTTGGATATGCTTCCTAATCAATTCTTGCTCACAACAAGTGTTTGTTACCAAATTGAAGAACAAGTATAAACCTGTCTTGTAGCTATGAAAATTTCTTCTACTGTTCTAGGAAATTGCGTAATAAAAAAAAAACTTTCTTTAGAAAAATAAATGTCAAAACTCTGCAGAGCAAGGAGAGTTAAGCCATGAGTGGGCCACCTTTAGAAGACATGTGCTACTTGCTTGAGAGTTAAACCACGATGTCAAACCATAAAGATTAGATTACAAAATCGGCTTACAAGTAGCCAGTAGCCAGAAATAAATATCAGCTTAAAGGGGTCATATAGTTTTGGTTGAGTCCTTATTTCAGGTTTCTCACATTTTTGGTGAGATAATGAAAAACCTCTCATGAAACATGAAAGAGCATGTAATTCCATGAGGAATTCAATGTTTATTTGATGAAAATTGGTTTTGAAATGGCTGAGATATCCAAAACAGAGCGATTGTAATAAGTGTGGGACCCACACTTTATTACGATTGCTTTGTTTTTAGTCATTCCAAACCCGATTTTCATCAAATAAACTTTGAATGCCTCTTAAAATGGTATGCTCTGTACTATTTCATAAGTGTTTGCTTGGTATCTCGCAAAAAGTTTAAGGCCCATTTCTCATCTCCACCAATACTGTACAATCCCTTTAACAAAATCGGTTTTATCCTAAATTCAAGCATAGAAAAATATGAAAATTTAAGAAGTTCAAACACTCATAATGCACTTTATTCTTAAACATCCCTTATAAGAACCACTCATATCGGGGCTGGCGCTATGTTTTTTAAAAGTGAGGCGGCCCAGTTTATATTTCTGGTGCCACTTCTGGGTTTTACTGACAAGTAAAAAAAAAAAAAAAAAAAAAGGAGGGGGGGAGGGCTTAACTATTATTTTCTGATATTACTTCCGGGGGTAATAGGCTGAATCAGCTGACAAGAAAAAAAAAAAAGGGTGAGGGGGCCTATCCCACTTTTCTTGTGCCTATTAAGTATAAACAAGTGTAGGGATCCTGGTGGTAAGACCCTATATATTCCTATGTATTATGCCCCCCCCCCCAAAAAAAAAAAAAAAAAAAAAGTTGAGTCGAGTCCTCACTCCTTGTTTGCGTCGGCTCTGTGTATTACAGTGAAAAGTAAAGTTTTGCGTAATGATATTTTGCAATGAAACTTCTTCAAGTTTGAGGGAGAAAGGTTTGCGGTGACACCGTGTGTATGTAGTCCTTAACCGCATCGTTGCTTAGCAGAAGAGACTAGAAAGAGGAGAATTGAAGAGAGAAGCAACATATGGGGATAGTAAGGAGGGCAAAAGTGAAGAGCATGGATAGTAATCGGTTGGAAGTTGAAGTTGTACTATAGTGGACCCGGTAGAGAAGGGAACAGAGAGAGTGGTAAGGAAGAACAAAGTGAGAATCAAGTAAGATATTTAAGATTTTTAAAGTTTGCTCATCCCCTCCCTATGTCTTAGATACTATAGTCCCTCGCATAATGAAGCAAAGTAAAAATAAGCTACTCATCAGAACTGGAACCTGAATTTTAAAAAAACTTACATGACCTAAATTAGAAACCTACATGTACTACAGAAATGAAACAAGAAAAGTAAGTCATAATATGTTGGGGTTTTTTACAAAAAAAAAAATTATAACAAACACATAATTTCTTTTTCAGAGTCTTTTTTCCTTCTACACTTGTATAATATCAACTTCGGTTAAATTGATATGCATGACTCATGAATAAAAACTACAGGTAAGTATAGTGAGATAATTAACAGGAAATCATGAAACAAACTAGATTATTTCATTCTCAAGGACTGTAATTTATTACGAACAATGTATGTATTGATGTCAATGTCATGAATGTGAAAGTTATTTCATTATAGCCTTCACCTTGTACCACATAGAAGGTCTCATTTTTGAAATGTTGTTTTCACATAACACTTGATGAACGATTTTTTAGGACATTTATGCAGGCTGTAATATTGCAATGTATGTTCCAATAATTTGACAAAACCATGAAAATATTTCACATTGTATGATTTTATTTTTGTATTACAACTTGGAAACAAATGAAACCATGCACATCCCAGCTAACAGTCGGTTTATCCATCCAATAAGTATTACACAAAGATGTTAGTCTCTTGCCATCTAATTTTAATAGTGTCAAGCAATTTTGTTGCAATGTATATGTATGCATGTTATGGGACTGTCCTTGAAAGTGGCATTGAGCAGTTACCATGGCAACCAGGACATATCAACTTCATAATCATAACAGAAGGTGGTACCGGTATGTGTAACCAATATAGGCATATGTGGAGTAAAGACCTGAAATATGGTATTTCACATTTTGACATCATTGCTATACAGCAATTCAATCCTTCGGCATTTGTTCACAATTAAATTCAAGTATAGGTTGCTATGCCAACTATAAATATAAATTAAGGCTAGATTAATGGTAACTTCATTAAGACTTTCTTTGTAAGAGGTATGCAGGCAATTGATATTTCGTGCACTTCGCACAAACAACAGGCATTTTTGTGTATTTTGCATACTTTGCTATTTTTTTTTAGGTTTGTTCCAATTATTTGATGGTTACCATGGAAACCAGATTTTGTTCGACTAAAGACATTATACTAATATTACTGGCCATTTCGATAAGTGTTCTAATTGAAGTACTAGTGCTGGACATTTTTCTGACTTTTAGGCTTCATGGCGGCCATTTTGGACGCCACTTTGAATACTGTAATTAAAATTGCCCAAGGGTGAGAGCTCCACACCCACCTGAATATTATTGTAGAGATTCCAAAGATGAATTATCAACAAAGAAAAAATACATATATCAGAGAAAAAAAGTACTTAGCCCCCTCGGGTGCCGGACTATAGCATTCATTTCAGTATTGCCCTGCTGCATCATTTTGCAGTAACCACTGCATTATAGGTAACACAGAACATTATTTCCATTTAAAATTGCACTTTTCTAAAATTAGGCCCCGAACAATCACCTCTCCTCCAATCAACTTGCCACAAGAAAATTACCACTCCCATTTAAATTTTCTAGCATCGTTTGTTATTTCAGTCAAAAAAAAACTCATATTCTGTGAACAGCGAAAAATAACGGGTATCAACGAAGTCTTCGAAATCACAGTGATTAATCATTCGTTTCTTTGTAATGATCTCGGTATTCCCGAGCCGCATCAGAGCCGATAATACATTAACCATTTTTTTTTTTTGTCTTGTCCCTTTGCTTACTTGCTTGTTTGCTTGCTTACTTTGCGGTCGTGGTGGTCATCCAAGGCTAACGCTCAGAGATCCCCATTTCTGCATTCTGTCTAGGAATGTAATCGTGAAAAGCTTGCTTGCTTCACATCTAATTATGATAATGATGATAATGTGAATAATGATGATATTAATAATGATAATGATAATGATAATAATAATAATAATAATAAAGAAAGAAAGAAAGAAATACTAATAATGGTGCCTATACTTGCACAGGGCGCAGGTCTACTTTTTTCGATAGCGTTTCAAGAAATAAAAACGAATTTAAATATCATACATGTTCAAACAAGAAAACACAGAAGAAAATGACAAGCAACAAACAACCACATACCAGATAAAGATTGCAATCGTTCCGAACATTACATATTGCAGATATAGTCCTCATTGTGAGGGGAACAGATACATTTTAAGTTTGGATTTCAACATTTTATAGATGACAGTAATAGAGTAGGTATACGGGGAAAAGGGTATGAACCGAATGATGTACTAATAAGTTTTTGTGACATCTTTTTTTGGAATATTACACAATAGCGAATTCGAAAAACCCAACCGAGAAGAAGGCAAAGAATGATTAAGCATAACAGCCATGGGCGTAAATTCCCCCTGTAATGGAGGCGGGGGTGGGGTGGTCTGTACATACTTTTATTACCTAAAAGAAATGTTACCATTTCATTGAATTTATTTGGGCACTATTCAAGGCCGCGCCACATTTTTGAAAGGTTGGGGGGGGGTCAAAATTACCTTTCAGTAAAGAAGAAAGGAAATCAAAAGACAAGAGAAACAACAACAAAAAAGTCTTCATACTGACAAGCAAAAACAAACAAACCAAAACAAGAACAAAAAGACTTCATATTTTTGCTGCCACTTCCCTCCAACTTTATAATTCATGCAAAAGAATGGGACAGATGCTCCCTGTAAAGTGTGTGTGTGTGAGTGTCGGGGGGGGGGGGTCACCAAGCTTCTCCCCCTCAGAACAAAAACAAAAACAAAAACAAAAACAAAAAACAAAAGGGTGCGCCGGTCCGGTTATTGGCTTGTAACCGTGGTAATGGTGACTATCGCCGATCATCCCCCCCCCCCGTCGACTTTTTTGTTCCACTAACTAACCAATTTGTCTTCTTTTCCAAAACAAGTCGACTTGTCCTGTTTTGACAACTCGGCATTTTGTCTTCTCGTCCAAAACAAGTCGACTTGTCGAATTTCAACAACTCGTTATCATGTCTTCTTGTCCAAAACAAGTCGACTTGCCGAGTTTCAACAACTTGTCATTTGACGTCTTGTCCCAAGCAAGTCGACATTCAAAGTTTCAACAACTCGTTATCATGTCTTCTTTTCCCAAACAAGTCGACTTCCCGAGTTTCAACAACTCATTTTCATGTCTTTTTGTCCAAAACTAGTCGACTTGCTGAGTTTCAACAACTCGTTATCATGTCTTTGTGTCCAAAACAAGTCGACTTGCCGAGTTTCAATGACTTGTCATCTTGACTTCTTGTCCCAAGCAAGTCGACTTGTCGAGTTTCAACAACTCGTTATCATATCTTCTTGGCCCAAACAAGTCGACTTGCCGAGTTTCAACAACTCATTTTCATGTCTTTTTGTCCAAAACTAGTCGACTTGCTGAGTTTCAACAACTCGTTATCATGTCTTTGTGTCCAAAACAAGTCGACTTGCCGAGTTTCAATGACTTGTCATCTTGACTTCTTGTCCCAAGCAAGTCGACTTGTCGAGTTTCAACAACTCGTTATCATATCTTCTTGGCCCAAACAAGTCGACTTGCCGAGTTTCAACAACTTGTCATCTTGACTTCTTGTCCCAAACGAGTCGACTTGCCGAGTTTCAACAACTTGTCATCTTGACTTCTTGTCCCAAGCAAGTTGACTTACCGAGTTTCAACAACTTGTCATCTTGACTTCTTGTCCAAAACAAGTCGACTTTCCGAGTTTCAACAACTTGATGTCATCTTGTCTTCTTGAACCAAGCAAGTCGACTTTCCGAGTTTCAACAACTCACTATGTCTTTTCGTCCCAAACAAGTCGACTTGCCGAGTTTCCACAACTTGTCATCTTGACTTCTTGTCCAAAGCAAGTTGACTTTCCGAGTTTCAACAACTTGTCGTCTTTAAATTCATGAATTTCTTCCGTCGAGATGTTTTCATTGCAACTGATTGACAAATTGCCCTACATCGACGTAAATAAGCACTGAATTGATCAGTGTTTTTTAGTAGTAGCCATGATAAAAAAATCATGGGCGTACATACTCGAGCAGGATTCGAACCTACGACCTCCTGATCACCGGACAGGCGTCATCTCCACTAGACCACCGAGCTTTCGCCCGACAGCAAGTGTTGGTTCTAATCCTTATAGCATGCAGCGGGTACTGCTTTGTTATTCAAATTCATGAATTTCTTCCGTCGAGATGTTTTCATTGCAACTGATTGGCAAATTGCCCTACATCGACGTAAATAAGCACTGAATTGATCAGTGTTTTTTAGTAGTAGCCATGATAACAAATCATGGGCGTACATACTCGAGCAGGATTCGAACCTACGACCTCCTGATCACCGGACAGGCGTCATCTCCACTAGACCACCGAGCTTTCGCCCGACAGCAAGTATTGGTTCTAATCCTTATAGCATGCAGCGGGTACTGCTTTGTTATTCAAATTCATGAATTTCTTCCGTCGAGATGTTTTCATTGCAACTGATTGACAAATTGCCCTACATCGACGTAAATAAGCACTGAATTGATCAGTGTTTTTTAGTAGTAGCCATGATAAAAAATCATGGGCGTACATACTCGAGCAGGATTCGAACCTACGACCTCCTGATCACCGGACAGGCGTCATCTCCACTAGACCACCGAGCTTTCGCCCGACAGCAAGTGTTGGTTCTAATCCTTATAGCATGCAGCGGGTACTGCTTTGTTATTCAAATTCATGAATTTCTTCCGTCGAGATGTTTTCATTGCAACTGATTGGCAAATTGCCCTACATCGACGTAAATAAGCACTGAATTGATCAGTGTTTTTTAGTAGTAGCCATGATAAAAAATCATGGGCGTACATACTCGAGTAGGATTCGAACCTACGACCTCCTGATCACCGGACAGGCGTCATCTCCACTAGACCACCGAACTTTCGCCCGACAGCAAGTGTTGGTTCTAATCCTTATAGCATGCAGCGGGTACTGCTTTGTTATTCAAATTCATGAATTTCTTCCGTCGAGATGTTTTCATTGCAACTGATTGACAAATTGCCCTACATCGACGTAAATAAGCACTGAATTGATCAGTGTTTTTTAGTAGTAGCCATGATAACAAATCATGGGCGTACATACTCGAGCAGGATTCGAACCTACGACCTCCTGATCACCGGACAGGCGTCATCTCCACTAGACCACCGAGCTTTCGCCCGACAGCAAGTGTTGGTTCTAATCCTTATAGCATGCAGCGGGTACTGCTTTGTTATTCAAATTCATAAATTTCTTCCGTCGAGATGTTTTCATTGCAACTGATTGACAAATTGCCCTACATCGACGTAAATAAGCACTGAATTGATCAGTGTTTTTTAGTAGTAGCCATGATAAAAAATCATGGGCGTACATACTCGAGCAGGATTCGAACCTACGACCTCCTGATCACCGGACAGGCGTCATCTCCACTAGACCACCGAGCTTTCGCCCGACAGCAAGTGTTGGTTCTAATCCTTATAGCATGCAGCGGGTACTGCTTTGTTATTCAAATTCATGAATTTCTTCCGTCGAGATGTTTTCATTGCAACTGATTGGCAAATTGCCCTACATCGACGTAAATAAGCACTGAATTGATCAGTGTTTTTTAGTAGTAGCCATGATAAAAAATCATGGGCGTACATACTCGAGTAGGATTCGAACCTACGACCTCCTGATCACCGGACAGGCGTCATCTCCACTAGACCACCGAACTTTCGCCCGACAGCAAGTGTTGGTTCTAATCCTTATAGCATGCAGCGGGTACTGCTTTGTTATTCAAATTCATGAATTTCTTCCGTCGAGATGTTTTCATTGCAACTGATTGACAAATTGCCCTACATCGACGTAAATAAGCACTGAATTGATCAGTGTTTTTTAGTAGTAGCCATGATAAAAAATCATGGGCGTACATACTCGAGCAGGATTCGAACCTACGACCTCCTGATCACCGGACAGGCGTCATCTCCACTAGACCACCGAGCTTTCGCCCGACAGCAAGTGTTGGTTCTAATCCTTATAGCATGCAGCGGGTACTGCTTTGTTATTCAAATTCATAAATTTCTTCCGTCGAGATGTTTTCATTGCAACTGATTGACAAATTGCCCTACATCGACGTAAATAAGCACTGAATTGATCAGTGTTTTTTAGTAGTAGCCATGATAAAAAATCATGGGCGTACATACTCGAGCAGGATTCGAACCTACGACCTCCTGATCACCGGACAGGCGTCATCTCCACTAGACCACCGAGCTTTCGCCCGACAGCAAGTGTTGGTTCTAATCCTTATAGCATGCAGCGGGTACTGCTTTGTTATTCAAATTCATGAATTTCTTCCGTCGAGATGTTTTCATTGCAACTGATTGACAAATTGCCCTACATCGACGTAAATAAGCACTGAATTGATCAGTGTTTTTTAGTAGTAGCCATGATAAAAAATCATGGGCGTACATACTCGAGCAGGATTCGAACCTACGACCTCCTGATCACCGGACAGGCGTCATCTCCACTAGACCACCGAGCTTTCGCCCGACAGCAAGTGTTGGTTCTAATCCTTATAGCATGCAGCGGGTACTGCTTTGTTATTCAAATTCATGAATTTCTTCCGTCGAGATGTTTTCATTGCAACTGATTGACAAATTGCCCTACATCGACGTAAATAAACACTGAATTGATCAGTGTTTTTTAGTAGTAGCCATGATAAAAAAAAATCATGGGCGTACATACTCGAGCAGGATTCGAACCTACGACCTCCTGATCACCGCTCCACTAGACCACCGAGCTTTCGCCCGACAGCAAGTGTTGGTTCTAATCCTTACAACAAAGCAGTACCCGCTGCATGCTATAAGGATTAGAACCAACACTTGCTGTCGGGCGAAAGCTCGGTGGTCTAGTGGAGATGACGCCTGTCCGGTGATCAGGAGGTCGTAGGTTCGAATCCTGCTCGAGTATGTACGCCCATGATTTTTTATCATGGCTACTACTAAAAAACACTGATCAATTCAGTGCTTATTTACGTCGATGTAGGGCAATTTGTCGATCAGTTGCAATGAAAACATCTCGACGGAAGAAATTCATGAATTTGAATAACAAAGCAGCACCCGCTGCATGCTATAAGGATTAGAACCAACACTTGCTGTCGGGCGAAAGCTCGGTGGTCTAGTGGAGATGACGCCTGTCCGGTGATCAGGAGGTCGTAGGTTCGAATCCTGCTCGAGTATGTACGCCCATGATTTTTTATCATGGCTACTACTAAAAAACACTGATCAATTCAGTGCTTATTTACGTCGATGTAGGGCAATTTGTCAATCAGTTGCAATGAAAACATCTCGACGGAATTCATGAATTTGAATAACAAAGCAGTACCCGCTGCATGCTATAAGGATTAGAACCAACACTTGCTGTCGGGCGAAAGCTCGGTGGTCTAGTGGAGATGACGCCTGTCCGGTGATCAGGAGGTCGTAGGTTCGAATCCTGCTCGAGTATGTACGCCCATGATTTTTTATCATGGCTACTACTAAAAAACACTGATCAATTCAGTGCTTATTTACGTCGATGTGGGGCAATTTGTCAATCAGTTGCAATGAAAACATCTCGACGGAAGAAATTCATGAATTTGAATAACAAAGCAGTACCCGCTGCATGCTATAAGGATTAGAACCAACACTTGCTGTCGGGCGAAAGCTCGGTGGTCTAGTGGAGAAGACGCCTGTCCGGTGATCAGGAGGTCGTAGGTTCGAATCCTGCTCGAGTATGTACGCCCATGATTTTTTATCATGGCTACTACTAAAAAACACTGATCAATTCAGTGCTTATTTACGTCGATGTAGGGCAATTTGTCAATCAGTTGCAATGAAAACATCTCGACGGAATTCATGAATTTGAATAACAAAGCAGTACCCGCTGCATGCTATAAGGATTAGAACCAACACTTGCTGTCGGGCGAAAGCTCGGTGGTCTAGTGGAGATGACGCCTGTCCGGTGATCAGGAGGTCGTAGGTTCGAATCCTGCTCGAGTATGTACGCCCATGATTTTTTATCATGGCTACTACTAAAAAACACTGATCAATTCAGTGCTTATTTACGTCGATGTAGGGCAATTTGTCAATCAGTTGCAATGAAAACATCTCGACGGAAGAAATTCATGAATTTGAATAACAAAGCAGCACCCGCTGCATGCTATAAGGATTAGAACCAACACTTGCTGTCGGGCGAAAGCTCGGTGGTCTAGTGGAGAAGACGCCTGTCCGGTGATCAGGAGGTCGTAGGTTCGAATCCTGCTCGAGTATGTGCGCCCATGATTTTTTATCATGGCTACTACTAAAAAACACTGATCAATTCAGTGCTTATTTACGTCGATGTAGGGCAATTTGTCAATCAGTTGCAATGAAAACATCTCGACGGAAGAAATTCATGAATTTGAATAACAAAGCAGTACCCGCTGCATGCTATAAGGATTAGAATAACACTTGCTGTCGGGCGAAAGCTCGGTGGTCTAGTGGAGATGACGCCTGTCCGGTGATCAGGAGGTCGTAGGTTCGAATCCTGCTCGAGTATGTACGCCCATGATTTTTTTGTCATGGCTACTACTAAAAAACACTGATCAATTCAGTGCTTATTTACGTCGATGTAGGGCAATTTGTCAATCAGTTGCAATGAAAACATCTCGACGGAAGAAATTCATGAATTTGAATAACAAAGCAGTACCCGCTGCATGCTATAAGGATTAGAACCAACACTTGCTGTCGGGCGAAAGCTCAGTGGTCTAGTGGAGATGACGCCTGTCCGGTGATCAGGAGGTCGTAGGTTCGAATCCTGCTCGAGTATGTACGCCCATGATTTTTATCATGGCTACTACTAAAAAACACTGATCAATTCAGTGCTTATTTACGTCGATGTAGGGCAATTTGTCAATCAGTGGAAACTTGTCGTCTTGTCTTCTTGAACCAAGCAAGTCGACTTTCCGAGTTTCAACAACTATCATGTCTTTTCGACCCGATCGAGTCGACTTGCCGAGTTTCAAACAACTGGTTATCATGTCTTCTTGTCCCAAACAAGTCGACTTCCCGAGTTTCAACAACTCGTATACATGTCTTTTTGACCCAAACGAGTCGACTTGTCGAGTTTCAACAACTCGTTATCATGTCTTATTGTCTAAACAAGTCGACTTGCCGAGTTTCAACAACTTGTCATCTTGTCTTCTTGAACCAAGCAAGTCGACTTGCCGAGTTCCAACAACCCGTCATCTTGACTTCTTATCCCAAACGAGTCGACTTCCCGAGTTTCAACAACTCGTATTCATGTCTATTTGTCCCAAACGAGTCGACTTACCGAGTTTCAACAACTTGTCATCTTGTCTTCTTGATCCAAGCAAGTCGACTTGCCGAGTTGCAATAACTCGGCTTCTCGGTATTTAACCTGTCTTCTCGTCTTCCTATCTCGTCATCTGGTTGGCACGTTTAAGCTTCCGTACTGTGGTGAAGGGGTCAAATGAGACAGGAGCTAACCATGAACCCCAAAGCCGAATAGGGAAATCCCAGCTTTGAAAAGTTAAATAGTCAGTAGAGGGCAGCAGACAGCTTTTGGGTTTAATTCAGAAAATGTCACTTTTTTCAACTTTTTAATTAAACAATGAGAGTACTAGTAACTATTTCTCTGAAATCCAAATATGGCATGAAGGAATGCATTTTGCAAGTGCATAATTATTTTGAAGTTGAACCATGTTTATATGTAAATCAAGAGGAAAGTTTAATCTACACACTGTACGAAAATTGCGTGTAGAAAATAGTTGGCCACAAGTTCTGCCCCCGAGTTAATTTGTAGCCCTCTACAGTTCATTTTTACACAGAGCTGCAGCTGTACCTTCCTTATTCCTTTTCCGAATTAGCTCAAATTTTCAATGAATAAATCGAATATGTCAAGCATTTGAATAAAAGAAACTTCATCACAAAGTACCTGAATATTCACAGAGCTGTAGCTTCCTTATTCCTTGTCCAATTTAGCTCAAACTTGCAATGGATATATTAAAATCAAATACTGTACATGTATGTCCAGCATGTGAATAAGACACTTCATCAGAAAGAACTTGGTTCCCTTCAGTAGGCCCTAGTAAAGTAAGAGCAGATTCAAAGAGTAGACTTAAAGCTTTAAAAAATAAGGAACGTATAACTCAGATGGACTCGGCTAAACCACTCCCGTTATACTGTATAACAAAGTCCTTAGGACCGGCAGTTTTCTTTCATTATATTGACATTTCCTTATAACCGAACAGATAAAAATACATATTATAGTGGATAACGTGGCGGCCTGAATTTTCACTTCGTCGTAACCGGAATTTTGCATAACCGTGTTAGTTTTGAACGGGAGTGCATGCTGTACAGCAACTCCAGCTATTTTGCTGCCACTATACAGGTGTATTATAGGATATCTATCATGTAGTTAATCCTATTGTATTCTTTTGCTATTAACATGCTCAGTCATTCAAACAAAAACAAAACAAATGAAAAACAAACAAACAAACAAAAACTGTCTATAGCTTTCATTTAAAAGCAGAAAAAGTTGACAGGGTAGCCATTCTGATTATGCTGCATGCCCCATCCAACAACTACAAATGCATCTCTCTGCCAGGTTGTCGCTGGCCACATTTGACAGGTGGTAATCATGCATGCAGAAAGTCTTTAATGCCCCATTTCTTTGAGGAGCTTTTTTAGGGTATGCGGTAACTGCATATAGGCATCCAGTACAGTTTGAATGTACTGTATATAAAACATAAACTGGGTATGTTTGAAATCATAAAGTTTCAAATACAAATACTGGCATGTTTAACAGTTACGTGTACCACGAGAAAGATGATTCTGCATATAAGTCCATACCATCACACTATCCTTATTCTTTCTCTCTGTTCCCACCAAAATTAATTCAACAAGATCGGAATCAAAGGCTGGGTGTCAGTTTTTATTATCAAGAAATGGTGCTTCAGTTTAACTTGAGAATGACACAGACATGGGTATATAATGTACACATACTGTACATGAATAACAAATTTAATGTTTCTTGTGGACCCAAGCTTTTACAGAGCTATGAATATGGTATGATTACAAACACATTCTCAATGTACAATGGAAATACGTTTTTGAAACAAGAATCAATCAAGAATACACAGATTTATTATATGTTGCAAGCAATTAACTTGTAATGTATGTATGCAAAAGGCAGTCAACAATCATGATACATGTACATGCATTTGACATCATGCTCTTCCCCCTTTATGATTTCAGAGTGTTTTGGAACACTGGTACTTTTCTACTTTGTGTACAATGCAAGTGCATGTATAAAGCTACTGTATATCAAGCAAAATATACCTCTTCTGGTTCTAGTTCAGATAGGAGATTTGTAACAATTTCTTAAAGGGATCATACTATTTTGGTTGAGACCGAACTTCAGGTTTCTAACATTTTTTGGTGAGAAAATTGGAAACTTCATATGAAAATATGAAAGAGCATGTACTTCCATGAGGAATTCAATGCTTATTTGACGGAAAATTGGTTTTGAAATGGCCTAGATATCCAAAACAGTGTGATTCTAATAAAATGTTGGACCCACCTTTTATTATGATTGCTTTGTTTTACATACACGTACTTCGTTTTTGGATGTTTCAGCCATTCCAACCCCGATTTTCATGAAATAAACTGAATTCTTCTTAAAATGGTATGCTCTGTACTATTTCATAAGTGTTTTCTTGGTATCTCCAAAAAAGATAAAATAAAATAAAAGCCCAATTCTCATCACCATCTATACTGTACTATCCCTTTAAATCTGGTAGCTTTGATGCAAGACTTGGGTGAGCTGAAAAAGCACCTAGTGTACAATAATTTAATGAAGTCTTTGGATATAGAATGCTGGTGACAGATTTAACTCTGCTGAAGATGATTATGACAATGGCAACAATCGGAAGAATTGTTTGTAACACTTTGATGAACTGCTTCCTTTTTCACTGGGTTGTGCTCAAGGCATGTAACAACACAAAATAACACTAAACATGTACTTACGGTACTGCTCTCTAACCTATACCTATGCTTCATTCAATCTCTCTTTACGGGAAGCATTCCAAACTTTCACTGCACAAAGGACAACTGAGTTATTAAAATGAACCTTACTTTTATCATGCTTAGATTTGTTTTTGATACAGTAAGGATTAAAAAAAAAGAGAATTAACCAAGGACGGCTGTGCATGCTGTCCATGTTGAATCTACTTGAAACTCAATTCTGAGCCAGAAATCCCTGTGAGTAAACCAGACAAAATTTTGCGTCTGATGAAATACAAGTGTACCCTGGAAGAAGAAAAAATTCCATAGAATTTGGCAGAGTCACTCTTTATACAGTGGCAGATAAAGAGGGGAGTGGAGGCCCACTGGGCACATGCCCCCTCTTTATTTTTTGTTAAAACAAAAGACATAAAAGAAACAAAAGACATAAAAGGAACAAAAAGGGGGTGTACGCCCCCCTTTCATTTTCTAAAGGCAACTCCCTTCTACTACAGAATTCCTGGATCAGCCCGTTATACACGTACATTGTACTTGTATTAATGTCTCTTCGCCATTCTCTACACAGAACAAACCTCACATGCATTAAACATCACCAGAAGGGGGAAAAAGTATGTTGACATTGAAGACAAATGTTGCTGTATGCATCAGCTGAAAGAATACTGACTTTAATTTTACTGATACACATGGACACATGTCAAACACAGAGATGGCAGTATCATCATTAAAATGCAGTTATTGAACACATGTACGGTTGAGATGATATGACACTGACTGGTAATGCTGTGAACTCTTTGAGTTAAATGATCCTAGAACTTCTTTCCCCTTACTCTAAGACAGAGGTATTTGGAATAAAAACATGGCAAATTCAGCCATGAGTCATGTACAGCGTATAAAGCAATTGATTGAATGTACATGTACTTGCAGGCCAGAAATTAAGATTAGCTGCATGCATATGTGATCATCTTTTCCTGATATCTTTGTCACAGCAAAGTGTTCAACTGCTGCATTTCAATTTTTTGTACAAACTGATGAAAAAAAGAAAAGAGGCATCGATCTGGGTAGACACATTATGAACTGGATCATAGTTAGTGTCCTCAGTATACACCCAGTAGCTCTAAAGCAATGTCTAGGGGCAAACAGATTGTTTACACAAAGGCCAACAAAATCTTCCGACATGTTCAAAATGTTGACAGTTTGGCCGAGTTTCCGATCTGTTTCTCAACATATGTATAACAGTGTCATTATAGTAACAAAGTGAAATCAGAGCTTGTTTAAAACATTTGTCCAAGGGAAATTCAATATGGCAACAGATCTTTCAAGAAAGCATAAGTACCGGTACCTATACTTATAATGTACATTTTGTATATTGCATGCAATTTCTGTTCAATTTTATTGCTGAGACTCAAATCAAAATCATCTTTTCAAACAGGAGATTCTCCCATCTATCAAAGCTCTCTGCCAAATGGGAGACTCTGATTGTGCAAAAATGGGCACTACATTAACCCTAACAAGGCCAGACTTTTTTTTGGTCGGGGAAGAGTTAATGTAGTGCCCCCCCCCCCCCCCTCGAGAATTCGGCCGTTGGTCCATAATCACCATGAAAATCGTCACATACATCACATTACAATTGCCTTACAATGACATTCATGACTAAGCACCAAAGTGATCAATGTTTATTAGAAGCCATTGGAAAATTCATGGGTATACACTGCACCACAAAACCAACGAAAAGTCTCCAGACGTAGATTTCAACTTTAGAAGAGTATAAAAGAATCACTCTTTCGGAAAATGTGAAAAAACTCAAAATTGACTACGTTGACCAGTTTCCTATTTTGAGTCCTCACAATAAAATCAGCCTGTGCAACTTTTTGTTGGTTTTTGTGATGCTGGGTCACATGTAGCTGTGCTGTAAACAAGCATATGACACTTCAATTATGTACTAGAAGTGACCAATCAATTCTGTTTATCTACGCATTTCCTAAAGTTGTAAATGATACACAAAGAATTTCTTCAGAAATTTTTACAATTGTCTTTTTTATTGAGTTGCCTTTGCCAATTTGTCAACTCCTGTGATGATGCCGAATGCAAGGTTTACTACATGTACAATATGTATATCAAATATTACAAGAAGTACTCTGAGCACTTTGATTATAAGTGGGATAAACTCAGCTTGACAAAATCAATACACATTGTTGCTTACATCATGAACTCACTTAAAAAGGCAAGATCAATTTCACAAAAATTCACACCTTGCTAATGCTCACAAGACTTTAGCCTATTCTACACAATAATTTGTGCATCACGTCGGTGGCAGGGCTTTCTCTGGTGTATTAGTGACACCTCTTGAGTCCAACACGACACCAGGCTCTGTCCTGCTGTCTGTTTTGGTATCACAACGTTTCTTTTTCTTCTTGTGTTGGCGTTGCCGATGCATTACAAGGCTTTTTCCAGTGGTAAACGCTTTTCTACAAAGTTGGCAAGTAAAGAGTTTCCCCTTCAGGGAATGAGTTTGCTGCTTGTGGGCTTTAAGTTGTGAGACACATGGAAACCACCGCTGGCACAGCCAACATTTGAAATGTCTTTGCCACCGTGGCCTTTTGCCATGCTTGTGAAAGGCACTCCTGTTTGGAAAGGTCTTTGCACTCTTTTTGGACAAGATTGAATGAAAACTGTGCTTTAGAGTACGCTGCTGAAGATTGATGGTATCACTGCATCTCTTGCCACGAAAGTCCTCCATGGGTGCCCCCTCTGATGAGTGATTTGGAGTAGGCTTCCCACAATTCTTCCCAATCTTCTTTATGACCTTTCTTGTACTTAGCAGGGGAGGAGCCACAGTCTCCTCAGAGTTTCCCATCTTGCTGACACTCTGAGACTGAGAGACTGAGAGAGTGTGATGAAAGGGTCTGACAGCAGCAGCGTGTGGATCCCTTTCACTAAAGCACCCAGAGTTCATCTTCAGTCTGGCTATCCTGGGCATGGGCCTATAGGCAGCACTGTGCTTCTCCCTAATGTGCCTGTAAAGACCTTTTTTGTATGAATACCTTTTTTCGCACCTGTTACAGGCATATGGGGCCCCCTCTTCCTTATCTTCATCTACTGTCACTCTCCCTGGATATTCCAGCGACTCAGTGTTCTCTGTTTGGATTTGCCCGTGCTTCTCTCCCTTGTGGCGGACCAGATTCTTGCGCTGCACATAGACATTCCCACAATCACTACAGCCATATGGATGGGTTAGATGGCGGGCCACATGGTCAGCCAGGTCAGCATTATCGGTGCACTGAAAGCCACATTTCAAACAGACATCGCCGCTTAGCTTGGCGTAGCCAGGGAGTGATACAGCCAGGTTGACTTTAAGAGGCGGTTGGTTAAGAAGCTTTGGGAAACCATGCTTCTCTCGTTTGTGTCTGTACACCTGTCGCATCGCCATATACACATTCCCACATATGTTGCAACCAGCAGGGTACCTGTCATGTTTTGCCGAATGATCTTCATGTTCTGACAATGATGATGCAACATAACCACACACCCTACATTGTCTATTTGCTTTCAACACACACTTTCCAGATGCAGATAGTGGTCTTACTGGATTTGCTGTCCCCTTCCTGAACACAGTACTCCTGTTACGAATATAGAAATTCATATTATGCTTCTCTCGCTTGTGGCGATACACTTTGGATCGTTGCATGTACAGTTTACCACATTCATCACACCAGAATGGACTTGTCTTGTGTTTCTCAAGATGGGCCTCCAGCTGATTAAATTCTGGAAAGTAAAAGCCACAAATGTGACACTGGTCGCTGCTGGGCGGGTCGTCATCATCGTTGTGGAAGGATTCGTGCATCAGCAGGCGACCGTGGGACGGGAAGTGTTTGCCACAGGTGGTGCAGATGAATCGCTGTTCATCGTCAAGTTCCTCGCTGGCTGCTATCCTGGGCACAGTAGGGGTCCCCACTGGTAGTGTCTGCTTTGAGTGAGCCACTGGCAGTATCTGCTTTGAGTGAGCCACTGGTAGTGTCTGCTTTGAGTAAGCCACTGGTAGTGTCTTCTTTGAGCTCACTCCTGCAGGATTCTCACTCGCAGCTCTTGCCTTTGTCTCCACAGTGGCCGCCCGAAAGTTACTCTTCCGCCCCTTCCTGTCTCCCCACGTGATCTGCTTTATCATTTCAGCCTCCTTGTCTGGAAGAACGATGGGAGGGATCTTGTCCTTGCTCTTCTTTTCATTGTGAATAAATTTCATGTGCCTTGACACACTCTTTGGGCAACTGTACCGGCCATCGCACCAGAAGCAACCAAAGTCCTCAGTCTCTGTGTAATGAAAAAGTAGACAATGTAAGTCTGAAGTGATCCATTCTTCTGCATATTGCAGTGTTGCATTTCATCAAAACTAACATACATGCACAACAATGTTACTGGGTTGGAAAGAAGATGACTGAATATTACAAAATGCAGCATTCTTATATCCATTTTACCATTCCAGTTTATTTCTTCAGAACTCTTTTTCTATCATGCATACAATAGTAGCACATCACACCAACCATTCTGTTTTTATTAAAGTTATCTAAAATCCATTTTCATAATACATGTAAGTCAAGATCCCTAATTTGAAGCAAAATATTGAGATAGCAGTTGACACTGTAGCGGTTTCCAATATCTCTGTATTAAATTGTCTGGCTGCTGTCAATCACGCTGTCTGGCGACGCCAGCATTTGGTCAACATCCACGCGACCTTCCTTTGTGCGGGGGCACACGACAGGTGCGCACTACATTCTCCGCCTTTGTCATCGTGCCGAGGTACGCGTATTTCACATTCCAACAGTAGTCGGATTTTCATTAACACACCCCTTATTTTGCTGTCACGGAAACAAGCTACCAATTAGTGGCGAGCTGTGCATCTTCGCCAATTAGCACTCTCAAAGCTCCTGTCCGTGACACGTTTTCTCCGACCACGCCGTTTCATTCTCCACGCTTCCTCACTTCACGATTAGCTTTCATCCTGAGTGCACGTTCTAATCGTTGGAGTCATGTCCGCATAGCACGTCCGTACATTACATTACTTTCCACGTCTTTTCTCGCGGACGATACCTCGCGCCATGGACTGTCATTTCATATGGATTTATATACTCAATACGGAATATTACACTTCCTCGGATTTTATACCTTGCGATATTCGCTCATTTTTGTATCGCGACTCGCCCTTTCTTTAGGCTCTACACTCCAACCTGGAGATTTTCTACATCGCTGCATTCAACGCGATTCGCGTCCCGTGACATCGCTGCATCGGTCCTGCTAGCGTGCTGCCGGTGGTGTGCAGACTCTACCAGGGACCTCGCAGTTCTTCGACCCAGCGCTCCAGCGGTGGACTCTACCCTCGCTTGTGCTAGCCGCGGCACCCGGAGGCTACTCCACGCTGCCGCTGGATCTTTTGTACATATTTCTATGGGACACTGTCGTCTTCGGACACCCTAAGTGCATTCGGAGTTAGTCCATATTATTTCATATCAGTTGGGGAAGTGCAATACCCATTACAAGGACACTGATCACCTCTTCTGGTGCCCTGGTGCATTCTACACTATTGTCATACAGCCGGCTACCACTCCTGCTGGTGGTACCCTCAGCCCCAAGTCCCGTTAGCCATTTGGTGAGTAATAGTTAGGTATTTCATATAGGCCCGCACCATAATACCTACAACACAATTCACATCTTGCAATTTTGCCTTCTGAAGCTTATCAATCAGATAAAGACTGGATACAATCAATATAAATCTGCATAAGTTAGCACAGTCCCAACAACAACAAAAGTTTACAGTATTTTATACCTTTACACAAATCTGCTTTCCACTGTACAATTGTACATCATAAAGTGGCAGCTAAGCACCACATACATCACAGAGACATTGTACTGGGTACTGATTGTGACATTTTTTCTTTGCTCTTACAAAATTATTGTAAGTTGCCATGATTTTCCTGCTTTGAGGCCCAACAGAAAAGAAGATATTTAAGTTTATGGCAGTAATGTAACAATTTTGAGTTACATAATGTAGTCTGCAATAACTACTGAAAACATACAACATTTACATGTACTGCTAACACTCCATCATGACAAGACAGGGTACAACATCAAAATTTTATTACAGGCTAATGTGAAGAATATCATGTCTCACTGTACACCAAATTGATGATTTGCTTTTTTAATAATTCCCCAACTCAGATTGCAAGAAGCTGAAAATATTAGGACTGCCTTTCCAAATCACTCTTTCTTCACAGCTCCAATAAACTGTTAAACACACAGTACTATCTATGCAAAAACATCAAACATGCTTATCCTTCATATAGGTGTTTGGAGGAAACATGGTGATGCCCACATTTCTGTGAAAATGTAGTACAGTTGGCAAATTGTTCAGTTTTCAATGACAAAGATTTTTTCATCACTATAGCAGGGCTCGACACTAATGGTAGCTCTGTAGCCCGGGGCCACTAAAAATGAAAGTCGAGCCACCAAATCTCAACAAAGGGCAAATTTGGTGGCCCGCCTCGGGCCACCAAAATTTTTTGAAAGTGTCATTTATTTATGTTAAGATGTTGCAACCAATGTGCCTGTCAATGATAGTTAGTTTTACCATTAAGCAGTCAAATTTGTTTAAAGGGTGGATGAAAAGGACTGAATGAGTGCCTGAGAGTGAGTGTTGCGAGTTTGTTGAGGTTTATTTATGAGTAGACATGTCCAGCTTCCAATTCTTACTATGATAAAACTTAAATATTTGACATATCAAAAAAAAGAAAAAACAGGAATTTTAACGTTTTTTATTGCTTTGGGGGGCCACCAAATTTTTCTCTCATGCCACCAAAAAGTTGAAATTGATGATTTTGGTGGCCCCATCGTGCCATCAAATAAAAAAAAAATTAGTGTGGAGCCCTGACTATTGCGTGTAAAGTGCAAGCAGTATGAGCCTTTTAGACCACTCTTTTATCTGTGTCCACCACGGTTGGGCATGGTACACTTCTGGGCCCATTTCATAAAAGATGTTAGGACAGCAACTTTTGATAGAATGGTAATTTCCAATAGCAACAGCCAATCAGGAAGTTAGATTCTTCTCATTACCATAACAATTGCCACTCTAGCAAGAGTTGCTATCATATCAACTTTTAATGAAATGGGACCCTGGTCTGCATTGCAAGATGTAAACATTTTGATTTTAACAAGCACACATTTTATATTTTACGGTAGTTAGAGAATATATAAAACAGATGCTCTAGTTTTTTTGTGTTTTTTTTTTCCCCCTTTTTTTTTTAGCCATCACTGTGGATTCCTCCATTTATACAGAAATTGCACTTTAAGTGTATAACTGCCACTTCGGGTTCAAATATTTTAACTGAAACCCCTCTGTGCATGGTGTAATTGCTTACTAGAACCTACAAGCTCCACTCACTGTTGCTAAACTGGAGGTCAGCCAGGCCAAACTGAAGCCCACAGTTCTCCCTGTACTCGTCGCTGTAGAAGACCCTCAGCTCGGTGCCTGGCTGTATGTCTGCCTTCGCGGTGAAATAGATGCGGCCATAGAACTGATCTGCCTCCACGTTCCATTCCTCCAGGCAGCGTGCATAACGGATGATACCCATCCACTCTTTCTTGCTATACATGGGGCCAATGTACGCAACTACTGCACCATCAATGCAGAGCTATAAGGAAAGACAGAAATAATGCAAGAAGAAAATTTGGAGATTTTTTTTTTTTCAATCCACTTTTCAAATGTCTGAGTACATAAAATTGTATACTGATCTCTACCTGTCAGAACACGAACTTGAAAATGTACAGTAGTCTAACCCCACATTTCAACAAAATCTTAAAACATCTTTGCACATAATTTATGTATCATAGAAATGATGCAATGGAGGGACATCTTTAGTGGAGATGAAGCAGTGCAATCATGGGTATTTAAAATGGTGCAACATGCACAAGGCACTGCACAGCAAATGCATGTTGCACAACACTGTGGGCTTTTCTAATGAGCCCTCTGTTTTTGTATTAGATTCCTGAATCACATCAAGAAATTTGATTGAAATTAAAACTTGGGTTTCAATTTAGGGAGATTTTGTGCAGTACATATTCCATATGGTCAGAACCAGAAACTGATCTACAAGATACTGATTTCAATCCTGTCGCGGGTAAGTTGCTTATAAATGTTTTCATTTAATTTAACCAATTTCTTACAAGAAAGAAGAAAAAAAAAACTTCAAAAAATTGCATGGATGATCACCCTAATCAGCGATTAAACAGATCACCTAATTTTTCTGTCTTAACAACTTTCCAATTCTAATCTAGTTATTTTATTTGTTTTCATCCCCAATATAAGAAGATACTTGATACAATGAGGGAATTTCATTGTTTCCAAGCAGCTCTACAACACAAGGTACCCTTGGTCTACATTTCCCTTTCTGGACATCTACACAGAAAAACATTTACTCATACACACACTTAACACTTTCTATATTGAATTATGAAATCCCCATACACTGTGACTTAATACACAGGCCACCAGGTTCTCATATAAGACGGGTTTAAACCAACACTGAGGGTTAACTGTGGAAAGTGTAATACATTAAATACCTCCCAAGTTTGTCTGTTGCTGTGTCCATTCTCTGAGAAATCTCCTTTCTTGATGTCCCCCTTGAAGGGACCATAGCGGGTGCCTTTCTTGATGGCTTTCTCGGCTATGACACCAACACATTTGATATCATTATCAAACTGCTTGTAGGCCAGCCCCTCTGGCAGAACTCCTCCCTCCATAAGGATAGAGGTGGCTAGGGCACTGTTGTGGAGATGTGGTTGGGAATCCCCAAAATGATCCTTGGACGCATCATCCAATGGCTGACTGGAAGGAGCTAAACGTTTCTCTGCTGTCTTATTGCAGCTGGATTCTGTTCGACCTGTGCTCTGAACTTTGTTTTGAAGGCTGCTGCTATTATCCACTTCTCTCTCTGATCTAGGTGGGCAATTGTTGGGATGTACATCTCTCTCTGGTCTGGGTCCTGGTTTACTGAGAACTTCAATATTTGGAACCTCTACACGGTGCCCTGTGGCTGAGTTACACTGAGTTGCTGTTCTGATTGTATTGGTCAGATTGAGATCAGGATGAGTTGTAGTAGCAAAAGCTGGAATGTGAAAGGAATGTCCTCGTTGTGGAAGTTGCTGCGACACTCCTGAGTTACTACTCTGTGTGACTTGAAGGTTTCCTGTCAGACAGCAACAACAACAAAAAAAAGACTCATCGTAACAAATGTGGTAATATTAACCCTAACTGGGGGGGGGGGGCTCCGAGGCCCCCCCAACATTCCGTGCAATGTATCGCAATCGCAAAAAGCCATCGCCGCGACGTTTCACGACTTTTTTCTTTCGAGTCTCCCGCATCTTTTGACACCAAATTTGCGACGCCCGGGCACGCGGTTCCGAAGTTACGCATAAATATGCACGATATGCATGTCAGCCCAAAAATTGCTCAATAACGTGAATTTGTGTACAAATTCAATGCAAACCGTGCTTACAGGCACATTTCATAAAAGCATAATTATTTTGGGTGTTTTATTGATTAAAATCAATGAATAACATATTTTCTTGTTTGGAGCGATGTCGCGGACAAATTTCATCGAAAAAACAATGAAAAACATGAAGTCGAAAAAACATAGAAATACATTTCACAACATTCAAAAAACAATAAAATACTTTTTCTGATATCACAATTTTTTTTATTACATTTGCGAAGGACACTAAAAAGAATATTTGAAGAGTTTGTTTGCAAAAACCGATAAGTCCATATTTGTCAAATGGAGATATTTGCGATTAAAGGTCAAGAAAAATAAAGAGAATAATAAGAATTTTTTTGCTTCTTTTGACCATACATGTAACTTCAAAAATGTACCTTTATGTGTAGTGACCAATATATCATTTAAAAGGTATTATTTTGTACTTTATGACAGAGACCGCACTTCAAAATCTTCAAAAATGGACTTATCGGTTTTTGCAAACAAACTCTTCATTTACACAAAAAATGTGCCTGTTTTGAGCTTTACTTAATGCATAAATTAGCATAATTTAGCATAAATTATAATTTTTTTGAAAAATTAACTTCATGGTATTTTAGATTACATCATAGGCAATGTGTGTGCCAATTTTTCGTCGCCATCGCGCGGTCGACGGCCGAGATCTGGAGGGGGGCCTGGGAGGCCCCTACCGGCTCTATCAACTACTGTACCTAAATAGCCCGCCCTAGTTAGGGTTAAATGTTCCTGACACTTATTTCCTACTACATTGCACGACAACTTTTAAGAATTCATCCACACTCTTGAACCCTACATAAGACTTATGAAAAACAATTTACTCTAATTGTTGTCACACTTACCACAGAAAAAGTAGAATAGCCACCAGTGTAGCAGAGTGTGGAAAAGACCACATCCAAGAAGTTATGCAGACTATTTTCAAAACAGTATTAATTTTATATCTAATGAAACTACCAAATATAAATGTTGAAGGATACAAATTTCAACTCTCTCCTTTTTGTTACATGTAGATATATGTAGGCAAGATGTATTCAAATTTGTCTTTGCTAATCCTAGTGTGGTTACTTTGATTAGAGCATAAATACGACAAAGTGACAAGTTTTTGGGTACCTGTATAATAGGAGGGGTAAATTGGCTTTAAAAATTCAATAAGATTCATGTTTGGCTTCTGTATTCATGGAATATCATACCTGCCAACCCTGAGACTGAATAAATCTGAAAAAAAAAATAAAAATATTTAAAAATCTGAACTTTCATAAATTTCATACATATATACTTTACTATTAAAAGATATTTCTAAAAATCAGAACACATTAATTGAAAGTACTGGTAATGCATTTTCTTTCCGTGCAAAATCTGAACAGTTGGCAGGTATGGAATATGACAAGCTTATAAACCTACAATGGAAACTGGGGTGAGAGGAAAAAGCACAGTAGGCCTACAGCTGGTTATCAAATCTCAAAGACAGAGTACAATACCTGCATTCACAAGGTCAATCCTTGTTGAAAAGACTGCAGTCCTGTCAGGAGGTACAGCTTGAGGCAAGGCAATTGGCCTGGGAGGGTACTCTGCACCAGTAGAGCTGATGGTGACTGGGTAGACCAGGTCTACAGTGGGACTCTCTAAGGACATCTCATGGTATGTACTGGCCTGGGAGTTCGTTGATGGTGGCATCCCGTATGGAATCTGGAGTGGAAGGTGTTGATTTGGCTGGTCCAAGAAGTTGAAATCCATGGTGGCACATCCAGTGTTACCTTCGACTTCAGATTACTGCGATACACAAAATGAAGGCAAGATGAAAAAACAAGACAAGCAGAATCAAAACTTCGATTACCATAAAAACAAGTGTACATTGTATACAGCTATACACATTTTTTACTAAATTGTGATCATTACATCAAAGATCGATGTATATCTAGTTCCTTCTTCGTTTGGCGAATGAGCAAATATAACTACATTCCCCTGTGACTTCACTAGCTGCACTTATACGGTACTCAGTATGAAAGATACATTTTGCACAATTGCTGAACGTATACTCCATCATCACAAGTGTTTTATTCACTCACACACAAAATGTAAGCATTGATTTAAATGTGTTTTTGTATGAGTGCAATTTCCTGGTTTCTTTGTATAGGGTATGCACTGTATGGGATTACAATGTAGGTAAATCAGTATGGTAGGTATTGCAACCTTGACACTGGTAGACTTGTGATAGTATGATAGACAGATTAGTTGATACTGTAGTAGCACCAGATTTTTCTCATGTTATGATAAACAAAGCAACAATCAACCCTGAGCAGAGCCAACATTCACAGATGATAAAAATAAATAAATAAAAATCTCTCCAGGATCAAGATAGTCAAACTCTGTTTATCACATGCATGAATGTTGAACTCTCACAGGGATTTTATGATGTTACAATACTACAAGCATCCAACAATAAAAAGATGAAAATAACTTGTAATACCACGGTAATACTAGAAAAGCACTAAAAGAGCGCAGACCTCAATCAAGCAGCTCAATTCCACCTTTCCACACATGATGAAAATCGCTCACTTTCCCAATATAGAAGCCTTCTGTTTACATATTAATCAGCTTCCAGCTACATGTAAGTGGCACCTTGCCAGATCGCCTGAGCAGAGCACACGGTTATTTGTTACGAAAATAGAATGCGTATGCAACCCTCAAATACACGCAGCTTGAACTGCCACTCCCAAATTTATTGACTGTTCATTATTACTACCTATAGATCAGTGAGGGTATAGTGTCTTTAACCCGCTGAGGACGTAGGACGAGTCCCGAGTACACTCGGGCAGTGGTCTATGGGAAATGCGTGTTATAGCAAAATTAGCCCGTCCTGAAGGGGTTAAGGTATGAGGAACTAAAGATTAACATTACTAATACTAGTAGCAGAACCTACAATATACATCTCATACATTGCAGTTCTTCTTGGTGGTATGTAGTCTGCTTCCTTAACCTTGTCGGTCTTTGTGAAGATTCTTGCAGAACTTGGCAGAAAATGGTAATTTAGTGTGTGTCCAACGCCCCAGTCCGAGCTATGTAGAGAGTCGGTGCCTGCTGTATCGTTATGATTTGCCAAGGCAATAATAATCAAATGCCTGATAATTTCCAAGGTGTGAGTAAAACCTATCTCGAAACTAGCTGCTGCTGCCTTCATCCATCAGCATGTACATGACCACTCTAATTACAACATTGGTGGAGTAACGTAATTATGGGTAAACTCAGCCTAGCGGGTAAAGTCGGCCCCCAGCACGCACATTACAAATGACTGAGTTTACTACATACCTACAATGTAATAGGCTGTGTTTACCTATAACCATGGTACAGTTAATCCTGGGTACTGGTATACCGACAAAACCGAAACAGAATAAAGACAGCACTCCAAGACTGGAGAGACCACCACAATATTGTCTGGGACTCTGGGTGGGCATTCGGAGACATAACCGTTCTAGAGTCTTGTAGGAAAGAATGAGATTTGGTGTTGATGAGTCTGGGATTTTGGGGGCGAGGTACAAATTGTATAACCTTGGCAATCAGTAACTGCAACCAGCGGAACGCTGTGTGAAGGAAGGAGCACCCCGGGGTTAGGCAATCAGGTGTTCACTGTTCACACCTGTACTAAAGTGTCATCTAGACCCTTGGTTATACTTAAAGACTGTCTCTTCACGGTGGGCTTCTTATCTGACGTTGCCATGGCATTGGGACATGTAGTTCAAGTTCAAGTTCAAGGGTCATTTATTTGTATCTCTGCGAGATATATCAACAAAGAATATGTGTATTCTTGCAAAGATATCAACTCAGAGTACAGAAATTAGACAAAATAAACAAGAATGTGGCAGCTAGACGAGTAGAGTTTGAGAGGAAAGAAAGACGAGGTAGCCTTGGTTGAAGCAGAGCTTGTATTGTAAGGCTCCTCTGAAAAGTACAAGGTATGTTTATTTTGAATTCACGAAGGTGGTACAAATTAAACCATGGTTTAAACCATGGACAAAAACCATGGAGTGCCAAGTGCCAAGTGCACGGAATATTTTGTTATGACATTGGTCATTTCATCGACAAAATGACCATTTCGTTAACGAAATTATCATTTCATGGACGAAATGTTCATTTAGTTACAAAATGTCATTTCGTTACAAAATAATAATTTCATCAGTGAAATGACTGATTTCGTACAAAATATTCCATGCAACACTTGGCGCTCCATGGTTTTTGTCCATGGTTTAAATCATGGTTTCATTTGATTTGTACCATCTTCGTGAATTCGGGCCTACATTGTAAGAAGTGGTTTAATTAGCAACTGAGAGAGAAAAAAAAAAGAATAAATACATATTAATTGATTATCATAGTACATACAACATGCAAGAGTGTAAAGATTGGCTGAAATAAGCAATCTATACACTACAAACACTTAAATGCACTTTCAATACACCAACAAGCATGCACTGCAAATGAGCACCTAAAGTTCAATTCCTAATACTTTAGCACTATATCGTATCCTGACCTGACTTATGCTATCATGAATGGATCCTGCTGAGTACTGTATCTTCGTAGAAGTTAAATATATAAAACATATTACATGTACTGTACGTGTATATATTATACAAAAGCAAGAGTAAGAGAGCTTAACAAAGAAAATATAGATAGTGAAAAGAAGAGATGAAATAGAATCTAGAGATTACAAAGGAGTAATTATGAAAATATTTACAGAGGTAACCCCGATGGCATGGGCATAGATCTAGATCCCTTGTTTACATTTGTACATGCATAGACTTCATAAATTTATATAAATGCATATGGTCAGCCCCCACCCCCGTTTGCTAAAATAAACACGCTTGTTTTGGTTTATTTCAGATCCAGTCTGTCAGTCGTAGTTTCTATAGCCTCATCATACTCAACGGTGTGATGGAATCTTGGACGCATCACACTTGAAGTTTGAACATGACACTACTGCGAGTGTGTCTGTGTGTGAGTGGAAGCTGGACGTGGATTTAATAGCAGGTTAATATTAGACCTACTTACGATTGAAAAGACTTTAAATGACGCCAACTGGCACCAAGAGATCATCGAAGGCAAGGTACAGGGTTATCTTTTCGTAGTACTAACCCCAGAAGTACTGCAGATTTCGACTTTTCAAGTATTTGCCATCACCTCAGCTAACTGCTCCGGTCCGATCCGATAACTATGCAACATGGTCTACAATAATGTACGTGAATTGAATGCAGTCATTCACGCACGGCAGGTACCGAGTCTTATACAGCTAGCTCGCTCCATGATCCATAGTAGGATTTCTGGCTCACACATGCATCACATCACATGGGGTGTAGCGAGACGCGGGCGCCCTGTCTAGGGTACTGTAACCGCGCGCACGTACGTCGACGGATAATCTGCTTGCTGCGCGGTGATGCTCGAGATGGAGCGAGCCCTATCCATGTCTAAAAACGCAGGTGGTGTTCAGTGTATTTTGAAATTTTACGTTATACAAAAAAAAAAAAAAAAAAAAAAAGGAAGACGGTGTGTTGGATATCGATATCTCATCATTTTATTTTGATGTTCAAATTATATGAAAATCTGAGATCAGGGGAGGAAAGTTTGATGTCCCCTCCCTCCCTCTCCCATAAAGAGGGCGCTTATTTTTCATTTCTGAAATGCAACGGTTTGATGCATATTATTATTATTATTATTATTATTATTATTATTATTATCATTATTATTATTATTATTATTATTATTATTATTATTATTATCATTATTATTATTATCATTATCATTATTATTATTATCATTTTTATTATTAGTAATAGTAGTATTGTTTATTCGGCAAAACAATACAAGTGATAACAGAGAAACAAATAAAGCAAGAAAATCACAAGAAAGCAAGTAGCTAAGTGTCAGGCTTTCCCTGTTGAGCTTCCCTATGAAGGTGCCGGGTTGGGAAAAAAAGCAATCAAAATCACTATGACCCTTGGGCCTCTCCAACCAACTTAAGGAAGCACATCAGGGAGTAGTTGAACATAAAAGAAAAGAAATGATACTAATAATTTCAAATTGAGCGTGTACACCAGGTGGATTATTGTACATACAAACTAGAAATATCATTGTGGCGAATGGGTATTCGTTCCTCCCCCTTACCCCCCCCCCCCCAAAAAAAAAAAAAAAAAAAAAATCACTGTCAGACAGCAAGTGTATGATACCAGCGTGGTATCATCAACATACCCCAAACCATCTTCGATACACAGTAAAAATAAAAATATGGTATAGGCCTATTTGTGGTGGCATTTGGGAAGAATGTAATAAATAAAAAGGAACGTAGTGGGGGAAAAAAATGGGTATAAACGGAGTCAAAATGGGCCTGATGAACTTTCGATCCTAATAGAATCTTCGTCAGAGGCAAAATGACAAACGTGGGGAAAGCAAACATTACGTGAACTACGAAGCACAGTCTGAGGAGTGAGACACAGAACAATGAAAACAAAAAAGGGGGACAAGTCTTGTTCACCCTTTTTGTTTTCATTGTTCTATGTCTTTATAAGCTCTCCTCATAAGCCAAAGAGGTAGGGCCTAAAGAGGCGGGTGACAAAACACTATATCTAAGGAGGTGGGCCAGATGATGAGCCAGGATCGTAGGGGCGCGGGCAACCTGTGAAGGATTAAGATTGATATAAGGAGGCAACGTAATCATCAAACATGATAACGAAACAGTGAAGAATACAGAATAGAAAGAGAGTTAAATAGCAATGTTCAGCATTATGAGTGGGGGGGGGGGGGGTCTATGAACAAGCAGTCAGCCCTAAACCTGGTTAAAGGGATAGTATACAGTATTGGTGGAGATGAGAATTGGGCTTTTAACTTTTTGTGAGATACCAAGAAAACACTTAGGAAATAGTACAGAGCATCACACCATTTAAAGAGGAATTCAAAGTTTATTTGATGAAAATCGGGTTTGGAATGACTGAAACATCCAAAAACAAAGCAAAACAAAGCGATCGTAATAAAGTGTGGGTCCCACACTCAGCCATTTCAAACCCAATTTTCATCAAAGAAACGTTGAATTCCTCATGAAATTACATGCTCTTTCATATTTCATTAGAGGTTTCTCATTATCTCAAAAAAAAAAAATGTAAGAAACCTGAAATTAGGTCTCAACCAAAACTATACCACCCCATTAAAACTATAGGGTAAAAAATGGAAGTGAGAGCCAAAAAAAAAAAATGCAAATAAGGAATAAAAGCAAATTTCAAATTTCAAAGCCTATAAATAATACAATCTGTGTGGTCCGAATTCACGAAGGTGGTACAAATGAAACCATGGTTTAAACCATGGACAAAAACCATGGAGCGCCAAGTGTCGCATGGAATATTTCGTTACGAAATCAGTCATTTCGTCGATGAAATGATTATTTTGTAACGAAATGACAACATTTTGTAACTAAATGAACATATCGTCCAGGAGATGATAATTTTGTTAATGAAACGTCATTTTGTCAACGAAATGACCAACTTCGTAACGAAATATTCAGTGCGACACTTGGCGCTCCATGGTTTTTGTCCATGGTTTAAACCATGGTTTCAGGGCTCACACTCATAAATATTTCCCCATAGGGATGTGTGTTAAAAATCAAATTTCAAAAAATTCTGTAAAACAGCTGGGAGAAATGAGGTGTTTCAGCTTCACTAACCTGGATTAAGTTAGATATACCCTTTCATCCATCAAATTCTCAGGGTGGATAATTCAGTTCAAATTCTGTCCAGGGGTCCGCAAAGCCAGACTACGAGTTCTTATCACTCAAAAAATCACCCATTTTCCGTACACGTACCCAAATGAAATATAGTCCCCTCAAATTCCATCAGAAAAGCTTTCATCTTCCAACCAAAATGCAATTTGTAGAGGAATTCATACTCAATATCTACAGCTATTCAGTTTTTTGCCAAACTACATCATTGATTTTTAATCAATTTTTTTCTTCATTTATTAGGGGCCTGGGGCATTCCCTTGTATTTACGGGTGTGAGCCCTTCATTTGTACCACCTTCGTGAATTCGGGCCTCCTAGGCCCGAATTCACGAAGGTGGTACAAAAATGAAACCATGGTTTAAACCATGGACAAAAACCATGGAGCGCCAAGTGTCGCACTGAATATTTCGTTACGAAGTTGGTCATTTCGTTTACAAAATGACGTTTCATTAACAAAATTATCATCTCGTGGACGATATGTTCATTTAGTTACAAAATGTTGTCATTACGTTACAAAATAATCATTTCATCGACGAAATGACTGATTTCGTAACGAAATATTCCATGCGACACTTGGCGCTCCATGGTTTTTGTCCATGGTTTAAACCATGGTTTAAAGTTTTACCGTGTGTCGTGTTTGTGTTTGTGTGCACTGTGTGTGTGTGTGTGTGTGTGTGTGTGTGTGTGTGTAGCCTATTAATATAACGGTCCTACAGATATTATGGGAAAAGGGCCCGCCAATGTAAAAATAATGATTTTGTCAAGTGGAAGGAAGAAACCGGGAATTAAGACGTGCGTGAGTTATTGAATGAAGGAAAATGCGTGGAGAATGGTCAAAAACAGAAATTCATAGTCCAGTCTGGATGCTCCAAACTACGTCATCGGCTCTGCCAATTTTGTTCTGAAAGATGTGCGACATTAATTTACTCGGCCGATTTTCTTTGCGAAGATAGACCTATAGGACCTAGGCCTTAAGTATGCTGCGCAGAAAATTGCCCAAAGCTGCATTATGTTGCTCGATTTGGAGCACCGGCAATAGGGCCTAAAACAGCTCCGATATGCGAATACTTAATGTTGCTTGCAATAATGTCCATTTCTTTATTTCTTTTTTTTTCTTTTTTTTTTTACTTTGTTAGTTTATTAGTTTGGTTGGTTGGCTGGTTGTTGGGTTATTTTTTGTTTGTTTGTTTGTTTGTTTGTTTTGTTTTGTTTTGTTTGTTTGTTTTGTTTTGTTTTGTTTTGTTTTGTTTTGTTTTTGTTTTTTTTTTTTTGCTCAATGGACAGCCAGAACAGGTGGAAGAACTCGAAGTCTATAGGCTAGTGCTTGAAATGATTACAACCATGGGTTATAATGATTCAGTCTTTTCGCTATGCTGCCAAATTCAACACACATCATTATATAGAATCTTTCTTTTTTTTTTCTCGTGATCAACTTTCCAGACAAAATGTTATCGATCCAACAATTTAATTGGAGATATATATTTCAATATACATTTAATGAATGAGTGGTTTCATGGAAAGTATGTTAAATGAATCTTTTCAAAATGTAGAATAACCCTTTGCGTGCCACGTCATGTTTCCTGTCGATTAAAGGTCCTGCATGTTTACCTTTGGGAGTGCAGTGATTTAAAAAAATTTCAAGATATCACTGATGCATATGTGTAGGTCTGTTGTGTCACAAAACATCCTGCCATATAATTTTTTTTTTTTGCAATAAAGCCTATTAATAATAAGGAGATATCAGTGTTTTTCTCAATAAACTGTAACTGTAGACTGTAACTGTAGACGGTTTAGTCCGGAAGCATTGTTATTATAACTATTGTTCACATTTTGTGTATTTAACAACACTTAACATCGATTATACGGATTCAAATTTTTACAGTGGTTGTTCCTATCCCTGACTCACATTTTAGAACTATTTTAAAGCACTAGTTAATGCTGGGTTTTTGTTTCATCTGCAAATGGCAAATTCTGCCTTTAAGTGTAAAAGTTGTGCACATTTGACTCATTGGCACAGAAAGCTAAATTGATATACCGTGTCAGATTTTGTTAACTTTAAAGGAAGTGACATTATTTGCAGCCATAGATACCTGCATTTCTCATAATTACTGGGTTCTCATAGCGTCTTATTTAAAGAAAAAAAAAAGAATGTGACTGCTAGAGGAATTTTTGAGAAAACTGATTTGGATACCGCATGCACTTTTTGGCATGATTCGAGTATGCTGAGTTAGTAAAAAAACTTCTTAGCAGTCGGATAGGATAATGGAATGAGAGAGAAAAGAGGAAAATCTTTGCATTCTGCCTAACTATCTATTAATGGGGAAAGGTGGTGGCAGGTCTGTCACGCTGTTGGGAGCGTCGAGCTAATCATGATTAGAGATTAGCTCGACGTCATTATGAAAAACCTAAACTTGAGGCCATACATCGTTCCCTCCTTTTCTTTTTCTTTTTTTTCTCCTTTTTTTTTGGGGGGGGGGGGGGGGGTGTAGGCGGGGATGGGGGTAGGTTCATGAAGAGTATACAATGTTAATCAAAAAACAAAATACATGACGCTCCCGTGCAACAGCGAGACAGAACTGCCACCTTATGCCATAACCGTTTGGTTTTATGGGTGCTGTTCGTTATTCCGAAGGTTCGCTATTCCGAAGGTCCATTATTCCGAAGGTTCGTTAATCCAAAACACACAAATTCCCTATATCTAGAGGTTCGTTAATCCGAAAATGAAAAAGGGTTCGTTAATCCGAACATTTGTGGCGTTATTCCGAAGGTTCGTTATTCCGAAGATTTGTTAATCCGAAAATGAAATTCGGAACAACGAACCTTCGGAATAACGAATCTTCGGACTGAAGAGCCTTCGGAATAACGAACCTTCGGAATAACGAGCTGTAACCGATTTTATATGGCGCTGTTCATTACAATCTCGCGCTCAATAAGACCATGTAGTATAACGAAAGTGCACCCATTATGGTCCATCACAGAAAGTTGCATTGGGTATGTGTGAAAGCATCCAGAAGTTAAGAAAATAACAGAAGAAAATAATCTTTGACATTTTCATTGTAATCTTGAATACCAGGGAGAAGTGGGACAGTGATGCTGTCCCATTTCATCCCGCCAGCGCAAAAAAAAAAAAAAAAAAAAAAAAAAAAAATTGAATGGCGGCTAATATCACAATGCTACTTTTTTTCTTTTTGTTGTTGCAAAATCTTTTAGGCCCTAATGCAAATTATTGGAACTCATAAGGCCTAAATAAAGCATGCTGAGTGCCTGCTAAAGCCGTGCGATGATTTCACGAAGCAATTCATGATTGAATGCAAAAAAATAATAATAATAATAAAATAAAATAAAATCTACAAAAAAAGTGTCCAAAAAGTAACTCAAAATTTAACTTTGCCGCAGAGTTGTTGCAAAGCAGTTACCATGGCGTGATTGTACTTTGATGCCAAATGCCTGATAGGCGGTAAGACTTGAAATCCGATTAGTTCAAAACTTTTTGAGATATGAGAGGTGTCCAACTTCTCCCGCACCCAGTTCACCCACTCTCCCCTATTTTTAAAAACGCGACGCCGGCTCCTTAGGCCAATACCCTATTAAGCTAACATGGCTATAGTAATACTATATGATCTACACGAAGTTTTGAAGATAAAATGCATTCTTAAAGTGAAATCATGAACCTAGCTAAATTATGCCTTGGCAAAGTTATTATCAAGGAATGTTGGTAATTATCCATACTCTCTAAAAAAACAAAAAAAATCGAGTGAAAATATTCACTCTTGAAGGTGTGAATACAAAAAAGAGTGATCACTAGAAGATTTTGGAGTGATCCCTGAGGTCACTCTAAAACGAGTGAAATTGAACAATTTTTCACTCAAAATTCACTCCGATTTCACTCTAAATTCACTCTATTTTGTATTCACCCCTTGAAGAGTGAATATTTTCACTCGATTTTTTTTTTTTAAGAGAGTAAACTGAAGTCTTTCATCCCATCATAATATCTTATTTATGCTATAATACATTTATAATAACCGGGTATGGTCACATTTGCTGCTTGCATGGTGGTCACCTCCAAAATTGTGTATTGATATATTGAAATATATTTGAAGTGTGTATTCTTAAAGGGGATGGCTAGTAACTGATCAGTGGGAATCAGTGGGAATACTGGGGGATGACTGTTCCAATTCTTGTGGGATTCACTTAAGAGTACTTTTGTTGTGTGAATTATTATTTGCTTCAGAACGTTCTCACTGTACAGGCATGGTAACTTACAAACATCAAACTGCACATTACTTGAATATGAGACCATTCTGAGGCAAATGATTTTCACACAACAATAGATATAAAATAATGTATACTCTTTAAATGAATCCCATAAGGATTGGAACAATCATCCCCCAACATTCCCACTGATTCCCACTGATCAGTTACTAGCCATCACCCTTAAGAATACACACTTCAAATATATATTTTGAGAAAAAAAAAATCACTGAAATTATGATTTGTATCTTTTCCATCTTAAATTGGATGTTTGATGTATCAAACCTATGTGAATGAATGTCCTATTGCCCTATCTGTTTCATATATGAAGAACAGTTGGTGTTCATAATTTACTCTATTCGTCATCAAAACTAATTCCATATACCTCGTACACACACCACCTTTGGACAAAACACCGTTAAATTCTGGGCCTAAGCTTTGGAACAATTGGCCAATTTATTTTAAGTCTGCCCTGTGTTTTTTTTTTTTTTTTTTTGTATTCACGCAAAGAAAAAAAAACACCTCCTTGCATCTTTTATGTTGATTGATGATAATGTTTATGACCTGTAATGACCAATGCGGCAGTATTTACGCTTACTTAAAATGTATGTAACTACTCTCCATTTTTATTTCTTTTCTACTCTTCCTTCCCCACCTCCCTCTTGTTTGTTTCTTTGTTTGTTTGTTTTCTGTTTCCCACCTCAGCCCTTTAGGGCCTATTCATTTTGCAAAGTCACTTCCACTCATCAGCTTGTTTGAAGCTTTGCTTTCTCAAGGTCCCTACGCAACATTCCATGTAAACATCAACCTTGTTCATTTTTTTAATTATACAAAACAATGTACTTTTCCCCCACAATGGGTTTGTGTTACATGTGAATGGTGTGCGAAGATAAATTGAAATTGCATGAATTAAAATTGAAATTGAATTATTTCTAATCATTGTCGCAGTTACTGTAGGCCTAATCATCATTATCATGATTAGCATTATCAGTTATTGCATCAACTTTATGAGGTCTCTTCGATACCATGTGCACTGATATATTTTTTTTTTCAGAGAGAAAAGCAAACAAAAATTCAAGTTTAAAACAAATACAGTTTACTTTTCACAGAATAGCCATAATTATTTCATACTATTAAAAACGACTGTAACAAGTCTAGACACATGCTATGTGAAAACAAAAAAAAAAAAAGTGAAGGGCGTTGAATCGATCTACGCGAAGAAGAAGAAAGGGTAACTTATTGCTTTGATTTAATAACGCCAAAATTATATAAATACATCGTATTTGTTCGAAATTGTAAGATATATCACAATAATGGTCCCAATTATGAATGTTAAGCGTGTTCTATAGCCCTCTCATGCCTTTGTACAGCTTGATTTTTGTTAGCAGCAGACGCACGCACTGAGGCAAGAGAGCACTGCTTTGATTGTGTATGCATTGTGTTGTGGTGGCGAATACACAGCCGCCAGCGGCTGTATATGCTCGTAGTAAGCACGGTGTCACTGTCGGGTCGGGCTAGGTGGCCGGTGGTGCAGTGACTAGGCTAGGTCTATTTATTAGTATATTACTAGATCAATCTAGCTCTGTTCTCAAATTCATTGCATGCAGTAAACGTAGCATATGGGTCTAGCTACTGCCAGACTACTTTAGCTTGCTGTACATTAATGGAACACGTCTTGAGTAGCGTGGTGGACATGGGTGGACTGGTGCTGGTGCCAGTGGTGGATCGACTTCGGTCGTTGTGCACCTCAGTCTCAAAGAGCTAGAGTCTTAACTCTTACTACTTAGTCTTACTCTTAGACCAGGTCGATTACCATTTCGCTGCTACAAGCCAGCTCCCTGCTTGACCGAAAGATCAGTCTTTATCTGGTCATCGGGGATATGTCTGCAGAGACTGTGTCTGGCTTCCCGGAATCCCCTCCTGTGTAACCTATCTACGAAAGTACGGAGGAGAGCGATAACGTCAAAAAAAAAAAATAATAATAATAAAATAAAAGACTCCTCCGGACGGAAAGACGAACCTTGCTCAAAAGTTGCTGTCTACAGCATGGTCTAGCTCACTGCCAGCTCTGCATGTGCGAAAATCAGAGATGGGCTACCCGTATACCATTCATTTTAGATGCAGAGCAGTCACAGTATTCACTAGACTGCCAGACAGTATCACTATCATCAGGGTCTGCCCTCATTAACCCGTTGAGGATGGTTTAATTTTGCTACAACACGCATTTCCCATAGACACCGGCCCGAGTATACTTGGGGACTCATCCTCAATGGGTTAAATTAGTCATAAACTGTGAGTATAGGCCTACTAATTCTCACTCCAGAGACGTGAGACACATGCCTCAGCTTCTCATCTCATGCTCACACACCCGTCCAGCCAGCATCTATTTTCTTATGCCTCCAGGTGTGGTAAGGAAAAGAAAATAAGAAAAATCACAAGATAGGGAAAACATATTGATTGCATAAAATACTTGCCATCAGTGACAGAGAGGTACAACTACGTACAAGTAGAAAGTCTACAATTAAGTAATTTTTCAATCCGGATCATGAGATATGAATTTTATTTATAAAAAGAGAATGTCCTGTTTGCATTTTATTCTTAGACAACCAGTTTATTGAGAGATATGATGGGTACATGTTAAGCAATTTCAGTAACAATGTATTGCCTCACAGCTATGCACCAAATTTCATAATTCCATATCCCAAATTTGATAATCTCCTTAATGTGGGAGGGGGGTTCTGTCCCCCTCCTACACCCTCGCCCCTCGCCCCTTGCAGGTTCTCAGACTTCCAGCCACTTCACAAACTTGGGTTCTCTGTATGAGTGTGACATCTAGAGTAATCTGCACTAATTTTAATAGTAATTAAAGCCACAGCTGTGATGTTTACTTTTATTCTAGAATTCATGCATGACATAAATTAACATTACATTGTATGCATTATTGAACATTGTATTGTGAATGTACTATGTTTTTGCTGGTCATTTGTTCATTATTTTGAAAGGTGTAGATAAGGAGGTCTTCAGTACTGACATTGGTTGTTTTGTTGTTGTTTTTTTTTTTCATTTTTTCTTCAGATTATGTATTATATATTTATATATATATATATATATATATATATATATATATATATATTTTTTTTTTTTTTTTTTTTTTTTTTTAAAGGTTTGATTTGCAGAAGTTGGCAGCCCTGCATCTTGGACATTGCACACACATGAAAGTGACATGGAGTACAACTACCTGCAAGAGCGAGCAGCAGATCACCGAACCAACCCAGAGACCAGCCAGTCTCTTCACCAGCCTCAGCACCCAGTGCACTATCAACACCAGCAGTATCCCACACCACACCACTCCATACAGGCTGGCTACCCGGGCCTGAGGTTTGTGCTTCTCACCTATATTACATTTGGTCACTCTTGTACGTAGAAGTCTAATTATCTGTTATAGTCTTCCTTCACAACGTTTTTAAATGACAGAGAATGAATTTGTGGCAACAGGCTTACACTCATGAGTGTATATATGTGGTAATGTGAATAGCTGGCTGTGGTGTCTTTCATTGTCTCTTCTTGTAATAATGTCTTCAAGGAAATGTTGCAAGCCACCCTGTTCAATATGTCAGGGAAAACAAAATATTGCAAAGGAGATTAACTTCATATTTCTCTGTGTCTGCCATTGAGGGTGCACAAAGTAATTTGTTTATGACTTGTCTTTTACAATGCAACTGTATGTCTGTCCATTCATCCGTCCATCTGTCCCAGCCAGATGGGATCTATTCCCAAATTGCAGTTTCAGGAAAATTATTGTGTCTTTCCTTGGTACCTGCACTAGAATGATGTCAAATCCCATTCAAATTTCTTCAGAATAGTCTTTTTGGTACCCAAAATACCTTAGAATAGTAACAGTCAGATAATTTTCAGCAAGAATTACAGATGTTGAAATTAAAAGAGGAAGTTGTGCTATATAAAATTGTTTATTACTTAGAAACTGAACAGCCACGCTGTATGTACTGTGATTCACCTTTCCTACTTGCTTCCTGTGCACAGGTTTGCATCATACATCAATCCCCTTCAGGGCCCAGGGGCTGTACCAGGCCATGTCCCCAGTGCAGATGGTGTGCCCCTTTCCAGGGTGGCTACGTCAAGCGCCGGCGGTAGTGGGATATCTAGCCAGGGGACTCATGAGTTTGATAGCGTTCTTAACAATGTGATGCCAGGTTTGTTTTGTCTGTCTGTAATAATGATGTTTGTTTTTTTTTTTTTTGTAAATGAATTCCACAGAAAATATTTGATAGTATTCATGCATATAGACTCCTGTCACCTTTGTTTACTAGACAGTACTTTTGATAACCATTGCTTAAGATGGGGAAGAAGAATGTTATGCTTTATCCTCTGTTTTGAGGGAGAGTGTTGTTTTGTGAATTGGGAATTTTAGGACAATTTTTCAAGTAGTTAAAGTTGCGATCCAGAACTACTGGTGTAAAACAAGAAATTATTATCATCTCTTTTTAGGAGAGAAGTCAGTTGATTGCAACCTTGGAAATGATGTACATAATGTAAAGTTCATTTGTTTTATGGCAGATGGTATTTTTAATGAGTTGTGAATTTCGAGAATATATTCAATCCATTTGCAAAATTCTTTAAAATATTTAAAGACACAACGAAATATACCACAGTATATATAATACAGTTGTAGAGGATGTGTGTGTGCGTGTAAGTGTTCAAGTGACATATTACTCATTTATGTTGATTTGTATGTGAATGATTGATTATGCATGGTACAGCACCACGACTGCTCTAATACTAGGATTATCATTGATGCATACAGTTTTTGATAGAACAGTACATACCACGTGACAAACTTTTCCATCAGAATGCTGACTTTCTTGTCCATAATTTTTATGGTTCTTGATTTCAGTAATAGAAAATAATTCTGCATTTTTGTGGTTCACCTTGGACTGCACTGTGAGGAGCAATCTTTACTGCTTGTTTATCCTTGCCATCTTTGAAGACTTTGTTGTTGTTGTTTTTTATGACCACTCAAAATATCCTTCCGAAAGGTCCAAGTTTTGCATGAGGAATTATGGCACATTTTGTAGTTCTTGGATAGCCATAAAGGGTTGTACATACTATGTAGAATGCTGCAAAAAAAAAAAAAAAAAAAAAAAAAAAAAGTGTCACTATTCTCACAGTAATGCAAGTAATTTTGTACCACATGGATGCTGTGTTGCAAGGCAGCTCCTTGAAATCCATTTTGGGGCAAAATATTAAGGGGTATGACTTTTAGGAGTTTGATCATGAGTACATTGTAGGTTTAATGGAATTTATAGGCATAAGTTTGAATCATAGCACTTTCGTTTGATTGTAAGTAAACCTGTGTGATATACAACATGTAGGTCAAGCTACAAGCTGTTCCAGATGGATTTTTTATTGTTTCATTTAGGTGCCTCAACACCACTTCACTTTCGACCAGTACATCCCAACAGCCAACATGCCTTGCCACACCACCAAAACCCTACATCATCCTCCACTGTGGTGACGCCAACACCTCAGCAAGCCCTGCCCAGTGATTCCAACTCTGACTTGAGCTACCAGATCCAAGACCTCTCCAACTCCACACAGAGTCGAACCAATGTATCCAGCAACAATATGAACATGGCTAATAGTGTGGCAGGTGGATGCATCAGCTCCAGTGTTATACCAGCCCCACACCAGGCCTCTCAGAGCAACGCTAAGAAGAAGACTACCAATTCTGCCCCACGTCAGAAGCCAAAGAAGCCGGGCTTGCCAGAGCCAGTAGTACAGATTGTAGAGCCACAAGTACAGCCAAGGAAGCCCAAATCACCTCTCCCCATTATCGCCACCAAGTCTTGCCAAACTGAACCCATGTTTGAGGACCTGAGACCAACATCATCACCCCAATCTGCCCCGCCTGACCTCCCAGATGGGTTGCGATACGTGGAGGCATCTCAAGACGGGAAGGGCGTGTCGGGAGTGGTGGCGACCAGGGTCATTGAGGCGGGACGGGAGTTTGGCCCATTCACGGGGGAGTTTGTGAAGGAAAGTCTTGGATGCTATAACCCTACTACGTGGGAGGTAAGTTCATTACTGGCATTGTTCATCAAGCTGTTAACCCGTTGAGGACGAGTCCCGAGTATACTCGGGCAAGGATCTATGGGAAATGCGTGTTATAGGAAAATCAAACCGTCCTCAACAGGTTAATACAGTAGTGTACTGAACTTCACACTTTGTGTTTAAGATATATCAGTATGCTTTGTTTCATCAGCAAGTTTTGGTAGACATATACTCCAATGACAAATTGCATGGTACTTTGTACCCCTTGAACAAAAATGGCTTGAAATGTGCAGTATTGTTAATTATGCATTTTAAAGTCCAAAACATTATGTTGGGATTCTGTATTTAAGCAAATCAAAACTATGAAAGTTTATAAACTTTGTCATTAATCCTTTTATGTATGTGTTGGATGTACATATTTTATGACTTCACAGATGTGTAATTCCCTTCAACATGGAATAATTTAAATAGATATGGCTGGTTATGCATCCTCACATTGTTTTTGCTGCTGTAGAAGTTTCTAAGAAAACTGTTTTTTTCTCTGTTGTTGAGAGATTCGTCAAGTATTTTTAAGCACTTTATAGTTTGGTAATCTCTTTTACTTGTCTTCTGCATCAGAGAATACAAAGACACTATAATCTTCAGAAACATTCATAGAGCCAGGTTTTAGACAGCTATGTGATTCATGATATTTGAATGCTGTACCCTTCTGTATGTCACCAGTAAAGAGTGATGAATTTTATTGGTATTTGATGCATTCAACAGGTATGCGTCCGAGGCCACACTTGGTTCTACCTTGACGGGGCGTGCGACCCCAACAACTGGATGCGCCACGTACAGACAGCCAGGAAAGGGAGTGAACAGAATGTGGAGGCCTTCCAGTTCTATGGGGACATCTTCTTTCGCACAACAAAGAGTGTGGAGGCTGGAACCCAGCTGATGGTCTTCTACAGCAAAGATTACCTCAAGCATGTTGGATTCAAGACGGAACTTGATGAACTATGTTACAAGAAAGGTGAGATTCAATACTAATCACTGACAGGCCACTCACCTTCACACAGCTTCACTTGGGATTTTGGACGTGACATCAATTCATATTTTTGAGACTCCAACCTAACCTTATTTTTTGCTTCACAGCATCCTGACACATAAGAAATACGACACATGCTTCTCAAAAGCCAGTCACCATATACAGATAAAGATGAAGACTTCGATAAACATGTACAGTGAGCGTATCAACACAAATGTGCTCGCCCCTATAAGAAAAACAATTAAAATGATAGCACACAAACAGGAAATAGTTACAATGCAATGGTCGAAATTCCACATGAGAAGAAAGATGAGGTACCCTATTTAATGAGATGATGACAAGTTAAGTAGATTGCCACACATGTCAGTGCACTAATCGTATACGATGAAAGAATAAAGAGCATTCACTATTTGTTGAGTACAGCAATTCAAACCTTTAAAGCCAGAACATAGTTCTCGGAGGGGCTTGAAATTCATCTTCCATCATTTGGAATTGGCGTCAAATACACTAAAAGGATGTACTAAGAAACTCACCTGGCTGACATGTTCTGCGCTGAGATTGTGGACTTCCGGCAAGCCTTTTCCACTAATGTAATTTGTATTTCACATTTTCATCGTTTATCCAACTGAAATTATGTTATAACAACATTTTTCATACTACGTTTTGGCTGTAACGGTTGTGGGCCAAGCTAGTGCTTGGATACAGAAATAAAAATCATTTCATAGTGAAAGGTGAATTTGGAACTGTGAGATGAATGAAGATTTGATGAGAGTATTGTTATGGTTCAGTGACATCACTGTGCAAAAGTGTGCAAGGGTATGGTGTAGCTAATGTCATAGGTGAGCAGACAACCAGTTGAGTAGCAATAATCTCTCAAGATGTTGAAGAGAATTTGGTTCTATTTTCACTCATGAGGTCAGCTGCGTCTGCAAAGATGATTGTCAAAGAGGTCCTCATGAACAGAATACAATCATGTCATTTTAACCCTATTCTAACTGGGGGGGGGGAGTCAAATTGACCCCCCCCCTCGATGTTTCGCGCCACGATTCCGCAACGCGCAAAGATTTTGCCGCATCGTTTCATGACTTTTTTCATTGAAGTCTCCCGCATATTTTGAGACCAAATTTGCGACGTCCGGGTACACCGTTCTGAAGTGCAATGTTTTGCATATATGCATGTCAACCCGAAAACTGCTCGAATTCATGATTTCGGGTGCAAATTCAATGCAAACTGTGTTTTTTTTTTGTTTAATTGATATAAATTAGATTATTTCAACTTTTAACCATTGAAATAAATCAGTTCTAATGTAGATAAGCTTGAAAAAGTGCCTCCAACAAATTTTGGCAAAAAAATAATAGAAAACAAAAGATCGAAAAAACAATAAAATACATTTGGAAATTAACAAAACAATAAAAACAAGAGAAAATGATTTCGATTGCGCTATTTTTTTACAAGAAAATTGTTTGATGTGTCTTGAGGAACTCTGACACAAAAATTTAATAATCCTTCAGTCTTTTTGATGGAGTTATAGGTGAAAATATGATTTCATGCATTAATTTGCATAATTGATTTATGAAAAAATGTAAAATCAACATTTTTCTATTGTATGACCATGTAATCTTCTAGTTGACATCCGGCTCTATGTTCAGGCAAAATTTTGCGGCGATCACGTGATCGGCGGCCAAGATCTGCAGGGGGGGTCAAATTGACCCCCCTCCCAGTAAAAACTTGGTCTCAAATAGCCCAGTTAGAATATGGTTAAGAAATAGGTGAAGTGTGTAAAACATCAAAGCATGTTAAAAAAAGGAAAAACTGGTGAGAACAAGACATGAATAGAAATACGGAATACTAACATTATATCCTTTGAAAGATATTTTATAGTTCAAGAGTATTGATAGATTACAACAAAATTAAAGCACTTATGTCAGGTTACCAAAAATCAGTTTTACTTGTAACATTTGTTTCTGTTTCTCCTTCTTTCCTACTTAGACAGCCACATCTTTGAATGTGACCGCTGCGCATGTCGTTACACCAATCCTAAGAGCTTGCTGAGGCATAATTTGTTTGAGCATGAACGAGAGAACACCTCCAAAGGGCCAAATAAAGAGATCCTGCAGCAAGTACTGGAACAGAAGGACATTTCACAGACACAGAATCTTGCTGACAAATATGCCCATCTTTTAAACATGAGGGAGTTTGAGGCCAAAAAGTCAAGGGAGCAAAGAGAGGAAAGAGCAAAGATGCGAGAGAAAGTGAAAGAAAACAAGAGCAGTAGGAACATTATGAAAGTGAAGTTTGTTCCCTTGAAGAAATCTGCAGGAAGACAATGTGCCCCCAAGACTGAAGAGCCTAGTGATGAATTTCAGTGCAAGAAATGTGGAAAGAGTTTTACCACACAAGGCAGGCTGAGAGAGCACTCGGCTTTCCACCAAGAAATGAATAAACTGAAGCCAATCTGTGATATCTGTGGTCTTGAATGCAAGCACAGCCGAGCACTGAAGCAACATAAGCTATCTCACGACCCAGATTCTTTTCAGTGCCAGTACTGCAAGAAATACTTCAGACGCAAGGGTTGCCTGGTATACCACCTCCGTCACGACCACGAAGTCTTCGTAGGAGAGAAGTGGATGCGAGGGAATCTTGTGGACCAGATGGCACGGTATGTTGGTCCCGGTGAGCCTGAAGAAGAGCCATTTCACCCGGATCTCCCCACAGACATGCTTGGCAAGCGTATCTTGGTGTCCGGCAAACGCCCCAAAGTCTTCAAGTGCAAGTTCTGCCCCAAGAAGTTCCGCGCCCATCATCTCGTCCTTAAGCATGAAAAGATTGTCCACATAAAAAGTGGGCGCTTCAAGTGTGAGTACTGCTCCAAGGTATTCATGGAAGAGTACCGCTACATGCTTCACCTCCGCAGCCACACCAAGGACCGACCTTTCAAGTGCTCCGAATGCCCACAGTCCTTTGCTTCAGAGAGTGCACTGGCCAACCATCAGCCAGCACATCGTGGGGAACGGCCATTCAAGTGTGAGGTCTGTGGCAAAGCATTCCGTACCAGGAAGTATGCCACCACACACAAGCGTCGCCAGCACACAGAACCCTCTGTCCTGTGGCAGTGCAGCTTCTGTGACAAGACCTTCAAGGACAAGACGGGGCTTGTGCGCCACGAGCGCTGCCACAAAGGGATCAGACCTCATGTTTGCTTGACCTGTGGCAAGGCGTTCGGCACCAAGTACACGCTGCAGTCCCACATGCATGTCCACACGGGGGAGAAACCTTTCAAATGCAATGTTTGTGGACAGAGGTTTGGACTGAACCATCACCTGACTACTCACATGATTCGGCACCAGAAGTCCAAGCCAGCAGACCTGGTCATTGCTGTCATGCAGCGAGATGCCACTTCAGTATCCACTAGTGGAGGAAACTCTGAGGACAGCAACCAGGATAAGCAACTTCAAAGCAATTAGTGAAATTGGTTACAAAGCTTCCAACTATGACATGAATTTCGGCAATGAAGATTTGACCAATCTTCTAAACCAACTGATTTTATTTTCTTCCCTAATAGAACAGGTGAGATGGTGCTATTACACATTACCGTGACCCTATGTAGAATTGTTGTATATGGGTTGGTGAAAGTCTGCAGCTTGAGCCCAAATTTCACACTTCATGGCATAATGATTTTTTTTTAAGAATCAATATTCAGTCAATAGATATCCATGTTAGGTGTTTGTGTTGAAACAGTGTTATGAATAAAAATATGCTATAATCCAACAAATTTAAGAGTTATGATATCAATTTCTTCTAATTTGTTTTCTTTATTATGCTGGCCCCAGTATTTGTTTGCATTAACTCATAGGTAATGGACAAGATAAAAAATTATTTTTGGAAAAAAAAAAAGAACTAAAGAAGATCTGCCAATAAGCTTATTGATATGTGAATTTGTGCACAAAGAGCGCTGCTTCTGTACCTGTGGAATATAACATCATAATTGCAAGAGAAATTTGTATAAGCTACTGGTGTTCATTCCATGTCAGTGAGGGAATATTGATTAAACAGTCATAAGGGACTATCCAGGTATGATGTTCCTGCACAAAATCAATTTGACATTACAGTGCAGTAATGCTCCAAGGATTAGTTGTCTACATTCTGACCTATAATCCACTCTCGTTTGATGTGCATTTTGCTTATTCATAGTTAGCCTTTTCTGTGTGTGGGCATGAAGACATGTTGTACAACAGCTAGGGGGAGTCTTTGCGTAATGGCATTCAAAGCAGGCAAATGATTGAAATGAGGGCCAATAATTGGATAACAGACTACAATATTTAAAATGGGAAAAAATAACTAAAGTCAACCTTGCTTAAAGTTGACCTCGCATAAGTCAAATAATCGCCTAAGTCGAAGGTCTTTTCAAGTACTCTTCTCTTTATATGCTATTGATTTTAATCCCTCATAAGTCAAGTTTTCTCTAAGTCGAAGCTATAATTTCTTTGGTCCAAATAGATTCGACTTATGCAAGATTGACCGTAAATAATGACTGTTGATGTTTCTGTATTCTCCATGCACCCATTAACAGAATGAGAAAGGTGGGGGGGGGGGGGGGGGGAAGGGGGAGGCGAGAAAGTGATATTTCATATGCATGAGAAATTGAGAAGTAGCCACCTGTCTTTTGCCTGCCTTTTCCAACATTGACATTCAAAATAATTCACTGCTTGGTTGATGTGGCCAAATTTTTAGCTATTTTATTTTCTTATGAATGTACTGCCAGTATTCACTTTTTGTAGACCTATTCACTGTGCTGTGTGAGGTATACAGCTATAGACCACCAGAGTTTTCTCTCCTGTGCTGTTGAGTACAGTTGAGACCCATCTTCTACTTTTGTCTGCAACAAGGCATCTTTCCAGGTGTCTTAGGTCAACCTCTTTGTCTCTTCCATTGGGATTCCATGTTACAGTCTGTTTGGTGGTACACATTTGTACAGTGCACTCTTGTTATAGTGAACACAGGTATTGGGGAATTCGCGTTATAACGAACTGAATATTCACTTCCCAAAATGTACAGTTAACTGTTCAGCTATGACAAAATTTTGATATAATGAAAGAAAACATCCAGTCCCGAGAACTTTGTTATAACAGGAGTGCACTGTACTAGATTTAGGTCTTGGTTGGTGTATGCCCTGTCCATCCCAATCCTGCTCTTCCAGTGTAAGTTTATTGGTGGACGTTTTCCACCATGGATCAATGGTGGTGATCTTTTCTGGTCAGTAGATTTTAAGTTATCTTCACATCTGCAATCACAGCTTGAACTCCGAAAATGTTACATGCTGCAGATCTGGGGTGCATTTCATAATGCATTTTCTCAGACAAATTTGAATGACAAATTTGCTCTCAGCCAATTAGATGCAAGGATTTTAGTAGCTTATGACAGTTTGTCAGGAAAAAAAAAAAAAATATCTGACAAAATGCTGCATGAAATGTCCACCAGTACAACTATCATATACTGTACATGTATGTACAATGTAGTGTCAGATACATACTAGGTAGGAGAGGTCAGAAGATGGATGTAAGAATTTGGTAATGCCACTGCTCTTGCAAATATGACTTTTCTGTTTTCATATGAGCCTTGACTGCTAAAAGCAAATTTCCATTGTTGTACATGTACATATTACATGTAGATGCTGAGCATGTTACTACCATGCATATGTCTGTAGATGTTGAATGGTGATTTGATTGTCAGGGAAATCCTTTTCTCTCATTTTCTCTAATCTTTCACAGTGGCTAGAGATTTTGCATTCACAATTCATTGCTATTATTATTATTATTTTTTTTTTGTAGCATGTTCTGAAACTTCACATGTCCCTCCAAATGTACATTTTAAGGCGTTTCTTTGTGTGCTATCCTATTGGCAGAGCCATGCCTATGGCCCATAAATAAATACTATTTCTGGTCATTTGCATTATTTCATTGATACATACATGTTTTTCTTAAGCATTTTCGGTCAGGAAAACAACATTAGACATTGGATATCCAAAGAAAATCATTCACACATACACGCGAGGGGAAGTGATTAAAGGGGATGGCTAGTAACTGATCAGTTAGAATGCTGGGGGATGATTGTTCCAATCCTTGTGGGATTCATTTATTAAAGAGTACATAATATATCTATTGTTGTGTGAAAATTATTTGCTTCAGAATGGTCTCATATTCAAGTACTGTGCAGTTCAATGTTTCCAGGTTAGCATGCCTGTACAGTGCCGGGGCAATTGGAACAATCGTCCCCCAGCATTCCCACTGATTCCCACTGATCAGTTTTACTGGCCATCCCCTTTAAAAAGTGGGTAGAACAAATCAGCAAAAGGATTATTTATTTATGTGTAATTTCTCAATTTTGAATTATAATTTTCAAGCCACTGTAAACTTCGAATTTACAAAATGTCAAAATGTTAGTATATTTCAAATGTACAACAAATCAGGTGCTACAAAATTATGAAATATATACAGGTAAATAAGATGGCATATTGTCAATTAAAGAAGAAAATCCCAGTTTTTGTTTTGTTTTGGGTTTTGGTGTTTTTCTTTTTCAGACTGTGCCCACGGTCTATTCATAGACGAGAGTGTTCATCGTCTGCAGAGCAAATAGTTTGTTCCTAGTTCTGGAATAAAGTATGCATATTAGAAATTTTTCAGTCTCAAAAAAGTTGGAAATACCAAAATTAGACAATGTGTTTGGCCACTTTATCAGACTTCTTAGTGACCTATCATGACATGTGCATTTCAGTCCCTCCTACATGGATTGTGTGTCAAATGTATCATAGATGTTTGGGAGATGGCTTAATTATACAGCGTAGTAAAATTCATGCCAAGAGTGATGTTTTATACAGGGGCCGCGGAACGTTTTTCAGTGTGGGGGGGGGGGGGGGGATGGCAAGGTCAAGACCCCAAAGTTTTGTGATTTTTTTCGATTTTTTTTATTAAAGAGTACATAATATATCTATTGTTGTGTGAAAATTATTTGCTTCAGAATGGTCTCATATTCAAGTACTGTGCAGTTCAATGTTTCCAGGTTAGCATGCCTGTACAGTGCCGGGGCAATTGGCACAATCGTCCCCCAGCATTCCCACTGATTCCCACTGATCAGTTTTACTGGCCATCCACTTTAAAAAGTGGGTAGAACAAATCAGCAAAAGGATTATTTATTTATGTGTAATTTCTCAATTTTGAATTATAATTTTCAAGCCACTGTAAGCTTCGAATTTACAAAATGTCAAAATGTTATTATATTTCAAATGTACAACAAATCAGGTGCTACAAAATTATGAAATATATACAGGTAAATAAGATGGCATATTGTCAATTAAAGAAGAAAATCCCAGTTTTTGTTTTGTTTTGGGTTTTGGTGTTTTTCTTTTTCAGACTGTGCCCACGGTCTATTCATAGACGAGAGTGTTCATCGTCTGCAGAGCAAATAGTTTGTTCCTAGTTCTGGAATAAAGTATGCATATTAGAAATTTTTCAGTCTCAAAAAAGTTGGAAATACCAAAATTAGACAATGTGTTTGGCCACTTTATCAGACTTCTTAGTGACCTATCATGACATGTGCATTTCAGTCCCTCCTACATGGATTGTGTGTCAAATGTATCATAGATGTTTGGGAGATGGCTTAATTATACAGCGTAGTAAAATTCATGCCAAGAGTGATGTTTTATACAGGGGCCGCGGAACGTTTTTCAGTGTGGGGGGGGGGGGATGGCAAGGTCAAGACCCCAAAGTTTTGTGATTTTTTTCGATTTTTTTTATTAAAGAGTACATAATATATCTATTGTTGTGTGAAAATTATTTGCTTCAGAATGGTCTCATATTCAAGTACTGTGCAGTTCAATGTTTCCAGGTTAGCATGCCTGTACAGTGCCGGGGCAATTGGCACAATCGTCCCCCAGCATTCCCACTGATTCCCACTGATCAGTTTTACTGGCCATCCACTTTAAAAAGTGGGTAGAACAAATCAGCAAAAGGATTATTTATTTATGTGTAATTTCTCAATTTTGAATTATAATTTTCAAGCCACTGTAAGCTTCGAATTTACAAAATGTCAAAATGTTATTATATTTCAAATGTACAACAAATCAGGTGCTACAAAATTATGAAATATATACAGGTAAATAAGATGGCATATTGTCAATTAAAGAAGAAAATCCCAGTTTTTGTTTTGTTTTGGGTTTTGGTGTTTTTCTTTTTCAGACTGTGCCCACGGTCTATTCATAGACGAGAGTGTTCATCGTCTGCAGAGCAAATAGTTTGTTCCTAGTTCTGGAATAAAGTATGCATATTAGAAATTTTTCAGTCTCAAAAAAGTTGGAAATACCAAAATTAGACAATGTGTTTGGCCACTTTATCAGACTTCATAGTGACCTATCATGACCTGTGCATTTCAGTCCCTCCTACATGGATTGTGTGTCAAATGTATCATAGATGTTTGGGAGATGGCTTAATTATACAGCGTAGTAAAATTCATGCCAAGAGTGATGTTTTATACAGGGGCCGCGGAACGTTTTTCAGTGTGGGGGGGGGGGGCTGCGGGACCGGGACCGGGGGGGGGGGATGGCAAGGTCAAGACCCCAAAGTTTTGTGATTTTTTTTTTTTTTTTTTCCCGATTTTTTTTTTTTTTTTTTTTTTTTTTTTTTTACGAACCAAAAGTGGGGGGGGGGGGGGGGGGGGCCCCCCGCTTCCGCGGCCCCTGTTATATTGTAATGATTATAATTGTAGCTTTGAATGGCGAATTATTGTGTTCACTTTGTGATGTTCTTCTTTACTACACACTTACTTGTAGAAGCTGTTATTTTCACAAGGGTTTAATTTTCACAAATTTTGCAACCCCAAATTTAACAACACAAATATGTTGTCCATCCGCTGGTGTAATAGTGCACTTATGATGGCCTTGTGTCAATTCGCGAAAATGTCCACAACCTCCCCATGTGCGAAAATATCTGTATGCAGAAATAACAGCTTATACAATATTCTTCTCACAGGTAATGGCATTGTATTGTGCAGTGTATTGTATGCACATACATACTGTGTTTAGGCTATAAACTCGGCCCTAAAAAAGTCATGATAGAGAATTTTTAACTGGTGACTAGCTGTTGATGAAAGACTTGAAAACAAATTCCTTTCAGCTATGACTGGTTTCTAAAAATCTGTTTGTATATGTCTAGCAAACTTTTGCAGCCAAAACCATGCCACACTGCCATGAAGTATTGACTGAACATATTCTATGAATACCATTTCTACCATATGCATGCCTGAGCTTTGATTTGATGACAAAGGAACTCTGCCATTTTGCACATCACTAATAGCAATGCCTGGTATGATGATGATGATGATGATGATGATGATGATGATGATGATGATGATGATGATGATGATGATGATGATGATGATGATGATGATGATGATGATGATGATAGTAATAATAATACTGGTAATGACTGAGATGATTCAATGCCAGAATGAAAAGTAGTGATGATGATAATGATGGTGGATGATGGTGAGGGTAGAGATAATATTGATGATAATAACCATCATTCTGAACATCATCCATCTTTTCAATGATGTAGTAATTGTATTGTCATGGCTTAGAATCAAGACTACTGTGAGACGAATCACTATTAAAGTTTGTTGTTTGTATGATACATGTACAATGTACTTGTTCAAACCGTTGTGAAATGATGTGAATTTTCTGTTTGCCATGATCTCATTCTTGGAGTTACAAACTAGCCATTTACTTGCCATAATTGTTTTGAAGTTACTGAATATATTCAAATAAATTGACATGTTAATACATGTATATTCAGTTGAAGTTACACCAAAAAACAAAAACAAAAAACAAACAAAAAAATCTCTGAAAATAACAGACAGTAATTTCTTTGATGACTTAAAAATCTCAATATCCATTCTCAGTAGATAAACTAAAATGTAAGTGGTAGGAGTGATACTGTATGTGTGGTTTGTAATTGCCACAAATATACAGTACATGTACAAATATATTTGCAAAGAAATTGTGTACCATTTGCATTATGGATTCTTTTGCTTGTTCATGTATACTGTAAGTAGGCCTATGTCAAGGGCAGGCTAAAACTAGCTGCATAGGACATATTTAAGGCCCGAATTTATGTGCCAGTATCTAGACAATACAATTTGTGTGTAGGTAGTAGATACATTACTATTGTATTCTGATATACAGCTCGAGTGTTCAGCCAGCTTAAAGCCAAATAACTGTCATACATTGTATGTACATGTTCATGTTCGTGCTGTCAATGTATTCACATTAAATGAACCATTGTCATCTATAAGTCATACTCTGTGCCTTCACTACTGCGTATACATATCTTAGTCTGTATGCATCTGTCTGAATGCTTTTGCAACTAAGTATAGCTGGAGGCAGTATGTTTGCATGTTGTTGTTGTTTTCATGTGTTTCTGTTTACATTACAATGCACATACATTTTGTGAGCCAGTAAAGGTACACCAATAACCAGTCTACAACTCTCACAGAATAAGAACATATACCATGCACATGTACTGTATTATGTTCATTATATGCCAGCAATTTGAATGGTGAATTTTCTTGTATATGTAATCCAAGGGAGGTATTACCTGATATGTGCACTTGTGTGTCCTGCTTGGTTTTTTCTCTCTATTTCTCTCATTTTTGTTATTTCATTTCTCCTCCTGTGTTTGTTTGTGTGTGTGTGTGTGCATGTTTGTTTAATATGCACTGTAGACACTTGTATTGTGTACACACAGTGAAACTCTGCTGAAGCGAGTTCATCTCCTTCCTTCACCTTAATGCAGTGGTCTTAATAGTCCAGTACAGTAGTTAGCTGGTCTCTTTTCAATTTTACAGTGCACTCCCATTATAATGAAGATGGTTATAACAAAAATTCCGGATACAACAAAGTATAACAATTCAGGCGGCAGCATTGTTCGCTCTATGGTTTTTTATTGGTCATTCATTCTGTTTTAAGAAATTTTGATAAAACGAAAGGAAACTGCCAACAACTTCGTTATAATGGGAGTCCACTGTGGTACCTGCCACAATGAGGTAAAAAAAAACAAAAACAACAACAACAACAACGACAACAACAACAACAAAACAAAACAAAACCAGCGACCCCATAATAGGGTTTCCGTGTATTGCCTTTCTTGGTATCTTATGTAATTGTTCCTTCTGGATTTCTTTCTGTAATCTATTTGAATGAAGATATAATGGCTCTTAATCACACTCTCACACTGCATGCACCTGAACTTGCTAACAAGGAATTACATGTAATTTTTTATTCATATTCTGTTGGAAAGGAAATAGCTACAAGCAAAATATTTTCATCATCACAGTTTAGAAGAGTTTGTTCGCAAAAACCGATAAGTCCATATTTGCCAAATGGAGATATTTGCGATTAAAGGTCAAGAAAAATAAAGAGAATAATAAGAAAATTTTTGCTTCTTTTGACCATAACTTAAAAAATGTACCTTTATATGTAGTGACCAATATATCATTTAAAAGGTATTATTTTGTACTTTATGACAGAGACCGTACTTCAAAATCTTCAAAAATGGACTTATCGGTTTTTGCGAACAAACTCTTCATTTTTTTTTTTTTTTGCCTTTTCTTCTTAACTACAAAAATCATACTGTTGGCAGTCATACTTTGAACTCAAATAATGTCTGAGCTCTGCCTTACCATGAATGGTATCATCTGTGACTCGTGCCCTCAAATTCCTTACATCTTTCAATATTATTGAATATGATCTGTTGTTACTGTATCAGAAGTACTAATAATACATGTGAAATAGTTATTTCATACATGTATCTAATGGGTAAAGCTGTAGAAAAATAAATGGGCCGTGACGGGAGAAAAGGGCCCTTAGGGCATTATATACCGAAAATGAGTTTTCACCTCCACATTGTAGAATGAACTCTGACGTATTTAGATATGCAAACCATTTTCTGAAATTCCAATCCTAAAGGACCCCATGACGATATTCAAAAAGAATGTTTTGTCCAAATCTTGCCACTTTTTGGTACGTCTATGCATGTGCGCGCAGTTAGCTAGTTGATCTTTTTTGCGCGTATTGCTTTGTCAAACTTCCACCCCGTTTTCTGGCGTTTGCGCGCAGCGGGGCTAAGGGCCCTTTTCTCGCGTCATGGCCCAAATCATTTCTATGTTTGTAGAGGCAAATCCTGTTATAAGGAACACAGATATAATGATATTTTGTTAAAATGAGAGGACTGTCTGGTAAAATTGTCATTAATTCCTTTATTTACTTTGTCTATTTTAACAAGAACATTCTGGCGGGTCATAAGCCTCGCTATACGTAACAGGGTGTGTCTGTACATGTACATGAATTTTCATTAAAATGCAACAGGCCATTTGAAGAGAAAGCAGTCTCCAAGTTTAAACAATGACAATGTACAGCATTTGATTTTAAGTATGTCTATTATAAAGAGAATGGCATATGAACATTTGCCTTGGTCCGAAGTCATTTGCAGAATACAATTCAAATAATGCTTGCTGGCCAGTTACAGTACAGGTTACTGGAGTTGCTGGCAAGGCAATCGCACTTATTGTATAAAGCTCCAATTACTACTCCATCTGTAAAATATGATTCGGATGAGTGGTCATAATGACCATTTAGCTTTTCTCTCTGCAAACACCACACTCATGCACTGACTGCAAAGTGAGATACACAACACCTGCTGGAGTCTCATTTGTTGACTTAACTCTTTTAATTGTTGGTTACTTCCAAACACGTCTAAAAAGAAAGAAAGATAAAATCTCTGTGAATAACAGAACATGAGTTTTCAGAAGTTTCAGCTGGTGCATCAATCTTCCATCTGGTACAGTCACATACTGTATACCATGATTGGAGGTTTCTTTGGTAGGAACTGTCCTGCATTATGAAATTGACTACCTGTGACATACACTAAACATTTACTAAGTGCATAGGGCACAGAGAAGGTAGTTTACCGTTTCCCAAGGTCATCCATTCTACTCTGAATAGTGTACAATTCCACTCAATCACCGGTGAACATGGGAGTTTGGGCCTTAAAAACTAACACTTTCTGCACTCTTTACAAATACATGCAATGGAACAAGACTAGATCGTGTCAGTATAACTGTTACCTGACCACGTTAAATCTGATGTTACAATAAAAGAGAAGGTGAAGGGGCACAGAAGTGTCTTCATGATATATTTTACTCAAACACAGGACATACAAATTGTAGTTGCAGGAACACATTACATCAACTTTGATATTGATAAAACATGTAGCCTACTGTGTACACAAATAAACAATACACAGTCATTTGCAAATAGTGTAAACAGGGTGAACCTGGATAAAACTAGAAACATTTGCTCAGTTTCTGTACTTTTCTTTGGGGCAAGATATCATTTCAAAAGGTCATGGATATGAAAATCCTGAAGTGCACAAGGGATTTTAAAAAGTCCTCAGGTTCTTCACAGGTCAGCTTTGATACCTTTTATTTCAACATGATTGTACTGTCACTTTCAAACATTTCTGATTACATTTTTATACACACAAAACACATGCTTTTGAACTTTGAATTGAGGAGCAGACTTACTGAAATATATTTTACCATTATTGATGTACACTGTACTTAATCACACTCATGGAAGATAAATAGTGAAATTGCACAGTGACATATCCTAGAAATGATGTGGGAAATGTCTCATGATTGCTACAGAAAAAGAACTTTTTTTTTCAAGTTCCTGCTTGCCTAATTGACATGATCAAAAATCTGGAGCATCTAGTTTTTACTTTCAACCACTTTCTCAATTCTTATTTTATGTTAATTTTTAAAGGTAGAATGATGCAGAGAAAAACTCAAACAATTCGTACAATCAGACTATACTTGACAGTTCTCAAGGAATAAATATGAGGGCTGTAAAATATACTGGGTACTTCTGATGTCTTAAAGCTCTATCTATTTGCAGAGCTTCAAGTTATTAGTAATATGGAAATACATGCCTCTTCATAATACATGTACTTAAAACCTTATCCCCTGAGAGAAATTTTACCTGAAGAAAATTTTGAGCAATACTTCATGCTTGATTTCACTGGGACAGCATGTTTACATTGTATTAGCAATGTTGTCAATACAGTGTACTGCTACATACATGTACATGTTCTTTGAAAGGGTAATTTTTATCTATCAACCTAACTCTACAAAGGTAAAGTATGCCAGGTACATGCCACATTTCAACTCTGTGACAACTTTCATCATATCTTGTATGTAACCATAGTACATGGAAACTTCTGTTGACAACAAGGTTACACTTATGAACACACCAAACAATCTAAAAGTCTGTCTTCAAAACACAATTCTAAGAATTACCACCTTTAATACCCCTCAACAGAACTGAAATTTCACACAATCACAAGAAATCCAGAGCCCCAATTTCCTTCCCATTCAGCCATTTTATCTATGTGACTTGTTTTCAAATCTCTTTATTCTGAGAGATTCAAAGCAGGGAATGTTGAAAGAGTTTTTGAGTTTTGATTGCTTCATTTTTTTTTTTTTTTTTTTTTTTGTCTTTGTGATATTTTTCTTTCATCTCAAATTCATGATAAAATTTGGCCCAAACAATCCTCTTGAAGACACACAAACTACAATGTAAGTTACATTATACTGCAGTCATCACTTTGCTGCTTCACCAGCCTTGTCAATAAACGTTGCCAGCTGGACGTCATTGTCAGACAGGCCACCACAGTCGTGAGTGCTCAAGGTGATGTCCACACGATTATACACATTGAACCACTCTGGGTGGTGGTTCATAGTCTCTGCCTTCAGTGCTACACGCGTCATGAATCCAAATGCCTGAGGGAAAAAAAAAAAAACCAAACCAAGATTTTAGTTCACATTGTACTTGCATACATAGGAAAAACTAATTTTCGAAATTATAGGTATGCCAATGAAGAGTTTTCTAAATACATTTTCCCAACTATCAAAAAATAATTCAAGGATCATCAACATGTAAATAGTGGCCCAATTATTATACAGTACAGTGTACTTTATTGCTCAATTCTGCTAGACAGAAGAACATTCAGAAGTACAGTCGTATTGTAAAACCAGAAATGTTTGCATGCATTTTAATTTTCAAATTTCATGAGAGCAAAGAAGCGCAAAATTAAAATGCACATGAAAGTCCTTGTCTACATCTTGTGCATTGAATGTCAGTGGCAATTCGCGAAAATTTCATGCCACATAAAAGGCCATCTTCTCCAATTTGCACAAATTTCTTGCTTTACAGTAGTCTACAATGTACTGATTTGAGTGTAACGATGTAGCATCTTTCAATTGCATCATTCGTGTTTCATGTAACCTCATAAATAAAAAGGAAAAATCAATCAAGTCACTGTGATGCAGGGAATGCCAGTACATGTAGAGAAGAAGAAATCACTTTGCTTTGGAGTATGACTTGTGTTATGAGCAGGCCTTCATTGCATGACTGTTATTGTCGCACTATATTGCTAGAGAATACTGTATACATGGTATATTTTGTAACATTTCTATTCTCATAAATTTTGTGAGTCGACCTTTACTTGTAGAATTTACAGCTAAACAAAAAATATTGTCTTTGTCATACATAATCATTGTGCCATTTAATATATCCAAGGTGGGATATTGCAAATTTTTGGATTTCCAAGTGGTTCTATACTTTACAGATTACCACTCACAAAGTTGTGTACAAGTCGAAACTTGTGAAATATTATACTTAGTACAATGTAGCTGTGCAATATATGGCATAAATACAACACTTCCTTCGAATCCTGGAAAACAGGTACAGCTGTATTTGATTGTTAACATGCATGACACACACACAGGACCAACATACAGAAAAAGTTGGCAGATTAACAGGGCAGGCAGAGTACAAGTACATATAATCAAATTCATAAAAATGGCAGTAATGAAAAGAAGAACACATATTTCTCCTCTACAAAATGCTTTAGAGACTGCCAAAAACATTTTTTCTTTCTTTCTCTTTATCTCATAGAAATCTAATGAACTCTCATTATAAAGTCAGTACTGTTTTAGAAGAAAATTAGTGCAAGGTTAAGACAAAGCAAAATTGTGGTGAGCTATAACACAGAGAAGAGTGCTTTGTAAATTTAAGAGCAGGGATTTAAAAATTGGAAATCATACACAAGCAAAATAAAGAAAAGCATATCTTTAGAGACTGCAAATACAGTAACATGACAGTAAGGATTACACCACAAAAAAAAAAAAATGAAGAGAAAAAGAAAAAACTGGCAGGAGAAAGAACAGAGCGAGAGAGAGAGAGAGAGAGAGAGAGAGAGAAAGAGAGGGAGAGAGATGAGACATTTGAGAAAGAGCAGCCATACACTGTACTTCAAGGAGAGCTCAGGTGGTCTCTGCTCTGACTCACCTGATTGAAATTGCCAAACACAAACTGCTTCTGGATGGCATCTCTCCCTTCAACTTCTTTCCATCCAGCCGACAGTAGTCCTGCCAGCTTCTGGCTGCGATCATCACCACTCAGCTTGGCACGTTTCACTTCTGACGCCTTTTTTTTTTTGGGGGTGGGGGGGGGGGGTAAATTCGTTGAAGAAGCTCATACATGGGCTAAAGTCACCACACACTTGTATTAAAAAGTCACTCTTACTTATAAAGATAATGGAAGTCAAACAGCATAACAGGCAATAGCAAACAATCTGTAGTGTACCAGTATAGTAAGACCTAGACTACTACCGTACTCATCGACCACTTTTTTTCATTAAATACCTCATGACTTAGAGTAACATCCCCAGTATTCGGTCACTTAAACTAAAATAATACATACATCCATCATATCTACAGCACTGTACTATGTGAAATATATCAAATTTCTTTAATCTCAATTTTCATTTTGTTAAATATCACACAGAATTTCACAAAATCCCAAAATATATCACCTTGAAAATTCCCCAAGAGTACGGTCACCGCGACCAGTATTCGGTCACGCGATATGCGCGTTCAAAGTCAATGCGTGTTCAAGGCAGCTGAAAAATGCGCGCGCGAGATACCTTGTTGGTGCAAAATTGCATCGGGGACGTGGCGGCACCCGTTGGTGACCGAATACCGGGGAATTGGTACACTGTACATCGCCACGTACAGAAATTTTGTTTTGCTTTTGCGTTTTTGAGGATACCATCACACTCCAAGCTTGCAATAATAAAAAATTCTGCGAGAGAACGGCATATTTCTAGATTTTTAGCGCTTTTTCGGCGACCCGTACTCTTAAAACTGGGCCTTATCCGCGCGCTTTTGGAAAGTAGCACCGATTCTGCACTTTTGATGGTAAAATTTGGGATCTTGGATGGATTTTTGGAGGGGGCTAAGGGAGTTTCCTGTTGTGAATGAGTGTGCAAGTATGTGAATTGATGTGATTTGCGTGTGTTTTGACAGTTGAACTTACTGTCTCTTTTCCAACTCTTACCAACTCCCTAATGCAGTGGTTCAATGTCCATCATTGTCCCTGTTCAAGCAAAATCTGAAGCAATTTCAATAGTCGCACTCTGTCCACATGTAGTGCTCCTTAACAAGTTAGCGTGGATGTGTCTTCTTGGACATTTTGCTGACTAAACCATACAGATACAGATACATATACTGGTTGGTGACTAGTGTAAGTGACCAAATACCGATAGCTGACCGAATACTGGTGCTCTTTCGTATATGTTAGAAAATATCCCTCAGATCAACCTTACTTTTTTTTTTCCACTCGAGACAAAAAAATACCACAGATTCATATCCCAGACTCAAATTGTTGACTTGTACCGTACTGTCTAGTGGTGTACGAAAGTCTCGGCGACAAACGCAAGTGACATTTTTCACTGAACACAGGCGCAAGCTCATTTTAATTAACCGCCCATTTTCCCATTGAAAAGCATGTAAACTGAGTGAATGAACAAATAGTAAATACGTGTTAACAATAATTACGTGTATTATTAATGAGGATTTGTTTAGTTTTTTTTTTTTCAATTCTTTTTTTCTTCCCGTTTCCTTAGGTTATTTGCCTTGATTTGTGTATAGATCTAGGCCTATGTTTGCATGTTCCAGCGTAGATTCTACATCATGTTGCTACAATTTGTAACTGATGTAGGGCCTCAGTACCAACGGTTACTGTATAATATGCGCCCCCCGTCGCCATGGTCGCCTGCCGTTCACGCATACTTTTGATTTTATACGCGAGAAAGCCATTGCGCGAGGGTGGTCGATCTAAAAATAGGTGGTCGATGAGTAGTAGACTTACTATACTACTACTATGCCTAACGTTACATCATACATGATTAGGTAATTTAATTGGCTGCCAATTTAATTCTGCATCAAATTATGAATACGCGTTTGCTATACAACACAAATATCAACGAATGGGACTGAGCTAACGAGATTCTCATTACAATTATTACAACCAGCAGTAAACACCTTTAAAAATATCATATTGCGGTATACGTGTGACTTCTGAGGAGTTCAGCAGTAAGTTATAATCAAATAGTAGCAAAATATACTCACCATCCTTGACAAATACCTCACGAAACGCATTTAATCTGAGAGCCAAGAACTCCAGCACGGCACAGACTTGACGGCACTTTGATGCTCTACCCACGTCCACGCGCTCTTGCGTCGCGTAGCGTCGCATCGGGTCGTGCGCAGGGATCGCATTCGTCATATATCCAGGGGCCTGTTTTATAAAGCTGTTCGTAAAGTTACGAACAACCATGGACCCACAACGTGCAACTGGTGATCAATTCTAATGTGCTATACTTATCAGAATTTCCATAATTCAGCACAAGAACTGATCACCAGTCGCTCGGAAGTCATTAGTAAATTTACAATCATCTTTATGAAACACCCCCATGGTCAGTGGTCGCAGTACAGCAGCTGTACCATCTGTATGCTGGATGTAATGCATTGTGCTCTATTCAATTCCCCAATATAGAGGCTCAGACGTACGTGTGTTAAAATTCAAAATTTAACAAATTCTGTAAAATAGCGGGGGGGGGGGGGGAGGGGGGGAAGAGGTGTTTCATCTTCGGTAACCTGAAAGAGTGAGATCATACACCCTTTCATCCATCAAATTTTCAAGGGAGGTTCTTTGAACAGCTCAAACTCAGTCTAAGGGTCCGCAAAGCCAGACTACCAGTTCGTTTCCCTGTGTGACTGTACTCAAAAAATCACACATACACCCAATCAAATATAGTCCCTTCAAATTCCATGAGAAAAGCTTTCATCTTCCAACCAAAATGCAGTTTGTAGAGGAATTCATATACTCAATATCTGAAGTTATTCAGTTTTTTGTTCGTTTATTTGTTTGTTTTTTTTTTTTTGGTTTGTTTGTTGTTGTTGGTTTTGTTTTGTTTTTTGCCAAACTGCCATTTCCGATTTTTAATTGATTTTTTTTTCTTCATTTATTCCATTATAATTTACAGGTGTCGTCGAGCCCTAATGGTGGCTTCAGAAAGTTCACATTCAGTATTGTCTGCTATTGTTTGTTTATTTTTGTTTGTTTGTTAACAAACGAATAGACAAGGATGAAAATACCCAATCTTCGTGTGCAATTTCAAGGTTCGTTTTGTTCCTTTTTTATCTATCTTTTTTTTTTTCATTCTAGAGGACATCCTTAATAATAATGATAATGAGGTAACTAAAACAGGGGGAAATTATATGTAGGCCTTTACAGTGCACCATCTTCCCTATTTCAGGAGTGGAGAATTATAACATTGATTTTTATTTCATTAATTCATGTGGTTTATTGTTACAATAAACCACAACGAGCTGGGATGATTCGCATAATAATATAATAATACGCTATAGCATTACCTCGTAACTCTGTCACGTAGACTTACACACACGTTTCGGTATGATGGTAATGTATTATTGCATTTTTTACCAAAAAAACAACAACACAAACTTAAGAAAAATGTATCTTTTAGGCCTATCTGCTGAATGATATTTTGTATGGGTGTGTGTGTGTTTCAATTACCTAAACAGAAATGAAGGCGTTAAGGAATTTAACTTTGTGTGTTTTAAAATCATTTAGGATTGTTTGGGATACTATGATAATACCTTCTTTATCCACGATTATACAACACATGTATGGAATCTTGCCATCTGATTGGATAAATGCTGGTCACATGACATTCAGAGGAATCGGCTATCCAACGCTCACACTCAATAGACAATGGCAGTGCAATAGTCGACTATTGAACGGTACAAGCGAGCCGGCAGTGCAATAGACCCTAGGACACACTGAACTTGTGTATCGTACAGCTAGCTGGCATTGATGCATACGCGCACCCGTAGGGTTTGCGCTGCGCCAGCACGCAACAACCGTTTATGTGTACCATACCACCACCGGTCACCTACTACGGTTATACGCACGTCGCACGGCCATGCCACCACGTTATCATGGCTACGTAGACCTACCTCTTTTCACCCGAGCTTTGTTCTCGTCTCTGATGAGGATCTCAGCGCATTGCTAATCATGAGTGAAATGCAGCAGCATACTAGTACTAAGAAAGTGATCAAATACAGTATGCTTTAAATAGAGGTAAGCAAACTCTCTAGACCTAGCTATATAGGTTTAGTTAGACCTTTTTCAAGACCTAACTAGGGGGCCTACCAGAGATCGAGCCAGTGGCAGTACGCCAGTTGGCCTAACGTTAGGCGTAGGCTTTCGCATACGTAGTTCTCGATCTACCTATTTAGGGTTAAAACATATCTATTTGTGGTCCAAACTGTAGGCCATGCCTAAATATTTCGATATCATGTGTTGTATAAAACAAATATTCAATGTTTATCATTCGTGCGACGGTACCGAATATTACATTCGGTACAAGTTTAACCGTTCTATTCAACTCCGCTTCGCGTCGTTGAATAGAACGGTTAAACTTGCACGCTCATGTAATATTCGGAACCGTCGCACTCATAAACATTGAATATTTGTATACTATAGCATTTTCAGTGTTGCCACTGCTCTACCAGAGGGTCCTGCCATTTTCTTTACCCTGATAGCGTAGCCAGGTATACCCATTTATACACCTGGGTGAGAGGGACGTGGAAGGTAAAAACATCGTGTCCGCTCTATACGTAATTAAATCACTGGGATGGAATTGAATTCGTGTCCTCCGATTGGGAGTCAGAAGTCTTACCCACAGCGCGCCCGTAGAT